>NW_028080209.1:285643-704595 GCF_014824575.4 Sturnira hondurensis | reverse complement strand
TTAGATTCTATATTTCCCCTACTATTCTTGCCCTCCCCCTGTCTATTTTCTACCTACCATCTATGCTACTTATTATCTGTACCTTCTCCCCTCTTCTCCTTCTCCTCCTCCCACTCCCCTGTTGCTAACCCTCCATGTGATTTCCATTTCTATGGTTCCACTCCTGATGTAGCTGCCCTCTTAGTTTGCTTTTGTTTTAGGTGTGGTTGTTAATAACTGTTAGTTTGCTGTCCTTTCACTGCTCCTATTTTTATCTTCTTTTTCTTAGATAAGTTTCTTTAACATTTCATATAATAAGGGCTTGGTGATGATGAACTCCTTGAACTTGACCTCATCTGAGAAGCACTTTATCTGCCCTTCCATTCTAAGTGAAAGCTTTGCTGGATAGAGCAATCTTGAATGTAGGTCTTTGGATTTCATGACTTGGAATACTTCTTTCCAGCCCCTTCTTGCCTGTAAGGTCTCTTTTGAGAAATCCACTGACAGTCTGATGGGTACTCCTTTGTAGGTGACTGTCCCCTTATCTCTTACTGCTTCTAGAATTCTCTCCTTCATTTTAATCTTGGCTAATGTAATTATGATGTGCCTTGGTGTGTTCCTTCTTGGGTCCAACTTCTTTGGGACTCTCTGAGCTTCCTGGATTTCCTGGAAGTCTGTTTCCTTTGCCAGACTGGGGAAGTTCTCCTTTATTGTCTGGTCAAATAAATTTTCCACTCGTGGCTGTTTCTTTTCACCTTCTGGTACCCCTATAATCTGGATGTTGAAACGTTTAAAGATGTCTTGGATGTTCCTAAGCCTCTCCTCATTTTTTTTGAATTCTTGTTTCTTCATTCTTTTCTATTTGGTCATTTTTTTTTCTTCCTTCTGCTCCAAACTGTTGATATGAATCCCAGTTTCCTTCCCATCACTATTGGTTTCCTGTGCATTTCCCTTCATTTTAATTAGTTTAGCCTTCATTTGTTCCTCTAATTTGTGACTATAATCAACCAGTTCTGTGAGCATCCTGATCACCAGTATTTTGAACTGTGTATCTGATAGGTTGGCTATCTCTTGGTTGCTTAGAAGTATTGGCTCTGGGGCTTTGAGCTGTTCTTCTTGAGCCATATTTTGGTCTGTTTGAGCCTGTTATGTATGAGGGGCAGAGCCTTAGGTGTTCACGATGGTGGGGCAACTCAGTTGCTGGGTTGTGATGCTGTATGTGGTGGCAGGGTCAGAGAGAGGCAATGGCATTAGTTCTGCTCTCTCTTGGATTTTGGTCCCCTCTGCTGCTTCCTGCAAGCAAACCTGGGCCCCCTGGTGCCGGCTCCCAGGTGTGTGGGCTTGTGCACCCTCCAGGACACTGTGGGTGTCTCCAACAAACTCTCTGTGAGCCTGGGAGCTTCTCCCAGCACCTCGACCCCGAAAGTTTTTCCAATTGGTGCTTTTAGGCTTTAATTTCTGTTGCTGGGGCCCTAGCCTGCGCATTCTGTCTCACTGCTTGCTCCTTCTCCTGGTTTATCTGAGTGTGAATGTGTGACTGGGGTCAGCAGGTGCCTTCCGCCCCCACTAGGTCTGCCGGGTGCCAACCCGCGCCTGGGATCTGCCAACAGCCACCTGTGCACCTGGGTCAGTCCAGTCTGGCCGCTTTTTCCTGCTGGGACCCCACTCTGCCAGCCACTGACTCTGCCCCTCTTACCAGTCTGGCTGAATGGTTTGTTGTTGTTGGACTTCCATACAGTTCAGGTCTCTGTGTTTTGGTTGTGTTTTTGTTACTAAAACTTTGTTGTCTTTAAACTTGGTTGTGCGAGGAGGCAACAGTCTTTCTACCTAAGCCTCCAGTCTTGGCCAGAAGTCCTTTTTCTTCATTTTCTTAAAGCAGTCCCTTTAGCATGTATTGCAATGCTGGAGGTGTATTCTTTTAGGTTCCTTTTGTCTTAGAACTCCTTATTTTGCCTTCCATTTTGTATTTTTTTATTTTAAAGATATTTATTTATTTATTTTTTGTTTGTTTTAGAGAGAGAGAAAGAGAGGGAGAGAAACATCAATGTGTGGTAGCCTTTCATGTGCCCTTTACTGGGGACCTGGCCCACAACCCAGGCATGTGCCCTGACTAGGAATCGGTGACTCTTTGATTCACAGGCCTGCACAAACCCACTGAGCCACACCAGCCAGGGCTCGCCTTTCATTTTAAATAAGAGTCTTGCTGGGTAGAGTAGTCTTGGTTGCAGGTCTTTGCTTTTCATTACTTGAAACATTTCTTGCTATTCTCTTCTGGCTTGTAGTATTTCCATTGAGAAGTCCGCGGCTAGCCTTATTAGAGTTCCCTTGTATGTTACTTTCTGTTTCTTGCTTGCTGCCTTTAAGATTCTATGTTTGTCTTTGAATTTTGCCATTTTACTTGTGATTTGTCTTGGAGTGGGCCTCTTTGAGTTCATCCTGATGGCTACCTTCTGTGCTTCCTGGACTTGTGTGACTTTTTCTCTCATTAAGTTAGGGAAGTTTTATGTCATTACTTTTTGAAACAGATTTTCTATCTCTTGATCCTCTTCTTCGCCTCTGGTATCTGTATTATATGGATATTATTACATTTCATGTTGTCCTGCAGCTCCCTTTACCCTCCTTCATTCTTTTTTGAGTCTTTTTTCCTTTTCATGCTGTGTGTGAAAATATTCTTCTACCTTGTCCTCCAGCTTGCTGATTTTATTCTCCCTTTCATCTAGCCTGCTTTTGATTGCTTCTACTATGTTCTTCAATTTAGAAATAGTATTCTTCACTTCTTCCTGTCTCTTATTGATTGTTGTAGTCCTTTTTCATGACGGTGTAGTTTGTAGTAAGTTCTTTGTAGCTTCCCTGTAATTCTTTGTGGTTCTGATGGAGCTCACTGAGCTCCTTTATAACTATTATTTTGAACTCAGTGTCTGATAGTTTACTTGCCTCTATTTCATTTAGTACCCTTTCTAGGAATTCCTCCTTTCTTTTTGATTGGGAGTTGTTAATTTTTCTCCTCATTTTAAGAGAGACTCTTCTTGTTTTTTTTCTGCTTTTTAAATTGATCTGATTTTTCTCCCTCTCTTTTTGGTGTGAACTACTATGATAGGAGCCCTGTGGGTCTCAGTGGTGCAGTCTCCTTGATCACCTGAAATGATGCTCTTGAGAAGCCCTTTATGCCATTTATATTGGCTCTCTGGGTGTAATTGGCTTTTGATTGTTGTTGGCTACATTTTTGGTGGGTCCTTCCCTCCAGCTGGCTGACTGAGAGACACTGTCCACCATGTCTTGTATGCTGTAGAGCAGTTGTTTTATTTTTACTCTTTGAGAAACAGGAAATATGGCTGAGGGGAAAAGTACCAGGTGGGTAGTCAGGAGCTCCCATCTCAGCTTCAGCTTTTGCAGACACCAACTGAGTAAGTTGGTCAAAGCACTTCCCTTACTGGGACTTCACCTTCTCTTCTGGAAAAACACGATGAAAGATGGCTCAGTGCCCTCCCCTCCTCCTTTGGCCACTGCCTTAGCCTGTGGAGAGCGCTTGCCACCAGGACTCTGGTGGTGGTGGCATGGGGTATGGAGCTAAGAGTGTAGTGCATGAAGAATTCTGGAACTGTCTTTTTACCCAGCAATTCCACTTCTGGGAATATATCCAAAGAATCCTGAAATACCAGTTCAAAAATATATATGCATCCTTGTGTTCATAGCAGTGTTATTTATAATAGTCAAGATTTGGAAACAGCCTAAGTGCCCTTCAGTAAATGAGTTGATAAAAAAGCTGTGGTATATTTACACATGGAATACTACACTGCAGTGAAGAAAGAAGTGATTCTTTTTGTTTGCAGCAGCATAGATGGAACTGCAGACCATCATGCTAAATGAAATAAGCCTGTCAATGAAAGACAAATATATTATCTCACTTATAACTGGAATCTAACAAAAGAAACTCATGACAAAAATAGGACCAGAGGCACAGAAACATAGAACAGACAGCTGTAGGAGGGGATCAGAGAGGTATGAGTTGGTTGGAAGAAGGCAAGGGCATTAGGCAAAGAACATATATACATGACCCATGGACATGAACAATGGTGTGGGGATTGACTGTGGGAATGGGAGCCAGTTGGGAGAAGGGGGAAACTAGAGAAAATTTGAACAAATAGCTGTCATCTGCTCTCCCTCTGAGTCTGTCCCTATTTTTCTTGTCAGTTCAGTTTGTTCATTAGATTCCACATATGAGTGAAATCATATGGTATTTGTCTTTTTCTGACTGGATTATTTCACTTGGCATAATGGTCTCTATGTTCATCCATACTGTCACAAAGGGTAAAATTTTCTTCTTCTTCTTCTTTTTTTTTACAGCCAATTAATATTCCACTGTGTAAATGTCTCATAGTTGTTTTATCCACTATCTACTGATGGACACTTGGGCTGCTTCCATATCTTAGTGATTGTAAATGAACTTAATGGTGCAATGAACAGAGGGATGCTTCTGTTCTTTCAAATTAGTGTTTTGGGTTCCTTCAGATATATTCCCAGAAGTGGGATTGCTGGGTAAAAAGGCAGATTCATTTTTAATTTTCTGAGGTATTTCCATACTGCTTTCTACAGTAGCTGCACCAATCTGCATTTCCGCCAACAGTATAAAAGGGTTCCCTTTTCTCCACATCCTTGTCAGCACTTGTTGTTTGTTGATTTATTGATGATGGCAATTCTGACAGGTGACACATACACTTTCTTGCTCTATCCAAACTTCTGGCTAGCAGCAACAAATTTATTAGTGATGTTCCCACTGTATCCTTTCATCAGTCCTTGGACAGTTCTCCCAGTTTGTGAGGGATGCTAGGACTTGGAAAAGGGGATTCTGGGTGATGGACATTGAGCATGAGCACCTGGTGCTGGGGATTAGCAGTTAACATCAGACTGGCCCAGCTTCATTTGGCTCATCAATTCGGAGCCCACTGTGTGTTACTGTGAATGGGATGATTCACAGGGACTTCATGAAATTTGCCTTCTGATTTCAGATGTACTCTGAACAAGATGCAGAGTAGTCTGTTTGTTGTAGCTTCCTGAAACCAACACCAGTTTTGAAGGGCACAGGGAAAAGAGAGTTTAATGACAATTCCATTCTTGTCCAGATTTACTCTGTAATGAAGAAGAAGCCATTGGGGTCTATCCATGACCTACAGTGTCATCTTCTTTTTTAAAAATTCCCTAGAGATCTATGCATGACAAAGAGTGTCCTGAGGTTTGAATAAGATGACTACTTCCTCAACCTAGGGTTGAGGGAATCATATCAGTTAAAAGGATAGCAGGGTAGATCCACAGGTGTCTAGAAAGAGGGGTAGTCTGACTCTAGCCAGTGTGGCTCAGTTGGTTGGCACATAATACTAAAGCCAAAAGGTTGTGGATTTGATTTCTAGTCAGGGCACATGCCTAGGTTGCAGGTTCAGTCCCAGTTCCAGGTACGTGTAATCCCAAATCTGAGCCTGGATGGGAGGCAACCGATTGGTACTCCTCTCTAGCATCAGTGTTTCTCTCTCCCTTCCCCTCTAAAGTGCAATGAAAAAGTGTCCTCTGGTGAGGATTAAAGAAAAAAAGAAGGAAGGTTTAAGAAAAATTGACTTGAACACTCTAAATGATGTGAGAATTCAAGAGTTGGAAGACTTTTAGTTTTAATTAATAGTTAATAAACTTAGTAATTAATGCATGTAGAAAGCTACTGTTCCAGAAACTGAAGGTGTGACCCACTATGACTCCAGGAGACCTCAAGCAATTTTATAATTTTGCCCCAGGAGGACTGCAAGCAATAAAGATGATATCTGAGCTCCTGTGCTGCAAGGAAAAGACATCTGCCGCCCAGGACACAAATAAGAATCACCAGTCAACAGATGAAAGGATGCTAGGAAATTGCCTGATATAGTTTTTATCTGATTAACTTTTTTCCCTGAATTCCACGCCCCTTACCTACACTTTTCTTCTCCTTATGAAAAAGATTGGATTGAAATGAAATGTAAAACAGTCTCTTAGGGGACATAACTTTCCATCTTCTCAGATCACTGGCCATCTGAATAAAGCACCCATAAAGATTCAAACCTTGTCTCTACTTATTGGTTCTGGTAGTGAAGGCAACATGAATGCTGACTTCTCTGATTTCATAAATATGTGGCCTAGAAGATTTTGGTTTATTGTGAATGAAATGAAAAATACACACCGAAAGAAAAGTAACTATAAAAGCTAATTTATGTCAAGGGTCAAATGAGTGGTATAGTATAGTGGTTTTCAAATCAGAATAAACATAAATGAATCACTTGGGAGCCTTTTAAAAATTGCAGGCTTTATCCAGATCTACTGAACTAGGCTCTTGGGGGAGAGAGGAGGAGGAAAAGGGAGTCTGATTTTGGAAAAGTTCTGGATGATGGTTCTGTAGACATTCTCACATGCTTCCTTTACTTCTTTAACCTTGGGAAAGCCTCTGGGGGAGTGACCATGCCTTTAGGGGAATAGTCACTTCTCAAGGTGCACTAATTGTGATCGGCTTCATCTTGTGGTTTGACTTCCCCTGGTGCAGAGGCTCCAAATCTGAGCAAGTTTGAGTCTCCCAAGGAAAGGATTTCAGAAATGCCATGGCATTTCTGCCCCTAAAACTTCTGCTGCCTCCTCCCTAGAGCCTTAAGCCCACTCTTGAGACGTGGCTGGATTCCCAGTTGCCCTTCACCCCTTCCTTCAGACCTTCAGTCTATGACTCTGCCCCAAGCACAAGTTCTGACCATAACACCTGGGACACAGTGATTACTCAATAAATGCTGAAACAGAAAACTTACTGAAGAGTCAAACGTGTCCATTCAGCTCTCAAATTTCTAATGACGTGTCCAGATACAGAAAAATAAATAATACAATGTCTGCTGGCATTACTTTTATCACTATTGTCTTTCATTTATTGAGTACTTCCAAGGTGCCAAGTACTAGTCTAAACACCTTACTTTTGTCAAACTTACTGGTCTGCACTTTTACCATGAAGCACACTTAGAGTTTTCTGACTTGTTTCATGAATCTCAAGTGTTATCAAGAATGTTAATTAAAAACAAATCAGACTTCTGGACAAGAGAGAGGTGTAGGTAGATACACTGTGCCTCCTCGTACAACGAAAAGAAGGACAGCAAAAAAATTAAAAGCCAAAAATAACCAGAACTGCTAGAAAATTTAACTGTATGGAATTCTGACTACCAAGGAGTTAAAGAAGAAACATTCAGCCAGACCTGCAGGAGGGGCAGAGATGGCAGCTGGGCCAAGAGGATGTGTGGCAAGATGGCAATTAGAGGACCAAGGTGGCAGAGGCAGTGGCTGGCGGACCAGATGGTCCCATATTTGTGTTCAGACAAATCAGGAGGAACAACGGGGGAACGAGACAGATGGCACAACCCAGTGTGGGGAAATAAAGCCTCAAAACTTCTGACTGTAAAAACCTGTGGGGGTTGAGGTGGCAGGAGAAATTCCCAGCCTCACAGGAAAGTTCATTGGAGAGACACACAAGGTCCTAGAATGTACACAAACCCACCCATTTGAGAATCAGCACCAGAAGGGCCCAATTTGCTTGTAGATAGTGGGAGAAGTGACTGAAAGCCAGGAGAGAGTTGAGCAAGTGGCATTGTTCCCTCTCAGACCCCTCCCCCACATACAGCACCACAACACAGCAACTTGGGATGCCCGAACTGGTGAATACCTAAGGCTCCACCCCTTATTACACAACAGGTGTGCTAAGATAAAAAAATATGGCTCAAATGAAAGAACAGATCAAAGCTCCAGAAAATATACAACTAAGTGATGAAGAGATCGCCAGCCTATCAGATACACAGTTCAAAATATTGGTAATCAGGATGCTCACAGAAATGGTTAAGCACGTTCATAAAATAGAGAAAAAGTGATGGCTATATTTTCACTATAAAAAGTGAAATAAAGGGAGTCAACAGTGAAAAGGGGTTGACTCAACTCCCTGGGTTGAGTCCCAGGGAGTCAACTGGGACTCAAATTAACAGTTTGGAACAGAAGGAAGAAATAAACATTCAACCAGAACACAATGGAGAAAAAATTTAAAAAATGAGGAGAAGCTCAGGAACCTCCAGGACAACTTGAAACATTCCAACATCTGAATTATAGGGGTGCCTGAAGGAGAAGAGGAAGAGCAAATATTGAAACCTTATTTGACAATGCAGTGAAGAACTTCCCCAATCTGGTGAAGGAAATAGACTTCCAGGAAGTCCAGCAAGCTCAAAGAGGTCTAAAGAAGTTGGACCCAAAAAGTAACACACCAAGACTCATCATAATTACATTACTCAATATCAAAGATAAGGAGAGAATCTTAAAAGCACAAGAGAAAAGGAGACAATTACCTACAAAGGAGTTCCCATAAGACTACCAGCTGATTTCTCAAAAGAAACCTTACAGGCAAGAAGGGGCCAGAAAGAAATATTCAAAGTCATGAAAGGCAAAGACCTACATCCAAGATTGCTCTATCCAGTAAAGTTATCATTTAGAATGGAAGGGCAGATGAAGTGCTTCCCAGATAAGATCAAGTTAAAAGACTTCATCATCACCAAGCCCTTATTATATGAAATGTTAAAGGTACTTATGTAAGAAAGAGAAGATCAAAAATATGAACAGGAAAATGACAACAAACTCTCAGTTATCAACAACCAAACCTGAAAACTAAAACTAAAACAAACTAAGCAAACAACTAGAACAGGAACAGAATCACAGAAATGGAGATCACATGGAGGGTTATCGTGGGGAAGGGGGTGAGGTGAGAATGGGGGGAAAAAGTACAGGGAATAAGTAGCATAAATGGTAGATACAAAATAGATGGGGGAGTTAAGAATAGTGTGGGAAATGGAGAAGCCAAGTAACTTACATATAGGACCCATGGACATGAACTAAGGGGTGGGAATGGGAGTGGGAGGTGGGTACAAGGCAGAGGGTAATAAAGGGGAGAAAATATGGGACAACTGTTATAGCAAAGTCAATAAAATATATTTAAAAAACCAAATCGACATAAGTAATATTTTTCTTCTAAAATGTATTTTAATATGTGTAAGGAAGTGCCAAACATATATAAGTGATTATTAGTCATCTGCCATTTAAGAGGGACATTCCATTTTTTTACAATTATAAAAAATTAGAAATATATTCAGCGAGAATAGGATGGTTGAAAAAGCTGTGGCACATCCACACAATGAAGTAACATAAAGTTGATAGAAAGAATGAGGAAGATCTCTCCCTCTCTCTTTTTTTTAGCTGTCTTTTTATCATCCTCATCCAAGGACATTTTTTTCATTGCTTTTAGAGGGAGAGGAAGAGAGAGGGAGAGAGAGATACATTGATATGAGAGAGAAACATCAATCCGTTGTCTCCCATATGCTCTCTTATCAGGGATTAAGCTTGCAACCTAGGTATGCGCCCTGAACAGAAATCAAACCCACAACTTTTCAGTGTAAAGTATGGTGCTCCAACCATCCAAGCCACACCCACCAGGGGAGAAAGATCTCTTTGAAATGGTGTAGAGGGATCTCTCAGATGTAGTGGAAAATGCAACATACAAAGAAATGTATCTAGTATGTGCTACCTTTAAGGTAAGAAAGAGGGGAGATACACATTTGCAAAGAGCCACACTGGATAGATAAACCAGAAATTGATTTTAAAAATGAGGGGAAAGGAGCCCTGGCTGGCGTGCTCAGTGGATTGAGCACCGGACTACAAACCAAAGGGTTGCCAGTTTGATTCCCAGTCAGTGCACATGCTTGAGTTGCGGGCCAGGTCCCCAGTAAGGGGAGTGTGAGAGGCAACCACACATTGATGTTTCTCTCTCTTTCTCTTTCCCTTCCCCTCTCTCTGAAAAAAATAAATAAATAAAATCTTTTCTTAAATGAGGGAAAAGGAGAGTAGATTTGAAGAAGTGAGTTTGAAGCAACAGTGAACATTGACTTTTTAAAAAATTGTATTTATTGATTTCAGAGAGAGATAGGGGGAGAGAGAGAGAAACATTGATTTGTTGTTCCACTTACCGATGTGTTCATTGGTTGATTCTTGTGTTTTCCCTGACCAGGGATCAAACCCACAAAACTTTGGCATATCGGGATGAGGCTCTAAACCCCTGAGCTACCAGCCAGGGCAACATTGACTTTTGAAACATATAAATGCTTTACGATTTTTATAAAAAATTGTCTGTCGTCTGACATGTAATATAAATTTTATAAATAAATATGTTTAATGACTATTGGTTGACTAAATAAACTTCTCAGCAGATACCCCTCTCTAACAATGCTCTTCCTGAACAAACCATATCTGTTTATTCAGCAAATAAACTTTTTTCAAAGAAACATTAAAAAAATAAAGACAAGTACCATATGATCTCACCTTTAACAGGAACCTAAACAACAAACCAACAAGCAAAATATGACCAAAGACACNTTTTTTTTCATTGCTTTTAGAGAGAGAGGAAGAGAGAGGGAGAGAGAGATACATTGATATGAGAGAGAAACATCGATCCGTTGTCTCCCATATGCTCTCTTATCAGGGATTAAGCTTGCAACCTAGGTATGCACCCTGAACAGAAATCAAACCCACAACTTTTCAGTGTAAAGTATGGTGCTCCAACCACCCAAGCCACATCCACCAGGGGAGAAAGATCTCTTTGAAATGGTGTAGAGGGATCTCTCAGATGTAGCGGAAAATGCAACATACAAAGAAGTGTATCTAGTATGTGCTACCTTTAAGGTAAGAAAGAGGGGAGATACACATTTGCAAAGAGCCACACTGGATAGATAAACCAGAAATTGATTTTTAAAATGAGGGGAAAGGAGCCCTGGCTGGGGTGCTCAGTGGATTGAGCACCGGACTACAAACCAAAGGGTTGCCAGTTTGATTCCCAGTCAGTGCACATGCTTGAGTCGCGGGCCAGGTCCCCAGTATGGGGAGTGTGAGAGGCAACCACACATTGATGTTTCTCTCTCTCTTTCTCTTTCCCTTCCCCTCTCTCTGAAAAAAATAAATAAATAAAATCTTTTTTTAAATGAGGGAAAAGGAGAGTAGATTTGAAGAAGTGAGTTTGAAGCAAAAGTGAACATTGACTTTTAAAAAAATTGTATTTATTGATTTCAGAGAGAGATGGGGAGAGAGAGAGAGAAACATTGATTTGTTGTTCCACTTACCGATGTGTTCATTGGTTGATTCTTGTGGTTTCCCTGACCAGGGATCAAACCCACAAAACTTTGGCATATCGGGATGAGGCTCTAAACCCCTGAGCTACCAGCCAGGGCAACATTGACTTTTGAAACATATAAATGCTTTACGATTTTTATAAAAAATTGTCTGTCGTCTGACATGTAATATAAATTTTATAAATAAATATGTTTAATGACTATTGGTTGACTAAATAAACTTCTCAGCAGATACCCCTCTCTAACAATGCTCTTCCTGAACAAACCATATCTGTTTATTCAGCAAATAAACTTTTTTCAAAGAAACATTAAAAAAATAAAGACAAGTACCATATGATCTCACCTTTAACAGGAACCTAAACAACAAACCAACAAGCAAAATATGACCAAAGACACTGAAATACAGAACAGGCTGACAGGGACCAGAGGGGAGAGGGGAGAGAATTTCAGGGGAAAAGAGGAAGGATTCACAGGAACACGTATAAAGAACACATGGACAAAAACTAAGGTTGGGGGGAATGGGAGAGAGGTGGGGAGCACTGGGGTGGGTGGGCTGGGTTGGGGGTATGAGACATAAAACTGTACTTGAATAATAATTAAATAAATTTTAAAAACAGAAAAAAATTGAAAATAAAATCTAAAACAAACAGAAACAAGTGAACCACACAGACAAAATATTAATTAAGGTAATTAGTTAAAATATTAGTTAAATTAATTAGAAAACAACACTGTATATTTTAGTGAAGTATTTTAAGAACAAAAAATACCAAAAGCATCAAATGTCACTCAATAGTTTTAATAGTCATTGTTAATAGTAATATTGGATATTATTTTGAAACTATGTTATATATACTATAGGGTAGAGCAAATTAGAAATTACTGATGTATGAAATAAGCCAGGTGGTGAAAGACAAATACCATATGATCTCACCTTTAACAGGAAGCTAGCAACAAAACAAACAAGAAAGAAAAATATAACCAAAGACACTGAAATAGAGAACAGGGGGACAGTGACTAAAGGGGAGAGGGGAGGGAATTTCAGGGGAAAAGGGGAAGGATTTACAGGAACTAGTATAAAGGACACATGGACAACAACTAAGGGGGGTGGAAATGGGAGGGAGGTGGGGAGCACAGGGGGGGCTGGGATGGGAGTAAAAGACAAAACTGTACTTGAACAATAATTAAATTAAAAAAATAAAGCAAATAAAAAAAGAAATTACTGATGTAATTAGGAACCAAGATCTTGAGTGTATAAAAAGGAAGAAAAAATAAGCTGAATTATAACAAATGTCAATACTAGCTAATATTTATTGTATTTCTATAAATCCTAGCCCTAGCAAATGGAGAACCTGGAACCAATGATACCTCAGCAGCAATGAGCATCCCCAGCGCACCAACTACAGTGTCCAAACCCCACTGTCCATGAAGGGAGACGGAGCTTCCTGGAGACGGATTGACTTCAGGTCTGGGTTAGGGGGAGACAAGGCAAGTGTGTTTTAGAAAACAAGGAAGTTTCGAAGACTGACAGAGTCCTGTCAGAAGAAAAGAACAGGCGGCTTGAAGAGGTTCCCATTTAGGACAATTTGAGCATTAGGAAAATGACCAGAATTGACTCAAATCATTGAATACATAAAAATTCATGGGTCCCTAATAGTGATCCAATAAAAATGAAACAAATAAGCAACAACAAAACTTTACTGTCACCAGTAGATGTGGTATTTGAATTCCTAACACAGAAAATTGGTTGGTACTTGAATAAAACAAGCATATCTATCCTGATTTTTCAAAACGAACTATGTAGTTCCCTTGATGAGGAAAGTTCTTTACTTTAGACGACTACCAGCTAATAAATGTAGATAGAATAATAGAACTAGAAAGTTAGCATTTTGCACCCTAATGTGATCATTGGTTCAGGGAAGGCACTGTAGATGTTAAACCATTGGTAGAACAGATGATGGGTAACTGGAGAGTCACATCATGCCAGTCTTGTGCCTGTGATTGTTTGCTAGTGACAAAAGGTAGAGACTACCTTTGCAGAGGGGAGAGACTATCTTTACAGAAGAGAGAGACTCGGTTGTCACTACCTCATCTCGGTGATCCATGTGGGCTCATCACTAATGGGACAAGACAGTAAGCATACATTCCTGAGGAGATGATAAGTGAAGTACATAGCATCACCTATGAAGAATTATTGCAAAAATCTTTGATCTGAATCTAATCAAGACTTTGGTTCAAAGTTCTACTTTACAGAAAATATATTAGATAGAGCAGTAAGTCAAATGAAACCATTAAGAATCATCATACGGATTCAGAATGTGAGATGCTCTATGAGACAGTTGGCTTGGTCTCTTTAAAAGGCAGTGAAGAAATGGTCAGGTGGGGCCCTGATTGGTTGGGCACCAGCCTGCAAAGGGAATGGTCGCTGGTTCGATTCCTGGTCCTATCACATGCATGGGTTGTGGGTTCAGGGGTTTGGTCCCTGGAAGATGTGCCTGTCCCTCTCTTTTTCCCTTCCTTTCCCTCTCTCTAGAATAAATAAAATCTTTTAAAAAAAAGAAATGGGGTGTGGATGGGGAGAGATTAAAAGGTACTTAAGAAACAATCAAATTTAGTGGGTGATTCTGGGTAACATCTTTGGGGGATAACACATATAAAGACAACTTTTGAGACAAACAGGAACATTTAAATATGGACTGGGTAATCAATGTTATTAGGAAATTATGTTCAGTTTTGTTCAGTATGACTACAGTGCTATGGTTATGTAGTAAGATGCCTTTATGCTAAAGTATTTAGAGATGAAATGCCATGATTGTCTTTATTATTAAATGGATTGAGACACACAAACTTACACAGTTGAAACAAATAGGAAAATCTTGGCAGTCGTTGCATGTATGTTATGGGTATTCAAGTATTCTTGGTACTTTTTCCAAGCTTTCCTGTGTGTTTAGAATTTTCACAAAATGTGTGTGTGATGATGTGCCGTACTTGAAAACAGCAGATTAAATGAGAGACCACTGGAATCTGAACCCATGAACTGATGTATCCCACCTATTGAATAATTGAATTACTGCTCTGTAATAGATATCTTAAATATTTTGTTCTCTTAACTAAAATAAGGTAAGCATTATGTAATGCCTTTAATATTTTGCTTCATTACATGGTTATTAAGTACACACATGAACTTTGACCATTTCCTCCAGCAACTTTTTCATCCATGGTTCAAAGCATGATCTCATTTTTATCTTGGAGTCCTACAATTGCTTCATTGAGTCTGATCCTTTGAACAAAAAGTATTCTAGTTAAAATTTACTACAACACTGTCTATAGTCATCTCATGAACACCATGAAGAAATTCAACTGCAGAAATATTAAGATGGTTTGTAATTTTTATTTTTCTCCATGTTTGAGATCTTATTGTCAATCTTAATCAGAAAACAGACAATATTAATACAAAATAGTAAAAATGGAGAAGGTACAAAGTTCCCAAAATCTTACGAAGTTCTTGCTTATTCCTAGTCTATAGTTTTTGTCCTTCTTTTTCTGTCCTTCTTTCAAAACAAGCCTGGATATCACCACCCACATCCCATTTTCCTCTCATGGTCCTGTCCACCTGGTCACAGCCCCATCTCCTTCACCCTTACCTTCACCTCCTACACCCTGGTTCCTGTGGGCTTGTCCTTCATAAAGTTCCTACTGTCTAAGTCAAGCCTGAAGGGAGGATCAGGAGGGGTCAAAGATATAAATAGTCACCATTCAGGTATTGCTCAGTCCAAAGTAAATAATTTCCACTTAGCCTGCTTCCTCTTCACACAGCAAAAGCAATCACTGGGAATCCCCTCACTTGCACTTGGGGAACAAGGTTGTTTCATTTGTTCTTTGTGTCTTCACACTTTTTAATAGTCCTTCAGCTAAACTCGGTTAGTTGGGCTTGGTGAAATAAATTCGTTTCCTACAGCATGGAGCAATCTTGGACAGAAGCTACTTATGTATAGACAGATGGAGAGAAAGAGAAAGAGAGAGAATTGTGTGTGTGTGTGTGTCCAGCCTTATTCTTTGGTTCACGTTGGGGGAGTTAATCATATCTGGGTGTTTTTTCAAGTTTCACTTTTGAATTTCTTTCTCGCTTATATCTAGAACACTGTCAAAAACTTTGATATAGAAGAAAGAATATAAACTGTGAAATCAGCGTTATCCTGTCTCACTAGCTCTATGATCTTATGCACATTGTTAGTTTCCTCATCTCTAAAACAGGATAGTAATGTATATGTGATAGGGATGTTGTGTGGACTGAAAGAGATAAGCGAAAAAGGGCCCCATCAGAATACCTGGCAGTTAGCAACTGCTCAGTGTTGACTTCTTTCTGGCTTTCTCCTTTGTTCTCAGCTTCCTTGGATGCCATGGAAACAAGGTCCTCTCTGTTTTGTTTTGTATCTTACTCTGAAGTGGGCCCTCTCCACCACTCCCACCCAAAGACTGCTCTCTGAACTAGCCTCTCAATCCCAAGCTGCCTCCACAGTTGCTCATCATTCTTTCCTGCACTCCATTTTTTTTCTCCTGGCCAAATCATTGGCTAAATCACAATGGGACTCTGCAGGATCTATTTGAGAGGCCAAAGCTAGTGGTGGAAGATCATGATACGGGGGCTCAGCTTGAGGGGCAGGAGATGGACTCAAGAACAGCAAATCAGTGGTTTGGGTTACTGTGGTTGGAATGAGGTCCATAACAGGATACAGAATTTTAAGGGGAAGTCTAAGCACAGATTCATGGCCAGTCTCAACACCAGGTCATTGATCAGACCCTAGGGAACTGGGGACCACAAAATAAGTTTCTTAGGGAAGGCAGTGGGTGCAACCAGAACCCCGATACAGGAACCCTAGGGGACTGGGCAGTGCTGCTCTTTCTCAAATCAAAAACCGTGGATCTAGAAGAACAACCATCATTCTCCTTCCCATCAAAGAGCACTTCGATTCACTCTGATAGGGACGAGGACTTCCTGGCCATTTGTAATGATCACTCTGTTAGTAACTTTCAGCTTTTATTTCTTGGGGTTACTTAAAGTTAAAATTATACCAAAAAAAAAACCAAACAGAAAAAAAACTTAGAAAACCGGGAAAGCTGCTTTTTTTTAAGAAAGTGAGAGAAAGAGAGAAGCAACAAATGAGGAAACTCTAAAACTCTCTCCTTTTTTGCAGTAACTCTGGCTGAAAAATACAGACTTAGACGGAAGAACAGGTAATAGCTATTTTCAGAAGAACTCTCAGTGTCTCTAAACACTGCCTTTATGGGAAGCCAGTCCCGATATAAACATTGCAGGTACAGAAAAGGAGGATGTATTTATCGATTGACCCATTCTCATACCTCAGGAATTACAATAGCAACAGCCTCTTGGAGGGCGGACAGTTGCAGCTGATACAGGATCACTTTAGAAACACTCTTTTTTCAAATGAACACCTGAAAACAATTCTTATCCCTGGAGAATCTCTTTTCTTCTCCAACCTCAAATCAAACATTAGCTTAACTGACAAGATTTGCAAGGTCCCCATTTGGCAAACACATGTGAGAAATATTTTGTATAAATATTTACTTATTATATAAGAACCCCCAAATACATGAAATTTGGCAAGGATGATTGGTTCCTCTGACTTGCACAAGGAGCTATTCTTATCTCGGCCACCGTAGGTTGAGGCGACAGGCCTGGTCCTCAGGGAGGGCAGTCAGTCTACTGGCAAGGGGGGTCCGTGGGGCAGGGTGTGAGGGAGGACGGTGGTTGATGGCCCCCTGAGAAAACGTGGCACAGCAGGAAGGTGCGGACTTAGGAACAAATGATTTAGGCCAAGTTAATACACCTTTATGAGGCTCTGTTTTCTTTTCTATTAAGTGGGTGAAACAATCTAATGACCAGGAATTGGATATGTTGAGAATCATGAGATGATGTATGCACAGTGGCAAAACAGGGCCTAGAATGTGATAAATGCCTAGTGTATGTTAGCTCTCACCATCTCCCTACATGGCCAAAATGATGACATCGCCTATTCATGAGGTGACCACTCATCCCAATTTTCCTTGGAAAGTGCCTCAGCACCTGGCAAACCAGAGAGAGCTGGTTACCCTATGGTTAGCATACCTTGATGATGTAGGTGTCTAAATCTCAGCTCTTGGACCTTCAGCAGGGCTGGGGCAGGGCTAGTGAGCCTCCTATTGGAGTCTGTGCTGGGGTCCCTGGATGAATACAAATGCCAAGAGGTGGTGTAACCATCATCTATGCTTATTTAAACTGCGTCCCAGGCACTGGGAGGATTAAGGCTATAAAGAACAAGACACAATCCCTACCTCAAAAGGGAGGTGTAGGAGACATGTATACATAAGGGGGCAAAATTAAGAAGGAAGGAAGTACTTAAGTGTAAACTGAAAATGGAAGGTCAGTCTGTTTGTTCATTGGGAGAGTCCTCCAAGGCTGATGAGCAGAAGAGCCTTGACAGGCCATGCTAATTCAGTGCAAGACAGTGCTGCTGGAGTCTGGAGACAGGAGAGTGGTTGAATGGAGAGGACCCTGTACAGTTAGCTCAGCAGGGTCCCTTGGAAGGGGTGTGTCTGTGTGTCAGGGGATAAAAGGACAGTTAGAAAAGTCTTTATAGTGGAGGTAACAAGTTGGTTTTAGAGACTCTGTAGGATTTACTGATGGGAGAAAGAGGACATTCTGGGCAGAACAAACAGCACGTACCAAATCCCAGTGGCAGTAAGCAACGTGGGAGAATCTGAGAAGGCCCCTTTTTACTCTGAGTTGAGCACAGAGTTCAAGTAAGGGTGAATGAAAGGCATAATCTTGCAGAGGGAAAAAGGCTATGCAGAGGTCTTGTAGACCTTGCAAAGGACTTTAAACTTTAAGGGTAATAAGCAACATGATCAGATAGACTTATTTTCTAAAGAATCTCTCTGGCAATGTGGGGAATAGATTAATCAGGTGGAAATGAGACAGTGGATAGACTCGGTAGAAGACAGTCATGACAGTGCAGCCTGATGGGGGCGCTGGCAGGAAAGAAGTGACAGAGGAAGGCTGAACAGGAGTGATGGGTGAACAGGGAGGGACTATACAGCAAGGGGCAGAAATTCGGGCAGATCACTAGCCTCTGGTTCAAATCACTGGAAGAATAATGATGCATTAATAGTCCTGGCTCTGCTACCACTTAGGTTATGATGAAATTCTTACTGAATATCTCTGAGCCTCAATTTCCTCATCTGTGAAGGGTAGTGACTACCTCATGGAATTATTGTAAGGACTTAAAACTGTGAAGGTTCTCATAAGTGTCTGGCACATTAGCGAGTTCTGTATGAGTGCTTCTTACATAAAGAGAGAAGTCACAGAGGGAATCTGTGAGACATTGCCATCAGGCACCTGAAAAAGACTTGGAACTTTGGAGCAAGGCCTGAACAGAGACAGATGTTATGGATCAGAGTTGCCTCCAGAGGAATGGGTAGAATTGCTTAAAGACGTGTGCAAAATAAGGAGAAGGGGACCAAAGAAGCTAACACAGGGAAAGCAACATCTGGTGGAAGGCCGAGGCTGGCTTTTGAGGAGTCGACCAGGAGGGGCTGTCTGGAAAGTAGGAGGGTGAAGTGGCTTCACAGGACCAGGGGAAGCACAGGAGGTGCTGCAGGGGTCACAGGAGATGAGGCCTCTGCACTGTAACAGTAAAGCTCATGTTTCAAAAGTTGAAGTGCAGGCAAGTAAGGAGAGAACCTAGAGATGGGAGGGTGGGCACAAAAATATCTACAGATTCAAGAAGTCATGAATAACATGCTCACCAGGCGACTCCAAAGAAAGACCCCTTGTGGCAGTCCTATCGACAAGTGTCTCAGAGCCAGCCTTTTCTGCTAGCCTTGTTGGAGTTTCACTCACACCTGCCAGTCAGCCAGATGGCTCTCATTTAGTCAACAAAGTATCAGATTTCCACTCCTGCAAAGCTCCGGGCCTCTCTGTGTCTCCTTATCTACGATGCTGCCTCCCCATCCCAAACCACTTCCCTTACTTGCTGGGTCCAAGGGCAGCAACTGCTTTCTAAATGATCACTCCAGGGCTGGGAATATAAGACAGAAAACTGTACTTGAACAAGAATTAAATACAAATACAAATACAAATAAATTATCACTCCATCCATTCCTGATAGCCTACAAGCCTATAATTCTCTCTGCTGCAGTTTCTTCAAAGCATGTGTTTGCTAGCTGCCCACCAGCTCACAGTATTGGGATTCTAATGTACTAGCTCCTGGAGACAGATTGCTGGGTTCAGTTCTCCCCCCGAGTACTAACTGGCTATTGTGACTTTGGACAACTGACCTCTCGAACCTCTCTCTGTGCCTCACTGCCTCATTCGTTAAATGGAGATAAGTAAGACCTAACCTCACAGAGCTATGAGGATAAAATGAGTTTACGACTTCTTTCTTTCTTCATTCTTTCTCTCTTTCTCTTTCTTTTAGTACAGTGCTTGGAATAGTAAATACTCAATAAATGTGAGCTATTGTTAATGTCCTTGGGATAAAAAATCAAGTCCTTATCATGGCTCATCCAACTTTCTGGCCTTTTCTGAAAGCACCCTTTCATTCTTGCAGCTTCAGCACCACCTGCATTCAGGCAGTTTACCTTCACAGATCTCAGTTTAAAATTAAAAAATAAACAAACAAATAAGCCTGCAGTTGCTTAATGTTGCCTGTTTCCTCACTCCCAGCATACAAATTATGGGGCAGCAAGCTGTCCATTTGGGACTGGAGAGCAGCTAGTGGGAATCTGGAAAACAGCTTGAACCAAGGTTATCCAGGGAAGGGGAAAGATGGAAAGATGGAAAGATGTGAAATCATAAAAAAAATCAGATCATTTCCCTTCTACCATTCCCACATCTCCATCCCAGCACCCAGGGAGACCTCCCTCAAGTTTATTTTGGGCAGGTCCAAAAGAATCTCAGGTCCTTGTCCTGGGAACCAATCATGCTGGTCCCTCAGGGAAGCAGGGCTTTCCAATAAGGATAGTCCCGAGCAGACCTAAGAGCAAAGTTTGCAGAGCTGGGACTGGGGTCCACACAGTGGGGTTTAAGAAAGTTGAATAGTCTGGGAAGACAAAGTCATGCCTTTATCTTGAAAGTCAATACAACCACTGGCACCATAATTGGACTGTTGATAGAACAAGCTTCTATCTTCATCCGTACAGCTTGACATAGCAGAGCTTGCTGAAAAATAAAAAGCAGACTTCCAGCCAAGATGAAGGTGTAGGTAGATACACTTTGCACAAGCAAAAGAAGAGCAAGAACAAATTTAAAAACAAAAACCAACCAGAACTGCCAGAAAATCAAACTATGTGGAAGTCCAACAACCAAGGAGTTAGAGAAGGAATATCATCCACAGTGGTAGGAAAGGTGGAGACAGGCAGTTGGGGCAGAGACAGTGAGTGGCAAGGCAGTGGCTGGAGGTCCCACATTCGTGTGTGGATAAATGATGAGGAATAATTGGGAAGTGAGACAGACCATACAACCCAAGGTTCCAATGTGGGAAAATAAAGCCTCAAAACCTCTGGCTATAAAAATCTGTAGGGGTTGCAGAGGTGAGAGAAACTCTCAGCCTAACAGGAGAGTTTGTTGGAGAGACCCACAGGGTCATAGAATGTACACAAACCCACGCACCTGGGAATCAGCACCAAAAAGGTCCAATTTTCTTGTGGGTAGCAGGGGAAGGGACTGAATGGTGGTGGAGAGCTGATCAAGCAGTATTGTTCCCTCTCTGATTGCTTCTCCACATAGAGTGCCCCAATGCAGTGATGTGGGTTGCCCTGTTCTGGTGAATACCTGGCTCTACTCCTTACAATGAAACAAGTGTGCCCAGACAAAGAAATATGTCCCAAATGAAATAATAGATCAAAACTCTAGAAAAAATACAACTAAGTAGCAGATAGCCAACCTATCAGATGCAGAGTTCAAAACACTGGTCATCAGAACATTGTCATTTCTGCTCACAGAAATGGTTGAGTATGGTCACAAAATAGAGAAAAAAAAAGTGAAGGCTATCCAAGGTGAAATAAAGAAAAATACAGAGGAGACCAACAGTGTTGGGAAGGAAACTGAGACTCAAATCAACAGTTTGGAAGAGAAGGAAGAAGTAAATATTCAACTAGAAGACAATGAAGAAATAAGAATTCAAAAAACTGAGGAGAGACTTAGGAACCTCTGAGACAACTTTGAATAATCCAACACCCAAATTATAGGGGTGCCAGAAGAAGAAGAGCAAGGTATTGAAAACTTCTTGGAATAAATAATGAAGAACTTCCTCAATTTGTCAAAGGAAATAGACTTCCAGAAAGTCCAGGAAGCTCAGAGAATCCCAAAGAAGTTGGACCCAAGGAAGTACACATCAAGGCACATCATCATTACATCACCCAATATCAAAGATAAGGAGAGAATCTTAAAAGCACAAGAGAAAAGGAGACAGTTACCTACAAAGGAGTTCCCATAAGACTACCTATCAGCTGATTTCTAAAAAGAAACCTTACAGGCAAGAAGGGGCTGGAAAGAAGTATTCCAAGTCATGAAAGGCAAGGACCTACATCCAAGATTGCTCTATCCAATAAAGCTATCATTTAGAATGGAAGGGTAGATGAAGTGCTTCCCAGATAAGGTCAAGTTAAAAGAGTTCATTGTCACCAAACCCTTATTATATGAAATGTTAAAGGTACTTATGTAAGAAAAAGATTAAAAATATGAACAGGAAAATGACAACAAACTCACAACGATCAGCAACCAAATCTAAAAACAAAAACAAAAACTAAGCAAACAAGTACAAGAGGAACAGAATCACAGAAATGGAGATCACATGGAGGGTTATCAGCAGGGGAGGTAGAGGGGAAGAAAAGGGAAAGGGTACAGGGAATAAGTAACATAAGTGGTAATTAGAAAATAGGCAGGGGAAGGTTAAGGATAATATAGGAGATGTAGAGGCCAAAGAACTTATATACAGGACCCATGGACATGAACTAAAGGTGGGGAGAAGGTGAGTGGGAGGGGGCAGTGCAAAACGGAGGGCAATAAAGGGGGGGGTGAATAATGGGAAAAATTGTAATAAAATAATCAATAAAATATATTTAAAAACAAAAGAAAAAAGAAGCATGATTTGTAGGTACAAAATAGTCAGGGAGAGCTTTAGAGTAGTAGAGGAAATGGAGAAGCCAAAGACTTGTATGTACAACCTATGGACATGAGCTAAGGGGAGCTGAATGCTGGTGGGAGGTGGGGTGCAGGGCAGAGTGGGGATAAAAGGGAGAAAAAAATGAGATTAATTGTAATAGTACAATCAATAAAATATACTTTAAATAAAAGAAAAAGCAGTCAAGGGAATTCAATAAAATATTTGACTGAATAAATACTCCATATGGAAACATTCAAGACAAGCAATTGGCATGTGGAAGAGAAAAAAAAAGCAGAGGCATTGGAACACGATTTCAAGAGCTTGGAAGAGCATGGAGGGAAATACCCACAGCGTTAGCTGTGTTGGAGATCAGTTACTGTGGAAGGCAGTAGTCCCAACCAAGACAGCACTCAATTTGACTCCTGAAACTATTACAATGTCAGAAGGGGATGGGACAGCGTAGAGCTGGGAGTTGGACTAAAGGAGAAAGTTAAATCAAAGGACCAACTGGCTCAAACAAACCCTCAGGGAAGAGGGCAGGAACTTTCCCAAAAGGTTCATGGCCAGGAAATCCACTTACTGTGTACGCTGCCTAGTAACAGGGCAGGGTGGGAGGTTTAATGCATGTCCAGGGTTACTCTCCCAGTCTCAGCCAGTTCTGCAGCCAAGCGGATGAGGCAGGCCTCCTTCTCTTACAGCACTTAGGGTTATTTTCAAGTTGGTTATAGAAAACTCAGGTACAACATCACAAACACACCTTTATTTTTCCTGATTTAATTTTTATTGAATTTTCCCCATTACTGTTTAACCTTCTTATATCCCCTTCCCTCAGCAACAACCACTCTTTCCATATCTGAATCCTTTTTCTTTTGTTCAATCCCTCTACCCCCTCACCTCCCCATAACCCCAGTCCTCAACCTCCTCTCCTAGTCTGTCCCCTTTTCCGTTATTCATTAGATTCCACATGAGTGAAATAGTATTCATCTTTCTGACTGCCTTATTTCATTTAGCATAATGTTCTCCAGGTTATTCATGCTGTTGCAAAGGGTAAAATTTTATTTTCTTAACAGCCAACTAGTATTCATTGTGTAAATGTCCCATAGTTGTTTTATCCACTCATCTACTGATGGGCATTTGGGCTACTTCTGTATCTTGGCAATTGTAAACAATGGTGCAATGAACATAGGGGTATTTATGTTCTTTTGAATTAATGTTTTGAGCTCCTTCAGATATATTCCCAGTAATGGGATAGCTGGATTGAAAGGCAGATGTTTTTAATTTTTTGAGCTATCTCCATTGCTTTCCACAGTGGCTGAACCAATCTGCCTTCCCATCAGCAGTGCAAAATGGTTCCCATCTCCACATCCTTGCCAGCACTTGAGAAACATACCTTTTGATAGTTGAAATTTTTTACTTTCCCAAACTAAAGTTAAAAACCCTGGCTGGGTAGATAGGTTAGTTAGTGTTGTCCTTATACACCAAGGTTAGGTTTGAACTCTGGTCAGGGCACATACAATAAGCAACCAAACTTGCTTTTCTCTTAAGATTAAAAAGAAACACTAACACAAAACCAAAAATGGCTCTGTAACTAGCCTCCTCCTCCAACTGATCCAACTTAAACCCGATGCCTGGCAGCCCTGTGAACAATGTCCACACTGTCCTCTACAGCCCTGATCAGTTCCTATATACTCAGGCCTATGGCTTCCTTCATGGGAGTCAACCCATCTCATACTTGATCTTTTCCTGCTGCCTTTTCCCCCAAAGAACCTTGCTTGTCATGATGTGCCTGTAGTCCCAGACATGCATCTTAAACTTTAACCTCAACATTTATTCCTAGGACTTTGATTCCTATCCCACTAATGAAACACAACTCTACCTAGTACCTCTAGTTTTCAAAATCTTTGCTACCACTTGAGCACCAGAACTCCGAAGGGAATCGAGGTTACTCAGAGTTCTATATTTGAGTTGGACAAAATGCCCAAGCATTTCTTCCCCTTAACCGGGGTTGAGTCTTCTCAATCCTGGCTGCATTATCACCATTTCCTGAGCTTTTGAAAATTGTTGCCCAGGCTTCAATTTGCTCAGAACTCATTTAACCATTGAATCCAGAAATAACTTTTTAGTTCTCCAGAATTCTAGTTATGTAATGAGGGTTGAAGAATCACTGCTTTCAGAGTCTTCACTACCATCTCCACCACACTCCACCCTGTATCTTGTTTCTTTCATAATAAACCATTTACTTTACATTCCCAATTCACAGCCGTAATTTCAGAATTCAGATTTCCTACTATGGCCCATTATATACTAGGCTAAACATCTTTTTGTCTGTAGAACCCAATTCCAACAACCACGTCCCAGCTCCCTAAACTATATGGCCCTTCTTCCCTTGGAGGAAGACAAGGGTTTAGATTTATGGAGTGTTTTGATTTGAACTCGAGGATTACTGTTAATGTTCTGAGTGGCATACTAATAAACTATGCAGGGCTCTATCAGTCTACAATTGGAAACCAAAGCAACCAATTACGAAAGCAGGCACAACTGCCTTCCCAACCCAGATGCCCAATGTCTAAAGTACCTGCTATTTGGCTACCTCCCATCTTTACCTTCTGTATGTATATTCAGGAGTCAATCCACACACCCATTCAGCATGGTGGAAAATCTGAGCCTTCCCCAGGTCTTGAGCTCAAAGATTGTGATCAAAAGATATGTGTGCCAGGCTTGCTTTTCTTCATCTAAACCACAGCAAATCATGAACCTAAGTTATTTTGAAGGACTCACTTTACAAGGAGCAGATATATTTACTTTTACATCAACAGCCTATGTGTTTGTATTAAAAATTAAGACAATCCAGCCCTGGCTGGTATAGCTCAGTGGACTGACCACAGGCCTGTGAAGCAGAGGGTCGCTGGTTTGATTCCCAGTCAGGGAATATGCCTGGGTTGCAGGCCAGGTCCCTGGTTGCGGACACATGAAAGGCAACTACACATTGATGTTTCTTTCCCATGCTTTCTCCTTCCCTTCCCCTCGCTCTAAAAATAAATAAATAAAATATTTTTTTAAAATTAAGGCAATCCAACTACAGGATGGCTCTGCCTTTTTCTCCCCTCAAAAATTTCAAACAGTTCCACCATGTTTTTTTAAAAGCACCACAAAAACAAATGTTAAGGTAACTCAAAACTTGAATAATACTTTCTTTATTTACAAGTTAGAATCAACAGACAATCCTGGGGGCCAAATGGGGAGATGACAGAAACCCCCAGGGGCCCCAAATTGAGAAAAAGGAAAAACAGAGTAGAAAAATGTCAACGTAAAAAATGAGCTCCACCTTCTTCCCTCTCCATAGAGGCCGAGAATGATCAAGTCTCCACAACCCTCAGCCTTACCTAGCTTAAAATAAATTAGTATCAACCAACCTCAAAACTGGGCCTTTACAAATGAACAGGGCAGTGATGGCCTCAGGTTACCCCTCATCAGGGTCTGCCCACTAATACCATCCACCTGCCTTGTCCCAGACATTTTGAATGGGTTTTATGCCCAAGAGGTCACTCTCTATGGGGCTGGGAACTCAATCTTGTTTTGTCCATTATGTCCCTCCTTCAATAAATGACCCTACATCCCTCCCCCGCACAGAGCCAGCTCTCCTACAGTGGGGGGAGGGGTGAGATGAGGAAGCCTCCTACAATGGGGAGAGGGGGTGAGATGAGGAAGTGGCACAGCAAAGGGAGAAGGGGTGGGGCAGGGTGGTCTAAGGGTCCGGTCCTGCGGAGCCTCCTGCCCGATCTGGCCTGGCCGCTTAGCCCGCTTAGCCCGAGTCTGAATCACTGGTGTCTGAAGAGGAGGAAGATGAAGAGGAGGAGCTGGAGTCTGAACTGGAGCTGGAAGCGCTGAGTCGTGATACTGCAACTTGTTGAGCAGACAAGGACTCCGTTTTTTCACTAGCTGCAGAACAGAGTTAAAGGTTAAAGGTGTAGAGTGTGATCTCTACTTAACACAAGGCAGTCAGCAAATGCAGTGAACTCGCAGTGGTATACATGATACTCACCTTTCTTGGGGGGCTTTTTGGTGGAATTGAGCTGCCCACTAACATCTTGTAACCGCTTTTCTAGTTCACGCTTCTTCTCCAAAGCAAGTTCCTCCTTTGTCTTTCCCACAGGTTTTTTAATGGCTAAAGAAAAGAATTGTAACAGGACTAAGATTCCTGTAAATGTCATAGTTTTATTACACCTGGGTCTTGCCAAGTTCCTTTCTTGAACTTGAATGCCACCCTGGAAGCTGACAGTCACATGAGCACTGCATACCCTACTATCCCCTTTCTAAATTGTCCTCAGAATCTCACAAAGATCGGTGGACCTCATTTATACTCACTGTAGGGCTTCCGAGGTTTCTTTCGAAGACAGGAAAGGACGTAGCGCTCAAGCTCTCTAAGTGTGGATGGCTTCAGAGTTTCAAAATCAATCTCAATCTCTTCTGGGTTTGAGTCACGTAAAGAGGGCTCTCTGGCTTGGATTATGTGCACAACTCGACCTAGCTTCTCCCCAGGTAATTTGTTGATGTCCAGGCTCAATTGCCGCTTCTCATCGTAACTCATGGGCCTACTTTCTTCCTCCTCCTCTGAATCATAGCCTGTAGGCAGGGTAGGGGGGGCCATCTTTGTGGTCTTTTTGGGCAATCTATGGACAAAAAAAACCTCTCAATTAAAGAAGCATCCTTAACCTCTCCCAACATGTTCCCACTGTTCAATAATTTGGATTTCCTGCTGGGCGTGCAGTTTGTTTTCCATTAAGAAAAATTAGTGAGCCAGAGCCAGGATACTACAGTAGGGGATGCCAAACATTTAACTTTATTTTGGGCTTTGAGAACTGGATATAGACATGAGTACATCTTTTTGTTCCCCAAAGCACTGTTAACCCACCCCACCATGGAAAACAGGAAAAAACAAGTATGTACTCTTTGGTTTATAAAAGGGGGTGATCCAACTATGGTCCTTGGGCCAAAATCTGACCTGCCACTTGTTTTTATAAATGTAGTTTTATTGGAATGCGTATTCATGCTCACATCTTTATTGCCCAGAGCTACTTTCTGAACTGTACTGTCAAAGTTGAGTAGCTTAGAGACCCTTGTGGTCTTCAGACTCAGTGTCTGTCACCTGGCCACTTAAAACATTTGCTGACTCTTGAGCTTAAGAGAAAGTGTTGCAAGGAATGAGAGAAACCATCCTCCCACTACAACTCACTTGGTGCCACTCCCTCCAGAAGGTCCAAAGCCAGGGGGTGCTAATGTGGCGCCACTGCCACCTCCGCTGCCACTTGCTTTCTTGGACTTCTTGGGCTGAGGGAGGCGGGGTGCCCTAGGACACTTGTCATCTTCATCTGCTCCAGCTCGGCCTCGATGCTTCTCAGCCTTCCGTTTTTTCTTTTTCTCTTTTTTTTCTCTCTTCCGCTTGGGCTTGGATATTGGGCCTTGGGACAGGGCAGCCAGTTGCTCATGTACAGCCCGAAGCTGGGGAGGAAAAAGAACCAAGATGTGAAATGGGAAAAACACGTAAAATAGAATAATTTAAAATGACTGAGGAGCCCTGGCTGGGGTAGCTCAGTGGATTGAGCGCGGGTCTGCGAACCAGATGATTGCAGTTCGATTCCCAGTCAGGGCACATGCCTGGGTTGCAGGCCAGTTCCCAGCAGGGGACTCACGAGAGGCAACCATACATTGATATTTCTCTCCTTCTCTCCTTCCCTTCCCCTCTAAAGATAAATAAATAAAATATTTTTTAAAAAATGACTGAGGAAAAAGGGGGGGCAGGTAAGGACAGGGCATGAATGTCTTAGTAAACTAAATTGTGACAAGTACCTGTTCCTGTAGTTCAGCCAAACGATGAGCCCTCTCTTCCTCAGAGTCAGAGCTTTCACTCTCCTCTTCTTCATCTTCTTCATCTTCCTCTTCCTCCGAAGAGCTCTCACTGCTACTTTCCTCACTAGAAGACTCTGAAGACGATTTGGCTAAGCCAGCAGGCAAGGCAGTAGAGACTGGTAGCGGCCCTGGTTCCAGTGGTTCATCTGGCATCTTGGCATAACGAAACTCAAATACATCCTAGAAAGAAAGGCAGACTCAAAACCATGCTGGGGGGGGTGGGGGGTGGGTGGGTAATGCCCTGATTACACCCAGCCACCTGGTAATATGACTCCATTTTACAACTATAAAGATCAAGAGATCCTCATGTTGAAATAATGCAGTGCAGGTGACAAAAATCTCCCCAGATACTTCTTTTCCAAACTCCAACCATGATACTCACCTGTAGCTTTCGTGCCATGGCCACAACATCGTGGTCTGGGGGATTGTATTTGTAGCAGTTGGAGAACATAAGCCGCACATCAGCAGCAAACTCCTGGGCATCCCGGTAATCACGATTCTCCATCTTCCGCTGCAGAAGGAGGCAGCATCAGAAGCTATGTAGGTACGGAGACTCACCATTCCCTGCCAACCCCAGACAGAGCAAGTGCAGCCCTCTCAAAAGCACAGTGGGGATGACTTTAAGGATCTGTGCCCCGAGGTTCAAGTTTGAAGTCAAAGGAATTTGGGTGGGTTGAAGAAAAATCTATGTCTAGAAAAAAAAAATTATTTCTAAGTGATGAGAGGGTCAGCAGCCTCTGTCCTTCACCTCTTAACTCCCTTAACTGAACATTCCCAAACTACATGTAAGTGGTGTTGCTCTGAATACAAAACCCACCATATAGTTTCAAACTCCAGAAATTAGCTGTTAACAAATAGTTGCTCAATTGCCACATTACTATTTTGTAAAAAGAAAATACTAAGAACCAAAGATTGCTGTGTGCCCCTAAGGAGAAGTGACTGATAGCTTTTTTATTGACCCTAAGCTCCAAAACTACCTGAGCACCCCACACACCCCATGCAGTGGATACCTTGACAGTGCTGAGGTCCATGGGGTGCTTAATGATGTCATGATAATCATGCAGGCCAAGAGCAGAAGCATCCACTGGTTTATAGAATGGCCAGGCATAGGCAGCATGCTTCTTAGAAAGTAACTCCTTCAAAATGCCATTGCAATGTTTCAACTGTTCAGATAACTTTCCTTTCTTGGAGCTCTGGTGTTGTTGCTGAGAGTCAGGCAAGTCTTTGCGTGGGGGCTTAATGGGTCGACCACTTTCTCTACGAATAGGGGGAAGCCGTGCTGCCTTAGGCTCAAGGCCCCCAGGGGGGCTAGCTGGGGAACCAGGAGCCAGGATGGCTGTAGGTGTAGGGGTGGTAGTATCTGCTTTCCGCTTTACCCCCTTTTTCTGCAAGACAAGACAGAAAAACCTTTTACCTCAGGTCTACTTCATTCAAGCTTGTCCTCCCCACTGTCCAAAAGAAATCCACAGATCTATACCTTGGCAAGGGGCTGGGCTGGGGGAGCTGCAGAGACAGCAAGGAGCGGGGGTCCGGCAGAATGTAAGGACTTCAGAAGGGGAGAAGAGATGACCGATGGGTGGGGAATGTTGAGAACGGTGGTAGGTATCTCAGGAGGTGGAGTATACAGGGCTGTGTGAGATACAGAAGAGACAGCAGGCACCTGATGGGCACTGGTGATACTGCCTTGGAGTGCTAAAAGAGAAAAAAAAGGTCAGTTTGTCATCTTTTCGTGTCTTTTGGTCTCTATTAGCAAAACTCCCAGTCTTCCTACCTGCCAATTTGGCCCCCTTCTTGTGGCTGTTCTTAGGGACAGTCACCACAAGCTCTTGTTCTTCTTGTGGCATTGATGCCACTTTTTGTAAGAATATCTTTTCCAGAGTTTGTGCCATCAGGACGATATCATCAGTGGGCTACAAAGAAAAAGGTTCAAACACCAGCAAAGGATAAATGATTGTTCTCAAAGGAATTCCTAGCAGGCATCATCACCACTCCCTTAGATGTTTGTCATTGAGTACTAAAAATTACCCTCACTGGGATACTAATTCCCACTTTTCTTTCCCAATTTTATCCCTCAAAATACAACGAAGAAAAAAAATTCAGAAATAGGGGGAGAGAGCTGACAAGGAAAATAGATCCTGCCCTATTCAGATCTCTGGAAATTTCTGACAAACAGGGCCACCATCCTCAAGTATGAAAAGTACTCTACTTAAAATATCTTTAACTCTGGGTTTCTGAAGCCGCTTCATTGAGTATAGTGGTACCCCTTGGAACTCAGATTTTGTAGATCCTAAGTACTGAGAACATCTCCTATAGCAAAAGACTTGGACTTCGTGTAGCCAAAACACATCTTGCAATAAAAGCAGTCTCTCCCCATCTAATGAACAGAGGAAAAACTCACTTTGTTGTAGATGTAACAGTTGGTAAACATGGTATTAAAATCCTGCATGCACTCTGAAGCAGCCCAATAGTAGTTATTTTCAAGTCTCCTCTTAATAGTACCCATGTCCATAGGCTGCTTTATGATTTTGTGATAATCCTAAAAACAAACAAAGCTAAGTCAGAGCCATTGAAATATGCATGCCTGTTTTCCTAGACAATTACTGACCCCAACACACACGCACATATACACCCTGTATTAAAGGGATACGTAAGCCCCCTAAACTGCGGCCCCAGTTAAACTACAGGACAGAAAAAATGGAATAGGATTCTTAACACCCAGCAGGTGGGTGTTTGTCTTTCTCTAACCACCCAACTCCCACCCCACTCTGGAAGGTTTCCCATCCTGTAACATTACCTCTGGGGCTGGCTATCCATAGGCTGCATGAGGGAGAGGAAGAAGCTAAGAATTTTGGCCACCGTGGTCCTCTCCCAACCTGGGGTGGGAATCTGTAAAATGGAGCCAGGGCACAAAAGTTAAGGAAGGACACATGGAGGGCACAACGAGAGATGCCAAGATAGCAAAAGGATGGATCAATCATAAAGGACCATGAATCCAGAAATCTGGTGGTTATCTGCCCTATGGAGAAGGGAGATGGGAAATCCCTAGGGGCCGCAGCACCTATACTAAACAGCCTACCCCCACTCACACACATTCTTGTTTATTCCCACACCTCCCCACTCCAACTTCTCAACTCACCGGCAGACCCAGTTTGACGGCATCCACAGGCTGCCGGAAGGGCCATGCAAACTGATGTTTCCACAGAGCCTTCATCACTACCTTGTGCAGGTATTGCAGCTGGTTGGTAACCCGTCCTGGTTTTTTGGGATTGGATACCTCCGGGGGTGGCGGGTTGGCAGGAGTCAGTTGTAAGGCTGGCACTGAAGCCATCGTAGGACTTTCGAATCCCTCATACAACAAGGACGGCTTTCGAATCCTTTTCCCAGGCGCTGCAGCCTCTGGACCTAGCCCCAGTAACCCTGCATTCCCCTCCCCAGGGAGTCTGTGAAAATAGGGAACAAAATTAAATGTGGGTAACCTTACAAAAAAATAGGGAGAGCACAATTTACACTATACACCCAATAAATCCAGGATTGGGACCTAATCACCAGAGATTTTGTTTTTGTCCCCACTCCCACATTTTAGCACAATTTTCAGAGTCTGAGGGGCTCTGTCATCTTTTTTTTACGTAAGGGGGAAAAAAGCCCCCAAATGGTTTTGTCCCCACTCCCACATTTTTTGTTTCCTTATTTTTACAAAATAGTTTAGACCTATTTAGGTCTCATCCTCTAAAATGTCTGATGGACTCTATTATCTTATCTTTTTATATAGGAAAAAACAGGACATACACTGGTTTTCTTACAGGACATATACTGATGGTTTCTTACAGGACATGTACTGAGAACAGACTTATGAGTACAAGACTTAAGCAAAATGGGGTGGAGCTTAGAAACTCAAGCCCCAAGCTTTTGGAGGACCGCATTTACTAGGGGTTTGGTGATTGCCCATGGTGGTTGGGCCTGAAGAAGAGGAAGCAAAATAGGGAGAATTTCATAAAGTGCTGATGAGACAGCTAGAAATCTATTCGGGCAGAAAAGATCAGCATCCTCCACAAGCTCTGCACAGTTAACTTCAAAGCAGAAAGTGAAATGAAAGTGTAACACACCACCACACCAACTCAAAAATAAAAATAAAATAATTTGACAACCAGCGTTTTTGTGGGACTTCACAGCCTGGAATAACCCAGTTGTCAGCTCCCATACATTTTTTGCCAATCCAGTCGTCTTCCTCCAAGGGACTCAAAAAATAGTTGCTCAGTCAAGGTCATCAAGTTCCCTCCCTAAGAAAAAACTGACACCCCGCCCCTTGCCAAAAAACAACATTCCAACAATAATTGCCCCTGTAGCATCAACTCTGAAGATCAGAGGCCACCAGTGGTTTACATTCTCTACCGCGCTCCTCAGGACCAGGTGTTTCCCAGGTCCGAAAATTAAAATCACTACCCTGATTATCTCATTGTTTACACCTGAAGACAAACAGACTCGAGAATCCTTAGTTCCACTCTCCTGCCTTGCAAGAAACTCGAGGCTCTTAAAAAACGTACCCCCCCCCCCAAACAAAACGCACACCCTGACACAAAACCATTCCAATCACTGACAGAAAGCAGGCGTTTAATGACCTACACACCAGGAACCCACAGGCTAAAACAATAATCCCTCTATCCTACCCTGGGAATTCCCATTGCCAGTCCCTGAAACTGTCACCATGGTGACCCGGTGAGACACTAGATGTGGCCACGAACACCCCAACAAACCGTCGCTCAACACCAGACCCCCTACCGGCAAGACCTGCTGCCCAATCAATGTCGCCTGCCACAGTACATCCTGCCAACCTAGGCCCGACCGACTAGGTGAAGAGTGGGCCGCCGAGGGGAAAATAACGGAGACACTGACCACCCCGTACTCCTTGCTTCCGCAGCATCTGGGAGAGTACCACGATTCCCAAACCGTCGCTCTATCCCCTCCGCCCCACGCCAGAAGTCAACAGCCCAGTACTGAATAGCAACGGCCCAGTGGGTTCTGAATTCCCTCCGAACCCGACGTCCTACACCCCCGTGCCGCAGACCAGCAACGTTCCCTTCCCGCTAGCAGCGACGTACTTGCTGTGGGAAGTCACGTTTTGCAGCATCTTGACGGCGGGGGAACCGGCGCTGCACTCAGCCGCGTAAAGTCCGGGTGGCCTCGGTTCCCCTTATCTCCCCGTCCAGCATAACCCGAGTAATAGGGGGGGCCGCTGCCCTGCCTTCCAGGCGACAACCCCCCCTTCCCACAGGACAGGCACGAAAGCAGTCTCCTCTGCTGCTTCACGGAGAACTCCCGGCAGCTTGGCGCGCTCCACGAGAAGCGGACAGCGAGAAAATGGCGGCGGCCCCAGCAAAGGTGGGCGAGCGAGACGGACTCTTCAAACCCTAGGAAGGACCCCGATCCCAGACACCGTCGACAATATCGCCCGATGTTGGTCTGCAAGGATCCCCTCTTCCTGTGGGGACCATCCGGGGTGGACGAGGTCCCGTTTCGATCTCGATGGAGGCGGATGAACACGGAAAAGTGGTTTAGGGAGCCGCCGCCTCCATCTTTGAAATCCTCTTGAGGGCGGAGTAGAGGGGGTGGACAGATTCCGAGGACTGGGCGGGGCCCGAAAAAGGGGAGCTTCAGGGACTTCTATGGGGTCTGTACTGTCCCCCAGGACCAGTCATAGGCCGAGAGGAAGGCCATTTCCAAGAGGATGGACGTGGATTGTAATGGCGGTCCCGACGACTTGCGAGCTGTCTGTCGGTAAGCAGAATCCTCTCACTCGTCCTAGAGCTTGCTCCACTCCAGCGCGAAATGGCGCCGCCGAGCCCCGCGCTGGTCCTTTATATATTGGCAGGGGGGGAGGAGCTTCGCCGCTCATGCGCTCCACCTTGCTCGAGATTTCCCCCACCCCCTCCATGCGTAAGCTCCCTCGCTCACGCGCTTGAAGTCCAGAGGCAGCAGAGGGAACGCCTCTCCGCGGGAGCATTTTCTATTGGTCGGTTGAAGCCATTATGTCATAAACTTCATTTCCAAAGCGTCAGTCACCAGGCAGAAGAGTGCCGCATTGACCCATAGGGAAGCGACAATCCGCCATTATCACTGAGCCAATTGGCTGCGCTGTGGTTCGGCGACTCCAAGGAAAGAGGGAGGTTGGCAGGTTGCAACACCTTCTCTCCATCTTCCTTTGCAACATAGTCTTCCCAGGCGTGCAGGCCTGGTGCCACTGGCGACTGCCAAATTCGGACAGGTCATGCCATTCGTAGCTCTTCTGCAGGTCAGACTAGCAGGACGGGTGGGGACCGCGTGGGAGTAGCCAACCTCGGCCCGCCAGGGTGTGGCCGTAGGTCGACTGGCGAGTGGTTGTTCTCCACGGCGAGGACGCTGTAGTGAAGAATCTGAAAAGAGGAAGAAGACGCCATCTTAAAAACCACGGCCTGGCACTCGGGCAACAGCTAAGGGATCCAGAACGTTGCAAAGACAGGATCTAACGTCCCTATGTTCCACAATTAAAACCCCCCACAGGCTTTAACGCCTCTAAAATCGTTCCTGTCCTTCTCTAGGTGGAACGACCAAGCGAAAGGCAAAAGCACTCCTCTGAATCTACCTTTGAACCCCCCAAAGCTTCTATCAAGATTACCAAACCTAGAAAACGTTTCAAAAACTTACTCCCCCCAAAGCACATCTCCAACCCCTACCCACTCATGCCTCCTTGTCAATACAAATACCTGCCTTCTCGACAAAATCTCGGCAGTCCTGAAGTGGCAGCAAAATCCGCAAACATACCTATGAAACCCACCTCCCCAAATTTCATTCCGGTGTCTGCCTCAGCTGGAAAAAACAAATCCTGCCAATCAGCGTGAACATCCTCCCCTGCGGAGAGTTCCTACTTTTCCCCACGTTGCCCGTCTCCCCCATCCCAAGGGCATGCCAGCACCCCCCCTTAGGGTCCCTCCACTGTGGGGGCAAAGGGGGCCCCATCCCCCCACCAGGGGCCGGAGTCCTTCCCACCGAGCGGCTGCTCCATCGGTCAGCACCAGGGAGGAGGGCAGGCGGAGGAGGCGGCGGCTGCCGCTCACTAGCCCTCCCCCTCCTTCTATCCCCTTCTCCCCTCCCCCCGCCGCCCCAGGCCGTCCGCCTCCGAGGAGGGGCAGGAGCCATTTTGGGAGCTCAGTTTCGCCCCCTTCCCCCATTCTGGTTATCTGAATACGGTTAGACTACGCTTGAATAAAGAGCCAGAGCCAAGTTCAGCATCTCTAAAGCTATCTCTGGGGCTTCCAGTCCCCTTGAGGGAGCGTAAGTGCCTCCCTCCCATTTCCCTTTTTCTGGATACCAAAGAAAAATACAGTGCAAAACCAGAAAGGAAATTAAAGCAAGCCAACGGATATAAGGGTTCCCTCGCCTCGAAAGGGCTTCTGATAGACCTAGACACTTGAGCTCCTACCACGTCACTCTCCTCTGCAGGAGTTCTTGAGCCCCCCAGCCTCGTTACTCCGTCTAAAATGGCTGTCAATCTCCTCTCTTCACGACCTTCCGAGTTAGGCAAACCCTGGGGTGGGGAGAAATGCGCCCCGGGAAAGCAGATTCACCGCCCCCCTGCCCTCCGCCAGGTAACAGGCCTAAGCTGCGAAAGTATAGGTGGGCCCACTGCTGCAGCAGGGAGGTCAATGACACAGCAACTTTGCAGCAGCCTCCCCCTTCCTCAGTGGCCCAGCCTCCCAAATCTGCTTTTCTCCACTCGGGGCTATACAAGTCTGCACAAAGACCAGCCAAGAAATAAAAATTTAGGGGTCGCGAAAATAATAGGCCTTAGAAAAAGCGAAAGGGCAGCCAGACATTACTCTGGCTTGTTTCCCTGAATTCTGGAAAATCACTGCTCTCCGCTCTCAACCCTCCCTTCCCCCACATGAGTCACACAGGAGGCTACGGCTACTCAGTAATTTGGAAAAGTAACTCTTTCCTCCTTTCCGTTTCCACCCCCGCTGTACACAGGAGAAAACTGGTAGGAATGGGGGAAGGGGAAATGGAGGCCAAACACATCACCCTGGAAAAACTCGAAACCCTGTGAGCCGTGAAATTCTCCTAGGTCCTACGCCTCACTCCTTCCAGTTACAGATGCCCTCCCTGCACCCACCTTGGGCCTGATATCTGCTCCCAAGCAGACCCCGAGTTTTCTGCCTAAGATCCCAACAGGACAACGAAGGCTTATGCAGAAAGGTCAATAGGCCCTGTTCATGTGAATGCACACAATTTCGATAAGTAATTTGAAGCGTAACATCCAACATGCGAGCTCCCTACCGCTGACACAAAGGAAGCACTGAAATGCTTTCTAGAGTCTGTAGAGAAAGGGAGTGGGCACCTGGGAACAATCTCAGTTCGTATCCTAGGCTGCCCACTTTTAACCACTCACACCCACGAGTAGGAACTAGACACCACTTGACCTCACCGCCCCCCCACCATCGGCCGCCAAAATGCCAAAGTGAAACCCTACCTAGCTCCGGGCTTCCGCACCCACCAGCGGATGAAGGGAATTGGCAGGGGTGAGAGCACGCCGCCCCAGTCCCCTTTGCCCTCCTATTGGTATGGAGGACTGAAGTTGGCCATTCCCCTCCCCCATCAGAGGTGTCCTCTCCCGCTTGCTCCTCTTCACGCTCCCATTCACTGGTTGTTAAATACTTGAAGGACAAACCCACCCTCAGGATTTTACTGTGAACCCCAAGAATCTCCCTCCCGGACTCCCCACCACTGGTTAAGCACGTAAATGACTGGCAACATCCCCCACGAAAGGCCCCTTCTTACCTGAGTCCTGGAACCTTCCAAAGGGGATCCAATGTTCCCCTAGGCTTGGTGCGGGGGGAGGGGAGAACGTAATCCGGGGTGTCACCCCCCCACCCCGGAAACTGAAGCAGTTGGGGGAGGGGGCCTAGCCCCCAGCCCCTCCCTTCCCAATGGGGGGGTGGGGAAATCATTTGGGCCGCGCGGCCACGTCAGCAACACCCAGATTGGCTAAATCGGATCACGTGCTAGCTGCTTCTCTCCTCCCCCTCCACGGGGTCTGCACCATTTTCCGAAGATCCTGGGGGGGTCGTACACGCGGGCCAAGGGAACTGCAAGGCCCAAGTCCATTTCCAGAGGCTCAGAGCTCGCTATTACCGCTGCTTCTCTAACCTACGGCTACCTATCCAGACGTCGCCGACCTTGTCCCCGCCCCCCAACGCCTCTCCTCGTGGGTTCTGCGAGGCTGCCGCAGACCGGAAACGTTGCACTGCGCCGACGCAAGGATGCGACCAGCTAGGAGAAGGGGAAAGGAGCGCTGGAGGCTGCGGGAAGAGGAGCAGAGCGCAGGCGTCGGGGCTGGTGCCGCAGCTTCCCCGGCGCCTTCTGGAAGCTCTGGAGGGGTGGGGCGGAAGCGGGCGCGGCGCACTGACCTCCAGTCTCTCTGGCCCCTTCCGCACCTTCCCCAGTGTCCGAGACTTGTCCGGGCGGCCTCAGTCGATTCCTTTTTCCGCAGGTATTAAGTGCACCTGGACCTGTTCTGACTGAGTCCAGCGAAAATGCGAGCCACAGAGCTGTAGTCAGTGAAAGACAATGGGGCCTGGATCTGGAGATGTGAGAGTTTGCAGCGTGAGAGGGACTCGGTCAGTCATGGTACCTGCCGCGAGGAGATGAAGTGCCAATGCAAGGTGTGGGCTTTTTGTTCCACATGTTTGCATTAGGCAGGCTTACAGTCTCTCGTTTCCTCTGAACGTAACTAAACTTCCTTACTTCATTAAAACCTGCTAGTCCTTGGATTCCTCTGCCTTCTACAAAACTTACCGGCCTTCTTATCACTTTTACTTCTTTACTTATCTGTAAAGATAAGTGCTCAACCATTGAAAGTAAAACTCTTAATAGTTTTTCCTAAGGCTTTGCCCATAACTTTCGATCTTGAGTCAATCCCATAAAAATCTAATGTAAGGATGTTACTGTGATTGCTTTGCCGCTCAAAGCAGACCTTTTGCTTGTTCATAGACAGCAATCTCTCCCATTGACCCTGAGTGTAGTTAAAATTTTTAGTCTATATTCCGTAACGCCTTCACTGCCCACTAGTAACAACAGAAATGGGGCATGCCTGTTAACTAGAAATCCTCTCTTATGATTAAGGAAATTCTTTTCTTTTGACCTGGTTGACCTTATCCATTACTCTGAAATTCTTTCATTTTCTACCAATTGGCATTTTTAACTTCTTCATTCTACAAGTTTCCCAGTCAAAAAAAAAAAGGGGAAAGAAAAAAAATACATTGCTTTATCACTATTGTATCCCCATATAGACTCTTATTTACTTCTCAGCTCTCCTGCACAGCCAACACCTTAAATTACCTAAATTTTCACCTCTGCCCCTTTCTTCTACCACTGAAACTGTTCTGCAGATGTCACCAAGGACCTCCTAATTGGCAAGGGCAGGAAGCACTTTTCAGTTCTTACCTTACTTGACCTCTTTGAAGCGTTTGACACTTGATCATGCTTCCTTCCTGAAATTCTCTGCACCCTTGATTTCTGTGACCAGGCTCAGTTTTTTCTCTCCCTGCTTGTCCAGTTGTTCCTTTCTCATCTCCTCGTGGACTCCTTGTTATTCCTACGTGTTGAAGTTTGCCAGGATTTTGCTTCGGTTTACTTGTAGTTTTGTTCATCTTCCCTAAGTAATTTCACTCAATGACTCAAGGCTTCTCAAATATGTACCTTTAGTTCACACAACTCTCCAGAGCTTAACTTGCTACTAAATACTGCCACTTGGATAATCCCCAGATGTTTCAGCCTGTTCAGAATTGATGCAATCTGTATGCATGCAAGACTCACTCGTATATTATCCTGGCTCTTTGTGAATAGCAGCTGTTCAATGACAAAGCCTGGAACCTGGGAGCCTGCTCTTGATTTCTTTTTCTTACAGCTTTATATTTACTAGACTTACCATTTTGTCTCTAAAATATCCACTGACACACTCAGTCCTTATCCTATCACCTGAACTACATCAAGAGCTTCCTGATTTTTCTTCCTGCTAAAGCCGCACTGTTTAATACAGTAGCCAGTAGCCACATGTCACTATTTAAGTTATCATTAAATGCAATTTTAAATTTAGTTCTTCAATTGCAATGGCCACATTTCAAATTCTCACTGCCACATGTAGCTAATGGCTGTCTCATTGGACAGCACACATTATAAAATGTTTACATTACAGAAAGTTTTTTGAACATTGCTGCTCTAGATTTTGTTCTCTGCCTCTGCCGCAGTACTGTTAGGAGTGAGGTTTCCAAAATACAACTCTGGCCTCATGTTACTGTTTAAACCCTGTATTAATTCCTCATTGCCTGGGAGATAAAGTCCAAATTCCTGCACCTGACAGAAAGGTCTGCCTACCTCTTCAGCCTTGATGCTGGCCACTTCATCTCATGCCCTATACTCCAGCTATAATGAACTGTTTCTTAGACACTGTTATACCTTTGTGTTTTATACATACTGCAGTCTAATTGGTTTTCCCCCATCCATTTAAGTCCCCAAAGCATCTGAAACACCTACTCTTGCTTCTGAAATTGAGCTGACTGTGCCTTCCTTGGTGTCCTTATGATTGCACCTTGCACAGTGAATGGAAATTATATGATTGCATGTTTCCTATGAGACTTTGATCTTGAAAATAGGGTCATCTTGGTTTTTTGTTTGTTTGTTTGTTTTTCAGTATATATTCCCAGCTCCTGGCATAGTACCTGGCCGGTATGAGGTACTTGCAAAGTGAACAAAATGTTGAAGGAAATTGATGCTTAAGTAAGTATGTGACTTATGTAGGATCGTAATGTATATGTTTATGGTGTACTGTGCATAGTATTGGGGAAATAATCATAGTAAGACAGTCATTGCTTTCAAATACATATTTGAGACCATTAGGACGGTATGAGGAAAGATAGAAGCAGTACAGCAAAGGTCATTTTTGCAGAGAGCAGTGCAGTCCAGTCTGGCCAGAAGAGAATACAAGCTACAAGAAATAAAGCAGTAGTAGAGGAGACTGGGAGGTAAATTTATTTGAGGCAGTGTGAAGGATTGCTAATGCTATTAAGTTTGGACTCAGTGGGGAGCCACTTGAAGTTTTTGAGCAGTGACTTACTCAAGATTATTTTGTAGGATAGGAACTCTATATTCAAATCCGTAGTAGGTAGCACTATATCTGATAATAAACAAAACGTGAAGAGGGTAAAGGGGGAATAAATGATGAGGGAAGGGGACTTGACTTTGGGTGGCGAACACACAATACAATATACAGATGGTGTATAGAAATGTACACCTGAAACATATAATTTTATTAAACCTTTTCCACCCCAGTAAATTCAGTAAAAAATTTTAAAAACCCACAAAAATGAAAATGTGGGGTTGGAGGGAGATGAGACTGGTGATAGCTAACATTGTTGAGGACTTGAAATTGTTGAGTCAGGCCCTATTGTAAGTCCTTTACATGTATTCACTCTCTTTAATTATAATAACCCTATGATGTAGGTTCTGTCGTTATTACCCTACTTTTCAAATGAAGCAACTGAAGCAAGAGATGTGAAATAATTTGCCCATGGTCATACTATTAGTAAGTGACCAAAGCTGGGCTTCGAACCCAGGCTGTGTGCCCCTGGATGGTATGTTATTTTGGTTGTTAAGCACAACAGGTAGTTTAAGATCTAGGACTGAAGTTGGAGGAAAAAAAGGAGAGGTAGATTTTGGAGTCATCTTTGAGGCACTGTTTGAAGTAGTTGTGCAGGTAAGTGAGATTTATAAGGGAGGAAGTATGGAACAGAATTTAGTTTTGAGTCAAGGATTGGGCTTTGGGTTAGCTCCCCAGGGAGTGAGTATAGGAAGTGGGTGCCCTGGCTGGTGTAGCTTCATGGATTGAGCACCAGCCTGTGAACCAAAGGGTCACTGGTTTGATTCCCAGTCAGGGCACATGCCTGGGTTGTGGGCCAGGTCCCCAGTTGGGGGGTGTGCGAGAGGCAACCACACATCCACATTTCTCTCCCTTTCTTCCTCTTTCCCCCTTTCTCTAAAAATAAATAAATAAAATCTTTTGAAAAAAAAAATAGGAAGTAGAACCAACGAAAGAGCATCAAACAGGAAGGAAAAGCAGAACCACACAATATGAGTAAGGCAGAAAGAGCGGGGTCTAGTGAGGACTTCATGTTTGTTGAATGACTTTTTAAGCTTGTTTGTGCCGTGGATGTCTTTGGCAGTTGGTGGCACCTTTGGGATGTGTCCAACAATGATACTTACAAATGCACAAATAAAATACACAGTTATCAAAATAAATAGTATACTAGAAATGTGTAATAATATACTAATACTATCACACTAGAAATGAGTGATAGTATACTAATGTGTTTTCTTATTAATACAATACATGTGTTTCTCAACTCACATATGAAAATGGTTTACTGTCAGGTCTAACAACTTGCATAATTGTAGAAATATTTTGAGCTGTCTGTATATGTGTTATGAAAATATTGGTGATTTTTATTGATGACGACATAACATTAATACTACAAAGATGTATTTTCTGCATTTATAAAACTAAATTTTAGTTGGTTAGTTGTTATTGAAAATAAGGTGACTTTTTTATTCCATCCATGTTCATGGATTCCTGAATTGTATGGCATGTGGACCGCAGGATAAGAACCCCTGTTCTGACTGGTGAGGAGGTGGGACCCCTGCCCCCCACAGATAGCTGTGGGAGAATGAAGAAAGTGAACAATCAGTAGTTGGTGTGGGGCTCACTCACTGATATTAGCAGTTTCTGTCATCTGGGAGCAGAACTCAAGAGTATAGGGGATCCACACCAAGTAATTCAGACTGAATATAGTAGAAAGGAAGAGGATATTTTGAAGTTTCTTGATTGGGGAAGTGAGAGCTACCTTTGTAGGAATATTTACTTGCAAAGTGAACAAAACACTTTGCAGTGTATACCATGGATTGGCTTTGTAGACACTGGAGGTTGGTCAGCTAGCAACCTTAGCACACATTCATGCATGAGACGAGGAGGAATAAAGTAGTTGCAGCATCAGAACTAACTGCATTCAGAAGAGAACCTAATACTCTGTGGTCCACAAGGTCCCACATGACTTTGCTTTTGCTTGTCTCCATCCTCATCTGCTGTCCTCTCCTACTCACTAATTATGCTCTAGCCGCATTGGTCCTCCCTCACTTCCTGGAAGAAGCCAGTCCGTTTCCTACCTCTTGGTCTGCACGAGCTGCTCCCTCTGTTGGTGTACTCTTCCCACTCTGCCTGACTAACTCCTACTTGCCCTTCAGGTCCCATCTCAATATCAGGAGCTTCCCAACTCCAGCTAGTCTCTTAGGAAATCATATTTTTCCTTCATAGTACCTTTTACAATTTGCTTTAAAAATATTTTATTTATATTTAGAGAGGGGAAGGGAGGAGGAAAGAGAAACATCAATTAGTTACCTCTTGTTCATGCTCCAACCAGGACCAAAGCTGCAACCCACCATGTGCCCTGACCTGGAATTGAACTGGCGACCTTACACTTTGCAGGATGACACCCAACCAACTGAGCCACACTGTTCAGGGCTAAAATGTGCTTTTATAGATTTGCATGTTTACTTGTTTAATGTCTCTTTATTTTCACTAGATTACAAGTTTCACTGTAAGTGGTGTCTGGTGACCAGTATACTTCCAGGTACATAGAAAGTGGTCAATAAATATTTGCTAAATAAATGAATGAACCTTTTTGAGTCGCAGTTCTTGTTTATCTAGTGAGGATAATAAATGCCACTTTTGTAGATCAGTTAAGAGGATTGCTACTCATCGTAATGTAGCTTAAAGGGGAGGATGGTGTGGATATGTAGAGATACCGAGCTAGGAGTGGAGGTAAGTGTGAGGGCTGGGTGACTAGGTTTGATCTCTAAAGTAGGAGGTGGCCGGCACTAGGAAGAAAGTGACAGTTGGACCTACAATGGAATGGGAAGAGTGGTGGTGTGCACAGGGAAGGCAGTAGAGGAGGGAGTTTGTAGAGGAGCTCAGAAACATTCCTGGTAAGATTTACTGTTGAAATCTCTGTTCAAAGGGTCTATCTGTTCTTCTAAGCAGGGGTGTCCAACCTTTTGGCATCTCTGGGCCACACATTAAATACATTGTGACACATAACCACAAAAACTCATGTTTTAAGTAAATTTACAATTTTGTGTTGGGCCACACTCAGCCATCCTGAGCCACATGTGGTCCTTGGGCCGCAGATAAGACACCCCTGCAAAAACTTGAAGGCTTCCAGCCTCTGCTTCAACCCGTTCAGTAAGTAGCAGCCTATTTATTCATCCAATGAGCAGTCACCTGGTGGGCTGCCTTGGTGGATGCTGAGAATATGAAAAAATATGAAGTGATCCCCTTAAGGACTTTGCAGTAGAGGTGAGGTGATTGAAGCAGACATAAATAAAAGGGTATAATAAATTATGGTAATGGCAAGCCAGGGTGCTGTGTTAGCATAATGAAGACATTACTTACTGATCTCTCTATTCAGTCCCGGGAAGGCTTGAGGAGATAAGATTCTGTCTCAAAGAAATACAGAATAGGTTAAATAGGATCCAGATCAAAAGTAAGATAGGGCCAAATATGCATAATAAAAATACCCCTTTAGAAGCACTGGAAAATAAGATTGGAGACAGAGAAACCAGTTATAAGAAAGTTGCTGTAATTCAGGGAACAAACCACTGAGTGAACCATTGGGAATGGAAAGAAAAGGGAGGACAGAATTAAGATCTATTGAAGAGGTAGAATTGATAGGATTTGGTAAACAGTGGGATGAAAAGTTTTGAGAAAGGTGAAGTTATCATGGTTGACTCATTTGTAGCTCAGATAATTGGCTGGACAGTTACTAAATTCTTGAAAATAAGAGTTGGAACATGTTGGGAAGGGAATGTGATGAATTTTGTAAATTTTGAGATGGGAGTTGCATTCAGAGTCATATTCACTAAACTTAAATTTGTCTATTGGAATTTCTTGAACTATCAAGAGGATTTATGAGACAATATAAAATAGAGAACTCAACCAATTTTTCTAAAAAGTGAGAGCACAGTTTGAGAACCATAAGACAATTGCTTTTCATTTAAAACATCTTTTAGGCGTTTTTGAGATAACTGGGGAAAAAACACATTGTGTTAAATGAAGTTAAGCAATTGTTTTTAATGTTTTTGGTGATAGTATAGTTACTGCAAAGAAAAGTTATGTATTATCGGTATCCTTAGAAATATATTTCCACCCTGGCTGGAGTAGCTCAGTAGATTGAGTGCAGGCCTGTGAACCAAACAACCGCAGTTCGATTCCCAATCAGGGCACATGCCTGGGTTGCAGGCCAGTTCCCAGCAGGGGATGCACGAGAGGCAACTGTACATTGATATTTCTCTCCCTCTCTCTTTCCCTTCTTCCCCTCTAAAGATAAATAAATAAAATTAAAGAATTAAAAATAAAATTAGAAGTATATTTCCTTGTGGAATATAATGATAGCATTTGCTTAAAATACTACAGAAAAAGAAGTGTGTACAACAGAATAGTGAAATGGGAAGACTTTCAGAATCTTGAAAATTGTTGAAACTTAAGAGAGTACATAGATGTTTGTTAGGTTCTTCTGTGTATGTTTGAAATTTTTTATAGTAGAATTTTTTAAAATCTCTTAGTCATAAATTGAAAGAAAATCAGTTAGTAGAATATAAGTATTTCTATGCATAAATCAACATTGAATTGTATCATAAGTATATTTGGAGTTTGTGGCAAGATTTGTCACTGACCACAGATCATCAAGTAGGTGACATCACCCAGGCGGTTACTTGGTAAATGCCGCCTGAGTATTAATGCGGATTTTACCCCCTTTTTCTGCCTCAGGTGATCTCATGTAATTGGGATGCCATAAGTTCAGGAGAGCTGTGTTGAGGTGGTTGTTTGGTTTGTGGTGATTCTCCTGTCTCTGTAAGTAGCTCTAATGCACAGAGGTGATATTGTGCCTGGTCACAGCTAACTGATCTGGAGGTACACACCTAATACAAGGTGAGGCATATTAATGGCAACTAACCCCTGGTGCTAGGGCCTTCCTGAGGCTAGCTTATTCCCCTGTAGTTTTGATTTCTTGAGCTCACTCAGTTTTCTTCTAATAAATTGCCATTTTAAAATTTAAGTTAGCCAGAATTGGTTTCTATTGCTTACAACTAAAGTAGCCTTATTAAATATGATAAATTATTGCCGTTATGTAAATGTATTTTATGTTGAAATAAATTAAAAAATAAAAAATAAAATTTTTAAAAAGATTTTATTTATCTTTAGAGGGGAAGGGAAGGACAGAAGGAGAGAAACATCAATATATGGTTGCCTCCTGTGGGAACTGGCCTGCAACCCAGGCATGTGCCCTGACTGGGAATCGAATCGCGATCCTTTGGTTCGCAGGCTCAAGCTCAATCCACTGGGCTACACCAGCCAGGGTGGGATTTTACATTTTTAAATGTTTCAAAAAATTATATTTTGTATCTAAGTTATATGAATTTTAAATGTTAGTGTCCAGAGGTAAAAAGAAGGTTAAGAACAAAACTCCAGGAACACCAATATTTTAAAAAATAGCTGAAAGAAAGTAGTCCAGGAAGGAGACCTAAGGAGAGGCTCAAGAAATGGGAGGAGCAGGAGGACACAGCAGTCTGCTCTTTCATTGGCGCGCTGCCTGGGGCTGCTTTCCAGCCAGGCTGAGTAATGACCAAGACCGAGAGGCCCACGAAGCCTAAACTGTTTACTGTCAGGTCCTTCTCAGAAGAAGTTTGCTGACACCATGTGTGGCTGTGTGCCATATATCTCCTCCCAGCCCAGTGCTTTCACAGATTTTCTACTTTCCTAGGGACCGGAATCTTCCTACCATAGCAACTGACATGGGTTAGTCCACAAAGGGGGGACATTGGGAAAATGTTCTGGCTTTTGGAGTGCAATACAGTGGTTTCCAAACCCTACTCCTGCTCTGGCACCCTGCCTGCCACACACCACCTGCCCCTAACCCCCACTGACACCTCAGAATATCCAGGAGTTCATGAGGTTGCTTTTGTTTGGGGCTGTTACTGCTGTTACTTGCTTTTCTAGAGGGGGTGTGGATTTTGAAAGTCAGAAATAAGGACGGATCATATCAACAGATCAATTTCTAAGATTACTTAATGGCCACACCAGTTCTTTTCTTCGCCCACCCCTTCTGTCTCTCTTTTCTGCTCTGTCAAACTCGCAGCAGTACCCTGACAGTTTCTTTCTCGCCTCCCACTTCTCAGCCCACCGCCATCTGGAGTCACGCCTACTATGACACTGAAACTGCTCTCCATAAATTTGTCGACCATCTCATAATTGCCAAATCAAAGGACACTTTTCAGTCCTTGATTTCTGAGTAGCAATTGATAATGCTGACCTTGCCCTTCATGGAATAGCTCTACTTCTCTTCATCCGCTTCCTCCGTGTTCTAGCTCTTTAGATGCTCCCGCTGCCACCAGATTCTCACAAGTTAGAGCATTTCAGTGTATGGTTATGCAGTGACAGTGTGTGCCTACTCCATGCTCTGGAATGCTAAGCCCAGGAGTGTGAGGTGTGTACTTCGAACCTTCGTAGCCATTTGGCTTCCTCTTACATTCTCAGTAGGAGAAAGCTCAGAAAGCAGGAGAAACCGAGAAGCTTCCTGCTTTGTTGTCTCAAACAGACTGGAGTAGCAGGTAGTTGCAGCAGCAGCAGGAACAGGTAATTCTGGACTCCAGCCTGCTGGGCAGAGCAGGCGTCTTCTCAGTGATACCCAGTCTTGCTGGAGATGACACCGTGTTAGTAGATCAAGGACGTACTGTGACTGCCCTAGGGCAGCAGCAGGTGTGCACATGGATTCCAGCTCAGCAACGTCAGCTTCAGGTTTCCAGATGTTCCTCTCTCCTACGTGCACATCCAGCCACTCTCCTTTTCCCTTTTGTACGTGTTGCCTTTGTAACGAATTCTCTTCATTAAATCTCTCAGTTTGAAATAACCAGTGTGGTTACATACTCCTTACTGGATCCTAGATCCTGGTGGGTGAGGTTTGGGGTTTGAACTCGTGCAGACTGTGCAGTGTCACTCCCCGCTGACCTCTGCACAGTTCACTTGGGTGATCTCATCCACCGCCTCTGCTTCAACATTTGTATTGATGAATCTCAAATGAAGGTTCTTCAGCCCAAAGCAGAAATTCATACTCATGTACCTCATATCCTCTGTGTGGCTGTTCCATGGGCATCTCAGATTTGTCATGCATAAAACTTGAGTTCATTCTCTTCACCAAATCTGCTTCTATGGCATTTTTTTCTATTTCAATTCAGTCCATCACTGACCACTCACCCTGCTACCCAATCTAGAAACCTGGGTGTCACTCCTGACTCTCCATCTCACCTTCCCACATCTAGTCAGTAGCCAGACCCTTTACATTCTGGTTCCAAATTATCTGAATATTTGGTTCCCCCATCTGTCTTCATAACTTTGTTACCACCACTGTTTAGCAAGATATTGGTAAAGGGGACTAGACATTCAGCTTAATACAATGGGAAGCATGAGGCTGTTTGCTTCACCAGGAAGCTGCAGTTTCTCACCCTGGAGATTACAGCATAGTTCGCCACAGGGATTAACAGCCTCCCGCCTCGATCCAGCACCAGATTGTTGGGGGATGCATGGAGAGACGCTGGACCATAGAGGCCTATCAGTCTAACTAGGGGGTATAAACCCACAAACACTTGGGAAGTTGATTGTTTTTTTTGTGTGTGTGTTGTTTTTTTTTTTTGAGAAAGTACCTGGCCCATCCCAAACCCAAACTAATATAGTCCCAGGGGAACAAAGAAATGTGAGCACTCTCTTCCTTCCTCTCTTTTCTCTTGGTTGTGACCCACACTCAGGTGGTGCGTGCACCTGTGCTCTCCATGGCCATGAAGCCTTAGCCACACGCTGTGGCCTCCAGGAGGAAGCCTGAATACTGCAGCGCAGCAATGGGCTGCAGCTGGAAACACCAGCTTAGCTGGGTGCTGGCTGGGACTGTACTTTGCTCTGGAGCAGAAACTCTGGGCAGCAGCCTTCATCTTGGCCCTACTGAAGACAATATTAGACTGACTTCTTCCATGGTGAGACAGACAGAGATGGGACATTGGGAAGTCAGGGGGGGAATCCCCTTAATTGTATGTCATCAATAAATCATACTATAGAGCCACATCCTCCCGTAAGGGTCTCAGGAAATCCTTTGCCTTTGGACACCAAAAGAGCCCCACTTCCACTGATACCTTAACTCAGGATCTTAACATTTGTCATCTGCATCACTGCTATGTTGCTACATGAGGGCAGTGCGTGTGCGGAACCTTTTATTTTGGTTTCATATACTGCAGACTTGTGACCAACAGTTTTGCTTCAATTCTTTCTAGGCTCCATTGTTTAAAATATTGGAACATTCTTTTAAATTTTGAAATGATTGTTCACTCTTCAGTTTTAATATTTCCATTATCTGAGTGTGAAGTTTAAGTAAGAAAAGGCTTGGAAGCGGAGTCCATCAGTGGCTGAGACAAAAGTGGGCTCAGCACCTTCCACAGGGGCCAAATCTGCTAAGTACAAGCCAGACCTTCCTGTGCTGAAACAGGGCTAATGGGATCTCGTTCTAGCTTATCCTGACACTGCCTGCTCCCTCCCTGTGACCGAACAGGGACAGATAAGCAGTCTGCACAACATTCACATCTGACCTCACGGGGAAGCGCCTCACGGAAGGCGTTCTGAATGACTTTGCCTTTTACCTGTTTGCCTGTCCCTTGATTCAGAATTCTTTTCTCTTCCTTATATTCTTTTAGTCAATTTGTTTTTTCTTCAGGACTATTAGAAGCCTTCCTGATGTGCCTCACTTATTCAACTTCCTAAAATTTTTTTAAAAATATATTTTATTGATTATACCATTACAGTTGTTCTATTCCCCCCCTTCATTCCCCTCCCCCCGCACACTCCCTCCCCCACCATTCTCCCCCCTTAGTTTATAACCACGTGTCTCAAGTTCTTTAGATTCTATATTTCCCCTACCATTCTTGCCCTCCCCCTATCTAGTTTCTACCTACTGTCTATGCTATTTTCTGTACCTTCTCCCCCCTTCTCCTCCTCCCACTCCCCTGTTGCTAACCCTCCATGTGTTCTTCATTTCTATGGTTCCACTCCTGATCTAGCTGTCCTCTTGGTTTGCTTTTGTTTTAGGTGTGGTTGTTAATAACTGTGTGTTTGCTGTCCTTTCACTGTTCATATTTTTCATCTTCTTTTTCTTATATAAGTCCCTTTAGCATTTCATATAATAAGGGCTTGGTGATGATGAACTCCTTGAACTTGACCTTATCTGAGAAGCACTTTATCTGTCCTTCCATTCTAAATGAAAGTTTTGCTGGATAAAGCAATCTTGGCTGTAGGTCTTTGGATTTCATGACTTGGAATACTTCTTTCCAGCCCCTTCTTGCCTGTAAGGTCTCTTTTGAGAAATCCGCTGACAGTCTGATGGGTACTCCTTTGTAGGTGACTGTCCCCTTATCCCTTGCTGCTTCTAGGATTCTCTCCTTCATTTTAGTCTTGGCTAATGTAATTATGATGTGCCTTGGTGTGTTCCTTCTTGGGTCCAACTTCTTTGGGACTCTCTGAGCTTCCTGGATTTCCTGGAAGTCTATTTCCTTTGCCAGACTGGGGAAGTTCTCCTTTATTATTTGTTCAAATAAGTTTTCCACTCGTGGCTGTTTCTTTCCCCCTTCTGGTACCCCTATAATCCGGATGTTGGAACGTTTAAAGATGTCCTGGAGGTTCCTAAGCCTCTCCTCATTGTTTTGAATTCTCATTTCTTCCTTCCTTTCTGGTTGGATGTTTTGTTCTTCCTTCTGGTCCATTCCATTGATTTGAGTCCCAGTTTCCTTTCCATCGCTATTGGATTCCTGGACATCTCCCTTCATTTCAATTAGTTTAGCCTTCATATGTTCCTCTAATTTGTGACTATAATCAACCAGTTCTGTGAGCATCCTGATAAACAGTGTCCTGAACTGTGCTTCTGAGAGGCTGGCAATTTCTCAGTCGCTGAGAGTTATAGACTCTGGGACTTTGAGTTCTTCTTGCGCCATCTTTTGGGCTGTTCCTGCCTGTTCCATAGCAGGATTGGAGCCCTAAGGTGTTCACCAGAGCAGGGCAACTCATTCGCTGGGTTGTGAGGCTGTATGTAGGGGCGGGATCAAAGAGGGACTATGGCGACCCGTCTGCCGCCTGCCAGTGCGGCCCTCACCGGTGCTGCAACTGCTGCCGTCACCGCTGTCAGCCCTCGCCCCCTGGGGCATGCGTGGTCCATCTCACTGTGCTCGAATGTGTGACCACGGTCAGTCTGCCCCACACCCCAACTGGTTCTGGGATGCCTGCGCGTCTAGGTCAGGGGGACCTGTCCTGCCCGACCCTGCTCGCTGTTGGCTCCGCCCCTCTTACCGTCCCCGTTGAACGGTTAGATGTAGTCGGACTTCCATATAATTCAATTTTCTGTCCTTTGGTTGTGTCTTTGTTTCTCCAAACCTTTGTTGTATTCAAACTTGGTTGTGGGAGAAGGCACAGTGTTTCCACCTATGCCTCTATCTTGGCGGAAGTCCTCAACTTCATAAAATTACTACTTCCAAAACACTTGACACATTCTTAACTAAATACATTACATTGTTGTGTATTTATTATAAACACGCATACTAGACTTTAAGCTTTTGAAGGCAGGAATATGCCTTATTCACCAATGTATTTTCTAGCACTGCTGAACACACTTGAGCTGATGATGGAAGGAGAATATTCTCTGAGAAAGAGGAGGAGGCCTGGGGGTGTCCCACAGGGTAGGGAGAAAGCAGAGTCTGAAGAGTCCTGGGGGTGTGCTGTGGGAAGAGTAGCTTGCTTCACTGGCAGGGCACAAGGTTAAGATTCCAGGCTGAGGCTGTAGCCAGCATTGCGGGAACGCCACCAGGAGGCAGACATTCCTGCACGCCTACCCAGCCCGTTTACATACGCCATTCTGGCCCGTGAACGAGCAGTTTCAGGAGGTTACTGGCCCAGGGCCTCTCTCCCCAGAGACTGGTGATGTAAAAGCATTCACTTCTGTGATTGGTTTAGCCAAAATGACAAGGACACAATTGGAAGTGAGCTGGTGGAACGTAATCTGGGGACTGAGTCTGGGGGAGCTGGTGGGCCACTCCCAGCCTAGTGTAGGTGAAGTGATGGGTCATGAGTGGCAGCCCGGACCTGCGCTGCTGCAGCTCCTGCACCTTCTGTGGCTGCTGCCCCAATCCTGGGCCGCCTCTCAAGGTAAGACAACACCTCCCCTTTGCTTCAATCCTGTTGGAGCTCGAGCCTAGGGAGCCAACCCAGAGCCCTGGAAGAAGAGCCCTGTGCTTAGTAAGTGGTTGGAAGAACTGTTGTATACTAGAGACTAACAGAATTGGGGAAAAACTATTATGGATGGGTGGCTGGCAGTATCAGGGGTACTTTACATACTTCATTTAAGAGCCTCTTGAAGCACAGATTATAATATCCATTTTTCAGATGAAGAAAATGAGACTCAGAATTTAAGTAACTCATGCAAATTCATACACTGGGAAGTGGTAGAGCTGAGATTTGAAGCAAGTGTTATTTCCACTCAAGAGTCACTCCATTGCCGGTTATCAACTTATCCAGCAATTTGGGGAAAGTCTTTTTTTAATGTTTTATTTATTTCTTTTTAGAGATAGGGGAAGGGAGGGAAAATGGGAGGGAAACATCAATATGTGGGTTGCCTCTCAAGCACCCCCTACTGAGGACCTGGGCTGCAGCCTAGGCATGTGCCCTGACTGGGAATCAAACAGGCGACACTTCTGTTTGCATGACTTCATTCAATCCACTGAGCCACACCAGCCAAGTCAGGGAAAAGTCTTTATTGGTCCTTAATTTCATTAGCTGGTAAGGATGGGACAGAATGGAAGAATATTCTGGAAGATCCCTCTTACTCTAAATGTCTTTTATTTTAGGTATAGGATATTGGGTAGGTTTTTGCCAGCTGGAGGGATTCCTGATAGAAGTTTCATAGATTAGGGATTATTTCTGGCAGATGTGGAGTCATTTCCCCCAGTCCTGTCATTGCAAGAGCTGGACAGTTGAGCAAGGAGGGGGAAATGTTTTCCGAGAGGCCTGGTGCCCAGGAAGTGGCTGAAAAGAAACCTGGAGGTGTTTTTTTCAGTTTATCACGTGTATCCGAGTGAAGGAGGGACAGTGTCATCTATAGCTTGGGAAGGCCATGACCATTCCTTCGCCCTCCCTTCGAAGACTAGGGAACCCATCCAGGACCTCCACAAGTGACTGTGTGGCCTGTGCATTAGGCAGACATCTCTCCTTTGGGAGGATACAGCCCTGTGCCAGAACTCGTGGCTTGGTGAGCAGAGTGCAGGCTGGATTTCAGCCTCCAGCTATCTCCTTAGCTGGTGCCTTTGTACAGTGCACAAACACACAACCAATGCTGTGACACTTTAGACAGTAGACCACTTTTACTTTTTACAGCTTTAGACAGTTGGCCTTTTATTTATGGGTGAGGTAGTTTGGAGAGATCCCAATAATTTTTTTTCACCCCCAGTAGGTGGAAGAGACCAAATAAAAGACACTATAGGGGGTTATACCCAACCACTGCCCCTCTGGTTGCAGCAGGCCTGGCTGTTTTCTCTCTTTTTAAAAAGATTTTATTTATTTATTTTTAGAGAGGGGGGAAGGGAGGGAGGGAGAAAGAGAGGGAGAGAAACAATGTGTGGTTGCCTCTCCCACACTCCCTACTGGAGACCTGACTCACAGCCCAGGCTTGTGCCCTGACTGGGAATCGAACCAGTGACCCTTTGGTTTGCAGGCCAGTGCTCAATCCACTGAGCCACACTAGTCAGGGCCAGGCCTAGCTGTTTTCTAAGCTAAAGAGGAGAAGGAGGAGGTCCACCTACCTGAACCCTACCCTGTCTCCTTTGCACCCCTGCTGCAGGGTGGCGAGATAACCTGCAGAACCACACGTTCCAGCACACAATGTACTGTCAAAGCTGGAGTCCCAGCGTGGGACTGTCTGAGGCCTACGACGATGACCTGCTTTTCTCCTTCGACTTTTCCCAGAACACCCGAGTGCCTCGCCTGCCTGAATTTGCTGACTGGGCTCAGAAGTCCGGAGATAATTCCACGATTTTCTTTGACAAAGGATTCTGCCAAGCCATGATCCGTAAAATAGGCTCAGAACTTGAAGGGGAAATCCCAGAGTGTAGAGGTCAGGGGCTTTTCCGGGTGGGGTAGGGGCTGCGTTCTTAACTTCATTAATCTATAATCTGAAGAGCTCCCCTTTACACTGCCCCCCCCCTTTGGTTCCTGTTTTCATTGTGGGTCAGACAGAAGTGCCTAGATGTACAGGCATTCAAAGGTATTGTATTTATTACACTTGATGAAGTCAGCAGGGAGCAGCTGAAGCCTAGGAAATGAGTGCTTGTGTTACTACGCTCAGCAAGATGGAAGAGGAGAGTACATGATGTGCCCAAGTTTTAATAAGAAGACAGCTTGTGATTAGATGCCATTGTGAGGTCTGACAGGAAGTGCCGCAGGAAGTCAGGGTGGATGTCTAGAGTGGCCTGGATCTGGCTCTGCCTCTAAGTCCAGCTCTGGTTCTCAATTAGAAGAAGACCCCGTCAGAGCCCCAACACCTCCCTCATCTCTCCCCACAAAGCTTGTCCCCATTGACTCTGTCTCTGCTCACCCCTCCAGACACTGGGGCACCATCTAAACTGTCCCTTCTTTCCCTCATACCTCAATTCCCCCAGGAATTCCTGTCGCTGAGGTGTTCACGCTGAAGCCCCTGGAGTTTGGCAAACCCAACACGCTGGTCTGTTTTGTCAGTAATCTCTTCCCACCCACATTGACGGTGACCTGGCAGCATCATATGGCCCCTGTGGAAGATGCTGGGCCCACTTTTGTCTCAGCCGTTGATGGACTCAGCTTCCAAGCCTTTTCTTACTTGAACTTCACACCGGCACCCTCTGACCTTTTCTCCTGTATCGTGACTCATGAGATTGATGGTCAAACAGCAGTTGCCTATTGGGGTGAGGCTCTCCTCCCTGGAAGCCTGGTTCATTTGGGGATAGAAAGGGATAGACCCATGGGAGGGCCTTCTTTCTTTCCTTGGACTTTGTTTAGTCCATTCTCACTCTGAGCTAACCTCAGTCTTCCATGCCTCAGTTTCTCCCTTGTCATCCCAGACACATCATTCCCCTGGGTGGGCGGCTCCCCAACAAGGTCTTGAGGCCCATCCGCTCCCTTTTGTCTCCAGTGCCCAACAATGCACTGCCCTCAGATCTTCTGGAGAATGTGCTGTGTGGCGTGGCCTTCGGCCTGGGTGTGCTGGGCATCATTGTCGGCTTGGTCCTCATCATCTACTTCCGGAAGCCTTGCTCAGGTGGTACATCAGGGGATCTGGAGGGGCTGGCGGGCTGAGGAAGCCATACAGTGGTGCGTGGGCAGGTGTGCCAGGATTTTCTCGGGCGTGGGGAGGACTTAGAGTAACCCTCAAGCCCTTTGGTGGGGAGGCTATATTGGGCACCATGGGCATCATCCACCTTGTTGCAGTCCTGGTTACACACACAATTATGGGTGACAGAGATGGCTGTGAGTGACAAGAGAAGTGGTATGGAGAGGTGTAAAAAGCGTGGTTGGAGATGATTTGGGCCCAAGGAGAGATCAGCCTCTGTAGGGTATGCTGCAGGCAGGGAGGGGCCCTTGGGGAGGACTGGGATCCCCCTGATGGCTTTTCTCCATTCTTTTCTCTCCTCAGACTGATTCTTCCTGATCAGAGTCTGAGGTCAACACCTGCGGCCATCCAAGCAGGGGATGCTCAGGTTTCTCACATGCTGCCTGGGATTGTTCCTTCTCAGAACAGAAGGCCTGGGACTCCCCCGGCTGTGTGTGTGGGTGTACCGGTTGCATCCAGGGGAATCCAGAGTGGCCTTTCTATCATGACCACAATCCTTCCCACTTCAAGGCAATAAATCTTTATAACTCAAGATGTTTTTTTTTCTGGATATCTTGTTCTGAAATGAGAACTTGAGTGAGTTCTCATTTCAAATTCAAAACGTTTTAACCTGAACACAGCTTGTCTTCCTTAGGGAGGGAAATGGGAACGCCCTAACTCCTCAGCTGCTTCTGTTCCCTGGTCTTAGCGCCTCACAATGGCTTCCACTCCCATCAGTGTGGGAAGCTATGTGAGAAATGAAGGCAGAACTATTTTTGATCATCAGCTCACAAAATGGAGTTTTTGCTTCTGGGTATTTTTGTACTTCACTGCCTTGAGAAGAATGTAACTCCCTTCTACCTTCACCACAGTCAAAGAAACAGGAGTGCAGGAATGGGAAAAATGGACCTTCAGATACTATTCTAACTTCGTCATATGGGTTCTGTGAAACCAGTATAATCCGACTCTGGAAGTGACATTTGAGTGGCCTAGAAGGGCCTAGAAGTCACGTGTCCTTTCAAAGGGTCTGTTCTTTGGCCCAAGTGGCTCCTCCTGCTGTCCTGGGGGGTAGTGGAGCCAGGGGCACATGACTACTGGGACTAAATTACTTTGCATACACTTGGCTTCTTGCCCTCTGTAGGGTCTGGGATTTGCTTTCTTATTAATTAGAAATTAATTACTTTCTTATTAATTTGCATTAATAAGAAGGACATTATTTGGGTTTTGGTGGGGGAGTCTCTGTTCTTTGCATTGTGCCAGAATCTAAAAGAAAACACAGATTCTTTCCAGGAGCTGGAACCTCTCTGAACCACTTCATTTCTAAGAGCAGCACCACGTGTGCATGTTAAGAGTGTGGGCTGTGGAACCAGACTGCTGGGAATTCAATCTAGACTGCAAATTTTAGCTGTGTACCCTTGGGCAAGTTACTTAACCTCTCTGTGCCTGGATGTCATATTCTGTAAAAGGATGATGATTACAGTAGTGCCCATTAATAAGACTGTTGTGAAGCTTAAATAAGTTACTACCTGTCAGATGCTTAGAACAGTGTTTGACACATAGTGAAGGTGCTCAATAACTTTGCAAAGATTCTCACAGGGGAACTTAGCATCATTGACTTCTTTCTCTTTTTTCGGAACCTATTTTGAATCTACCTTCAAGTATTATATGTTTTCCCTTTGAGATGTTTTTCTTTTTTGCTTTAGCATTCTACATCTGTCTCATTGCTTTCTATGTCTTCCTGATTTCTGCTTATTTTCCAACTTATCCAGAAATTCCTGCCAGTCAAGCCTTAGAGCTGCTTTTGTTATGCTGTGTAACCTTAGATAATTCCCATCCCCTCTCTGGGCATCAGATTCCTCATCTGTAAAATGATGGGTTTAGATGTTTTCTGATCGAGCATTCTTTTCGAATGTCACTTACAATATGCAAGAAGCATTCAAGACCCTCTCTATTCTGAGTCTCCTTTTTTTCTTTTCCTTAAAAAATTATCATCTTAACCATTAAAAATATGTATATATTTATTGATTCTAGAGAGAGAGGAGAAGAGTTAGGGAGGAGGGGGGAGAAACATCAATGTGATCAGTTGCTTCAGTTGCCTCCTGTACGTGTCCTGACTGGGGATCAAACCTGTGACCTTTCCGTATATGGGATGATGCTCCAACTGACCCTCATTGGCTAGGGCTGGGTCCCCTTCTAATAAAGAATATTATCCACTCTTCCCAGCTGGAGTCCTGTTCTTCAATGAATATGTTTTCTCCCTCTTTCTTGACAGTATCATGTCTGCTTTATTTAAGTGCATTTCTCCAGGCTTTTTCCTCTCACCAGAGTACCTTTCTTGTTCGGTTCTGCTTGTTCTTATTAACCAGCGCTATAGATCCAACCCAGGTTTGACCTATTCTGTGAACCTCTGCCTAGTCCTGCAGCCCTAATTGGTCTTTACTGAACTCTTCCAAGACTCAGGGCTGGAGTCTTGGAAGCACTCAGTTCAGGCCTTACTCTCAAGGATATCCTGCCTTGTTTCATATGTTAATTTTATTCACTCAACTAGTATGCAATTTGTAGAATTCAGGGATCATAAATAGTTTATGCTCCCACAAACAGAGCAAAGTAGCTCTTATTTTCCTTGATCACCGCTAACACTTTCAAATGTTGGCAATATGGTGGGTGTAAAGTGGTATCTCATTTTAATTTGCCTTTCATTACTAGTGAGGCTAGGCATATTTTTACAGAGTCCTCTCTGTGTGAGTTGCCAATTCATGTCTTTGTCTATTTAAAAAATTGCATTTGCTTGTCTTGTGAATTTGTGGGGATTCCTAATGTAGTCGATATAGTAATCTTATGTCAGTATAAATATTACATTTGCCTTCTTCTGCTTTGCTGCTCATCAGTTAAATTTATACACAGTTTTTTCCCTGAGTAGATTTAATGTTGACCTTCAAAACCCATATGGTTTGTGCTTTATGATCTTAAAATACGCTTTCTAACCGTAAGACAGTAAAGTCACAATTTTTCCTGGACTATAAAGTGAAAAGGTAATACACCATTTTCTCAATAAGAATATTTTTAAAGTTTTTTGACAAATTTTAATATATGAAATGTTAGTGATATAGAAGGTATAGGGAAGTAGTCAAATTACATTTATTTAAAATTTAAATTTAAAATTACATTTAATAATGTAATATATTAATGTAGGCATATTGCTGTTTCCACACTCACATTTTATAAAACAATTTAATTCTTCTCATGGATGTAATAACTGATATTATTTTAGGACAACGTCTTCTCCAAATAGCTTTGAGAGAGTGGCCTTAATTTGAAAGAAAAAGCCCTAGGGACCTATGTATAAGGTAATTCCTTCTTTTCTGATGAATATTTTTGGTAAAAAATTTGTCCTCATATTTATGTGGCTGTATATGTTATTGTACTGTGCTGTTATTAGTGTTATTGCTTTCCTTTCACATTGAGACCTTTACTGATCTAGAATTCTTTATGCGGTATAAGGATAAAACTTTCTTTTTTTCTAAATAGTAAATTGATCTTTTTAATACCATTTACCAAGTATTCCATTTACTCCTGGGGATTTTACATCAAGTTCCTCTACATGCATGGATTTGTCTATGAATTATTCAGTTCCTGTGTCAGTGTCATATTGTTTTAATCTTCAAAGGTGTTTAATATGCTCTTTTTTAATCAAAATTGTCCAAGATATTCATGGGCTTTATTTCCATGTATATTTTAGAATCAGTTTATTGAGTTTTCCCAAAATCCTGCTGTGATTTTGGTTGGGACATCATTTTGGTTAGAGATATGGGGAAATTGGCTTTTTCATTATTTTAGGATGCCCAATCCATGAAAATGATATGTCTGTTATTTCTTGAGGTTTCACGTTATATAATTTAACAGTTTCTTTCCTATTAAGTTCTTATATGTTGATTCCTAAATTTTTTATGGTTTGTTGTTGGCCATTTTCAACTATTTTTAATTGATTCTGAGGAGCATAGGATTTAAAATCAGAAACCCTGAGTTCAAGTTATGGTTTATTAGTTCATATCTGGGTAAGGGCAATTACTTCTCTCTGCCTCCATTTTCTCATAGTGAAAATGGAGATAACATTCTTTAAGAGTTTTTGTGGCAAATCATGTAGAATGTCCTCTAGTAGTTCAAGTAATTTGGCTGCAGGATGGAAGGATGATGAACTAGTTACAACAACTGTAACCCAAAGGTCAGAGTCTAGACTCTAGAGCATGAATCCTGAGAGGGAAGAGGAAGTGGGAGGAGGGGCGGAGCAAGGTTGGCATACTACAGAGTAGTGCAATCCTGGTAGGTGCAAGTGTGTGTAATTTTGAAAAGACATTGAAAGAAGTCACAAAAGTGGCCTCATACTATTGGTTTTAGATTAAAGATAATTCGTAGGTTGAGCAATTTTTGAGTTTGTAAAGTGGAGGCTTGAGTTAAAGCCATCTGTCCAGAAGAAGAACCCGAGAATTTAAAGGGAGCGACATTAGGAAGTACCTGGAAGAGATTTATTATTATGGCTATATTCTCAGGAAAAGCATGAGACCACATTTATGACCTCCTTCAAAGTGCAGTGCCAGTGACATTATTGTAGTTCATTTTTGGTTTAGCCAGCTCAGCTCCTGGTAGACTTGGGATAGCACCTCATAACATGGCCAGGCTTGTGGAGCTTCATGCCACGACTGAGAACCAACTGCCTTCCTCTTCTCTGACACAAATCCTGCCCCATATTCAAGGCTCACCTCAGGGCCACTTCGATGGAGAGGACCCCCTGTCCACCATGTCCATGATGATTTCTCTTTTTTCTTTTAAGTCTACTGGACTTATTGCTTACTCACCTCAACATAAATGCTTCTCTTTATAGATTTTTATCCTCACTCCCCAACTGACCTCTAAGTGAATGACAAGTGATAGGGGATAGAGTCCATATCTCCTAACTCTGGATATTCTCTGTAGTGGTTTGCCCATAAACACCTTGGTTAGTACACTTTTGGCACACGGGAAAGGGAGGACTCACTCTGGGGTCCTTGCATATTGGCAGTGACATTGGGACAGCATGTGGAAAGCGGCTGGGGTTCCCTAACCTCTGTGGTCCTGATACTACATAAATAGTTATCAAATCACCAGCAGTGGACAGGACAGTTGAAATATTCTTTTGGGTTGACTAGAGCTGGGGAACAGAGCTATGCCTGTAAAAACAAACAAAAGAAATGTAGCGTTAAGGGGAAGGAAGAAACTGCTTTGCTGAGCACAGGTCTCTGGGTTTTTCTGTCCTTCCTTATTCTAAAAATCACCCTTAAGTCTTCTCATTAACAAAGAAGTGAAATCTACATTCCCTGCTGCTGCCTTACAGGTTTCACATCTCCTTTAGCTGCCAGAGCAGAGTCCTAGGCAAGGGAGGGAACCCCTCTTAGCATCACTGTGTTGGCCGAGGGCTGTACGAAAGCCCGCCGCACTGTGGCTGAGAAGTCCTGTGCTAGGCCAGGCTTTATAAACATTGAAAAGGATCCTAAGATCCAATTCTTGCAAGATTAGGCTTCCTCCTACCTAGGACATATGGGGGGAAGTGTGTGTGTGTGTGTGTGTGTGTGTGTGTGTGTAGGAGATTGTGCCAATTTGAAAACTTTGAAAGAGAAAGTGGAAGAGACAGAATTTCAACAAGCAGAAGGAATTCTGGAGGACATCACTAGCTGCAATGTTATCTTATTCCCAGGAGATACCGAGCATGCAGGCACACTCAAGTGTATGTGTGTGTACCTCTAGACCTTCAGTGTGTATCTTTGGACCTATTTCTAAAACTCTAAAGTGAGGACAATTAACAGGTCTTTTAAGATTAAATGAGATGGCTTCTAAAAGGCCTGCCTAGTATAGAATCTGTCACAAAGTAGAAGCTCAACAAATTTTGGACTCCAAACCCATTTTCTGCCTATTCCAACATACTCCCCCCCTACAGGGGAGTTAAGAGTCTAGAACAATCTTATCTCTAGGGTGAGGTTGAGAGTGCAGGTGGCCAGGAAACATGGGCACACCTTCAGTTAAGCTCAGTTATATGAAACAAGTCTTTTGTTTCTGATATTCATTCATTTCAGTATTCCCTTGGGCCATGTTTTTTTTTCCTTCCATTTTCTTCATAAAGATCAGAAATTTCTTGGGATCAGGGACTTTGGTGGAGGACAGACAAGTGTAGTGGTGGGGGCTTCCTCCTAATCCTCTTTTGTTTAACTGGCTATTAAATAAAATCCAAGAGCTTTCAGAAACCAAGACAAGAAGAGGCAGCCATGAAGTCTGCTGGGAAACAGAGAGAAACCAGCTTAGGGTTGTAAATTTGTGATGGAAAAAGTCACGTGATATAGTTCACAATGAGATAGGAGGATGAATTGCCATTCAAAAATCCATCTTTTCCAACCCTGGCTGGTGTGGCTCAGTGGACTGAGTGCTGGTCTGCGAACCAAAGGGTCACCAGTTCAATTCCCAGTCAGGGCACATGCCTGGGTTGTGTGTGGGTCAGGTCCCCATGACGAGGAACATGAGAAGCAACCACATATTGATATTTCTCCCCCTCTCTCTCCCCCTTCCTTCCCCTCTGTCTAAAAATAAAATAAATAAAATCTTTTAAAAAATTAATTTTTCCAGGGTAATGGAAAGATACTCCATGTTCATGGATTAGAAGAATTAAGAGTTAAAATGGCCATATCATGCAAAACAATATACAGATTTAATGCAATCCCCATCAAAATCCCAATGTTGTTTTTAAAAAGATTTTATTTATTTTCTTTTAGAGAGAGGAGGAGGGAGGGAGAAAGAGAGGAAGAGAAACATCAATGTGTGGTTGCCTCTTGAGTGTCCCCTCCTGGAGACCCAATCCACAACCTAGGCCTGTGCCCTAACTGGGAATCAAACCAGTGACCACACTCAATCCACTGAGCCATACCAGCCAGGTCCCAATGTCATTTTTTAAAGAAATAGAATAAAAAATCATCAGATTTGTATGGAATCACAAAAGGTCCCACATAGACAAAATGATCCTGAGAAAAAAACAAAGCTGGAGATATCACACTACCTGACTTAAAATTATACTACAGAGTTATGATAATCAAAACAGCATGATATTTGCAGAAAAACAGACACACAGACCAATGGAACAGAATTGAGAGCCCAGATATAAAACCACAAGTATATGAGCAAATAATTTTTGACAAAAGAGCCAAAAACACACAAAAGAGAAAAGAAAGCCTCTTCAATAAGTGGTGGTGAAAAAACTGGAAAGCCAGATGCAAAAGAATAAAACTAGATTACAGTATGTCCCCATATACAAAAATTAATTCAAAATGGATCTAAGATGTAAATATAAGATGTGAAACAATAAATTACATAAAAGAAAACATAGGTACTAAAATTATGGATCTTGGTTGTAAAGAACATTTTATGAATTTGATCCCCCAAATGCAAAGGAAGTAAAGGCAAAAATAAGTGAATGGGACCATATCAAATTAAAAAGTTTCTGCACAGCAAAAGAACTGACAACAAAATATTGATTAATAGGCATTTGACTGAATGGGAGATGATATTTGCAAATAACAGCTCCTACATGGGGCTAATATAAAAAATACATAAAGAATTCATACAGTTCAATACCAAACAAACAGACAATCTAATTAAAAAATGGGCAGAGGACCTGTACAGATACTTCTCCCAAGAAGACATACAAACAGCCAACAGATACATGAAAAGATGCTCAACTTCACTAGCTATTAGGGAAATACAAATCAAGACTACAATGAGATGATAGATAACACCTCACACCTGTTAGAATAGCTATTTTCAATAAGACAAGTAATAACAAATGTTGGAGAAGTTGTGGAGAAAGAGCAATCCTCATTCACTGCTGGTGGGAATGTAAACTGGTACAGCCACTATAGAAACCAGTACAGAAGTTTCTCAAAAAATTAAGAACAGAGTTATGATATGACCCGGCAATCCCTCTTCTGGGTATCTACTCCAAAAACTTGAAAACATTTATTTGCAAGATATATGCATGCCATACCCCTCATGTTTACTGCAGCATATTTACAGTGGCCAAGGCATAGAAACAACTAAAGTTGTTCAACAGATGATTGGATGAAGAATATGTGGTACATATGAGGGGGGACCCCCAAAACAGGAATTTATTGATAAAAATTGTGTATTTACTTTTACATGTTTAAATTTCAGTCACTTTCAAAGTACTCTCCATTTGATGCAATATACCTATTTTTTCCACTGCGGAGAACAGTTTTTGAACTTGTCAATTTTGATGCCCTTTAGTGCTTCTACTATTTTTTGTTTCTCCTCTTCCACATTGGCTAAATGTTTCCCTTTGAGGAATTTTTTCAACCAGAGGAAACAAAGTAAGTCATTTGGGGCAAGATTGGGTGACTAGGGAAGGTGGGGCATGGGGGTCATACTGTTTTTGGTCAAAAACTACTCAACACTCAGTGCAGTGTGGGCAGGTGCACTTGTAAATCACTCACCATGAAATGGGCAAACATATTGAAGGAGTCTTCAAAAAAATTCACTGTAGCTGATTGCAGCCTCTCATGACAATGCCATCTGGTACACTGATACAGAAGGGTTCCTAGATACTTGCTTAGCGCGGGAAGCCTGCAATACAACGGGTGCTCTCCAGAAGATAATTCCAGTTTATTCTGGCCACCCCCCCAAAATGAAATACTACTCAGCCATAAGAAAATATGGCCCTGGCTGGTGTAGCTCAGTGGATTGAGCTCGGGCCTGCGAATCACGCGATCGCAGTTCGATTCCCAGTCAGGGCACATGCCTGGGTTGCAGGCCAGTTCCCAGCGGGGGACTCACAAGAGGCAACCATACATTGATATTTCTCTCCTCCTCTCCTTCCCTTCCCCTCTAAAGATAAATAAATAAAATCTTAAAAAAAGAAAGAAAAGAAAATATGAAATATTTCCCTTTGCAACAACAGGGATGGACCTTCAGAATATTATGCCAAGCAAAGTAAGTTAGTCAGAAAACACTGAGAACCATATGATTTCACTTATATGTGGGGTATAAAACTGAAAGATGTAAATTAACAAATAAGAAAAACATCGACACAAACAACACTATGGTGGTGACTGCAGGGAAGAGGGGCAGGGGCTGGTAAAAAGTATAGGGGGCCACATATGGTGATGGAGGATGATTTGACTTTGAGTGGTGGGCATACTGTGCAATGTACAGATTGCGTGGCATAGAAATATACACTTGAAGCCTATATGATCCTATTGGCCAACATCAACCCAATACATTTGATTTATAAATAAATAAATAAGTAAATAAATCTGCCTTTTCCAGGGGAAGAACAGTAGAGAAGCTTTATCTTATTTTTCTCATGGCTTCATAATGCAGGGACCTGCCCTGGCTCAGATGGGACCAGAGGGGGAAACACACAGGGAGTTTCAAGTTTGAGGAAGACAGGTGAGCTTCAGGTTCAAGCCCATCAGCAGTATTTATCAAGGGGTTTAAGTGGAGTTTAACTGCGGTCTGTCCTGAGGTGGCTCGGAGTGTAGGAGGATAGGGTCTCCTGCTCCAGAAAGCAGAAAGGAGGAAATGAAACTCCACTGGCTGGACGAAAGGAGACTGGGCCAGGCAGGGATTTTCAGGCCCGTGTCCCTGACCCTGGGTGGACTGGCCTTCCTTATTCTGCTGTATTGCTTTGAGACCAGAGAGAACCCTCACTCTCCCATGCCTCCTTCCTTCTCCGCAATCCTGCCTCTGCCACCTGCCCCAGAAGGGATCTTGTGCTCCATCTGCTGGGTGACAGGACAGACCAAGGGTAATGGAATATCTTCCCAAGTAACCCCCCATTAAGGAACAAAGGAGGTTACCTAGTCCATCTTTGGGGAGGACATCAAAAGGAAACAGTTCAACCAGTGGGCAGGACAGGCTACGTGTATCCTGGGAATACTGGATGTATTCTCTCCACCGACTCAGGGAAATCTACCCACAGACAGGTTGTTCCACAGAAAGAGTTAAGAAAGACCTAGAGTTGTTCAGCGCCCAGGGCAGGATGAGATTTACCTAGCAACTGATGACACTAGGCTGAGGCACTCACCGATTTGTCTCTACGTTTAATAGCCAATTTGACAACCCTGTTAGATCAGGAACAAGTTAATGTCTAGGGGTTGTGTGGCTCCAAACCACTTGTTTAGTGGGGATCAAGGGGCCCAGGCAATACCATATTCCACTCAGAGTCGAGATCATTCACCTGGGCTGCTGTTTCTGGAGCAGGTGAGAATTCAAGGCCCCTGGAAGAGGTGGTCCAGGGGACCACGTTCCCTGTGTCTCCTCAGAGCTGATCATGACCACACTCCTGCAGCTGCTGCTGGGCCTCAGCCTGGGCTGCACCGGAGCAGGTAAGGACATTCCTTCCTGGGACCTGCCTTCCTCTGCCCCTTTTTCTGGGTAAGGGAATTCAGTTTTGTTACTGGATTTGGATGCCCCAGACTAGTTTGTCTCCCTATTATATACTTTGACAGCACTTGCACTGTACCTTTGTAGCAATTTTAATAGTAATTAAGCTGTGTAATTATTTGTATAATGCAGATCTCTTGCTGGAATGTAGGCAGGGACCACATCTGTCTTGTTTGTTGCATCCCAGCTCCTCACACAGTGCCTGGCACACAGAGATACTTTATGAATATGTATGGAGTGAATATTTAATAACACGTCCAGCACAGAACAAGACTGACTCTTTCCCTTGATCCCTTTTCTCACTCAACAATGTGGTTTATTGAAGGTCTTGTCTGGGGTAAATCATCATTTTTACACAAGCAAATAGTATTGGGCTGCTCCTTAGTCTCACATGAGGAGGAAACAGGTTCTAAAAACACCTTTGCCACTACTATCAAGTTCCTTAGTCAGGACTCCTTGGGGACTCCAGTTAATGAGCTTGGTCAGTAGATGCTGCCTGAGGTAGGAAACGTGTGCCCAGCTCCCTGGGTGTCACTGAGCCTGGTTTCTTTTTTTTTTAAAGATTTTATTTATTTATCTTTAGAGGGGAAGGGAAGGAGAGAGGGAGAGAAATATCAATGTATGGTTGCCTCTTGTGAGTACCCTGCTGGGAACTGGCCTGCAACCCAGGCATTTGCCCTGACTGGGAATCGAACTGCAGTTGTTTGGTTCGCAGGCCCACACTCAATCCACTGAGCCACATCTGGCTGAGCCTGATTTCTGACCTGCCCTCTTCTCTGACTCCTGCAGGTGGCTTTGTGGCCCATGTGGAAAGCACCTGTGTGTTGGATGATGATGGGACTCCACAGGATTTTACATATTGTATCTCCTTCAACAAAGATTTGCTGACCTGCTGGGATCCACAGGAGAGAGCAATGGTCCCTTGTGAATTTGGGGTGCTGAATCCTTTGGCCATTTATCTCTCCAATTACCTCAACAACCAGGAAAACCTGCTCCAGCGCTTATCTGAGGGGCTCCAGAACTGTGCCACATACACACAGCCCTTTTGGGGATCACTGACCCAAAGGACACGTAAGGAGAGAGGGGTGCCAAGGGGCTATTAGGAAGCAAAGTTAAGAGAGGGGAAGCCAAGGAGGATCCCTCAGCAGGTGAGGGTTTTGAGATTTGGGCAGAGAAGAAGCAGCAAATGTGTAGACCTGGATGTCAAAAGAGGGAGGGTTGACACTGAAGGGGGCACAAGGTGGTTGGTAGGGTTAGGGAGGGAATACAAGAGGAGAGGTGATGTTGGAGCCCACAAGGAGCTCTTGAGTGGGGAGTCCACAAGCTTTCCTCCTAGGCAGGCATCTCAGGAGGCAGCCCCCAGTTCTTCCAGGGGTGTGTCAGAATAGCCAGAATGGCCTTCCATAATTGTTCATGCCTTTCTGTCCCAAGACCTGATGTTCTAGGTCTTGGATGGACCCCGGCATGGGAGTATTTATAAAGCTTCTGACCATGTATGCTCTCTTCCCTTACTCCCATGCATTGAGAATGACTTGAGACTGGTAAAAGGAAACGATCTCCACAGAATGGAGTATTGTGTTTTGAGGTGTGGCTTCTGACCCACCTTTCTCAGAATTGCCCAGGGAAGGTATTTGTTAAAAATGCAGCCCCTGAGAGCCCTGCAGACCCTTGCAATGAAAGTATCTGGGGTTGTGGGCTGCGGAATCTGAGCTTCAAGACAGTTTTTAAAATTTTGTTGAAAAGTACCAAGACGAAGACAAGCAGATGAGTCTCCTAGGAGAATAAACTAGTAAAAAAATGTATACATTAACAATCTTATTAATTTGAACTACATTTATCCAAATTTAAGAGAGTCCTGAGTCAGGCTTGTTTCCTTTAACTATCTGGGGAAAAAGCACTTTATTTAGCAAATTGATTTGTTAAATGAGGTTTGATGACAAAAGTCTTTTTCTGCTTTTACATAAACCCCAATTTACAACCCTGGACAACTGTTAGCTTGTGTGCTTGAGGTAAGTACAGTCATGTCTGAAACAGCTTGCAATTCAGACCTGGTGTGCACTGACTGTGATCAAACATAATTTTAGAGACAGAAAAAGGGAGGTGCAGTGAAGGAATGGGGGGGACAGCGAAGCAGGAGTAAATTCTGGTTCCTTATTTTTAAAGGGACATGTGGTGGCCTGGGATGGGGATGAGGACAGTAGTCTGGTGAAATCCATGCAGAATTAAAGAAGGAAAGAAGCCGGAGTGGAGAAAAGGCCACCCCTCCTTCATGACCATGTTTTCCTCTCTGCAGGGCCTCCATCTGTGCAAGTAGCCAAAACCACTCCTTTTAACACGAGGGAGTCCGTGATGCTGGCCTGCTACGTGTGGGGCTTCTACCCGGCAGATGTGACCATCACATGGAGGAAGAACGGGCAGCTTGTCCCTCCTCATGGCAGGGCCCATAAGGTTGCCCAGCCCAATGGAGACTGGACGTACCAGACCCTCTCCCATTTAGCCACAACCCCCTCTTTTGGGGACACCTACATCTGTGTGGTGGAGCACATTGGGGCTCCTGAGCCCATCCTTGTGTACTGGAGTAAGTGCACGGCAGGAGGGAAGTAGGGTTAAAGCAGAAAGCTATTGCAAGCGGGAGGTCGAAAATGAGCACAAATGTTTTGGCAGAGGGAGTGAGATGTGAAGAAGTCTGTGGTATATTGTAGAGAGGGAGATGCCAAGCATGAGAATGAGGCCTGGAGAAACTTATGGAGGGTTTATGACTGAAGATGGGCCAATGGGATATAAGAAAGGAAAGTTAGTTATTTTTGTGGTTGCTATGGTGTTGGTGTTGATGTCATGTGCTTGTCTGAGGGTGGGAAGGGAACAGGACTGTCTTGAAAAGGGGATGTAGATTCCAGAACCAAAAAGTGTGATGTAATATTCTAGGATCCTTAGATTTCAATTATTCTGTTGTCAGATCAGTAATGAGAATGGGAGAAATAAAGAAGGTTGCAGAAGAAAAGGGACTGTCTCCTGACATGGGATAGTACTGCATTTGGGCTGCTCAGTCAGAGGAAAAGCCATGGCTGGTAAACACTTGGATGTGCATGTTTGGGAGCTAATCAACAAGGAACCAGTCATGATTGCTCAAACCCCAGGATCGGAAGTAGTTAAGGGAATGGAGGGAAGTTACACTCAGGTTTGGGAATTCTTGGGAAAGAGAAGGGGAAGAAATGAGAAAGAGGAAGGGTGTTCACAAAGGGCCAGGGAAGAGGATCCCAGATTGGCTGCTGAGACCCTCCCCCCACCCTGGCTGTGGGGAGAGTGTGTCTTGTTGGGCAGCATGACAAGCAGAGGGCGGAACCAACCGGCTCTCTTGGAAAAGGCTCCCTCACGGCCTGTGCAAGGAGTTCTCTTTGGTTGTGGGATGTTCATTTTAGCAAGGGCAAGGAATCTAGGTGGGACAGGATTTAAGGCAGGATCAGCTCTGGGACTGTGAAGTGGGGTGGAGGCAGGTTCTGGAAGAACACACGGAAAATCTGGTTGTGGACAGGAAGAGACACATAACTTACAGAATAGAACCATTGGAGGTTGGGAGAGGTGGCAATACATTTTAACAGGAAAAACTCAGAAAACGTAATGGAACAAACATTGTCACCATAGGGTAAATAGAGAGGTAATGAGGAATGCTTTATTCTTTGGGGTGAAGGAAGAAAGAAGGATGCCTTGAGAGGACCACCATATTAGAGAGGAACTGGAAGCTAAGCTGCTGCCTCTAGGGGTCCCCCAGGGTTATGCTAGGAATAGCGATTCACAGGGTGGGAGTTTTGAGGAATGAGTTGGCGTGAGCTAGACCCTTGAGGTTGTGATAAAGCACCTTTGACTCTGCTATGTGGAGGTCGAAATAAAGTTGCTCTGGGAATGAACAACAGAAATTGGTTCTAGTAAGTTTCTGTTTTTGTAGCACCTGGACTGTCGCTGATACAGATAGTGAAGGTTTCTGTGTCTGTAGCAACTCTGGGCCTGGGACTCCTCATCTTCTCACTTGGTTTGCTCCGCTGGCGGAGAGCTGGCTCCTCTGGTGAGTAACCTTCCTGATCTCACTCCCAGTCTCTACTCACTTTCTGTCTATGACTGGTTCTCCCATTGCTATCTCATTTGCTGTGAATAATGCCAGATATTTTATCCACAAAGACTGTCCTCTAATCAAATATTTTCCTCTCCTAGGCTATACTGCCCTCCCTGGCTCCAGTTTTCCAGAAGGTAACATTTGTGTTGGTCCGTTTGCCTACTGCTCCTTTAGAAGGGGTGAAGTTTGGGGGGTCAGTGTTGGGTTCAACTGAGGTGCTTATAATAGGGTGAGCTTCCAGCAGGATCAGGCCACCAACAGGATTTAAGCCACCGTTGTTGGAATTAGGAGCAGGAAAGAGGAGAGCCTGCCCTCCCCTTCTGCCCTGTGGAGTGTCCACAGGGAGGAGGTGGAAGGTTATTCTGGAAGTTTCTGTCACTGCGGTGGGGGCTCTGGCATGGCGGTTATAGAGACAAACGACGGAGCCAAGTTGGTCAGAAGCCTTATTATCTCCTTTTTACTTCTGCAGGTCAGCACATTTCTTAGAGGCAGGATTCTACAACTTTCACTCCAAGTGACAAGGAGATTCAAACTCTTAGTGATGCTGCCGTGCCCTCTAACATCCTCAAGCCCTCCAATTTCTTGGATCTCATGGTTTCTCCACACAGTTCTTTGTGTTTCCCAGTCTCCTCCCCATGTACACCTTAGAAACTTGGAGAAACTCATTTCAGGGAATATCCTGTAATCAAGTAATTGTCCAAGGCTGTATTTCTGGAATGAATATAATCTGGGGAGGAGAGCTAAAGGCCTTCCTGGGAGCTGCACTGGGACACAGAGGGCAATGAGTCACTGGGGATATCTCCGGAATAAACTCTGGTGGAAGTACTGCTTTTCCCTGCCTTTTCCTGACGCACTGGGGAGGGACTGTGGGCAGAGTTGGGGACTAGGGTTGATTCTCTCCTACTTGAGTAGAGGAGTCCTCCCCACATTTCTCCATCTAGAAAGACAGAATTTAGGGCAGTTTTAAAATTTATAATTCATAAGAAGAAATTAAACTGTGGTGGGATGGAGTCACAGAATCAATCAGGTAGAGGAAGGGATTACCAGTTTATTTCACTTACTTCAGAAAAGGTTTTATGAGGATTAAATGAGCTCATACTTGAATATGACTAAGAACATTGACTGACACAAAGTGAGCCCAAAATAGTGACTCAACTTTCTGGGCCAGGCATTGCCCTGGGTGCTTTACACGCATTATTTCATTTGATCTTCATCATAGCCCTGACACAGATCTTCAGATAGTCAGGATTCAAGGGACAGAGCTTAACTTTAGATCTGAGTTCTGGTGGGTATTTCTTCTATATCGTAAGTGGGGAAGAGACTATAGCTTGAGTGCTGATCATGACCTAGCACTGGGTTAAGAGCTTTATGTTTGTACCATATCTGACCGCAGCCCCACAAAGAAAAAATTGTCTCCCTGTACATCACACACGAAGAAAGTGAGTTTCAGAGAGGTTAAATAACTTGCCTGAGGTATAAGAACAAATTTTTTACAGGATGTTTGTCTACCCCAACTGGAAGTAAGTGGGCTGTTTTATTCTGAGGCCCCTTGTACTGGTGGGCGCACCTCTGAGAGCCAGACCCCATTCCCTCCCAACTCAAACCCAAAGGGCAGCCACTGTGGGTACTGGATTTCAAATTGCAAAAGCCAGGTATTGTGTGTGTCCAGAGAAGGGTGACTCTTCCTGGACACAGAAAGCTGGGCTGTGCCACTGTTTTTAGAATCACAGTTGGATACTGGACTTGAGGCAAATCCTCAGCCCACCAGAAATAAAGAGAAGTGCTTCATGAACAGCCTAACAGAGGATTGTCGAGGGAGAACCAGGAGTTACAGAGGTGTGTTTCAGTGGGTGTATCTGTGGAGGCAACTTTGCCCACAAAGTGCCTCCGTCCACCATGGATGAAAGTAAACACTACCAAGACATGATCTGCTTGGGGAGGAAAGGTGGCCAATCCCTCAAAGGGGAAGGGCCCAGAGCCCCCTGGTCAAGGGGCTTTTATTGGGTTCATTTTGCACAAGAATATAGGTAAGGATCAAACAATAGATAGCATTCAAAGAACCATGAGGGCTTACTCTCAGTCAGGGTCAGATAGCTAAGGAGTCATAAAACTTTGAGGAATAAACTTCTTGCTGGGATCTTTATTATTTAAATGAGAGCATTCTAAACAAAGCAGGTTTCACTGGATTTTTATATATTCTTTTTTTTTTTAAATTAATTTATTTATTTTTAGAGGGGAAGGGAAGGAGAGAGGGAGAGAAATATCAGTGTAAGGTTGCCTCTGCTGGGGACACACAATGTATCGTGTGTCCCCTGCCAGGAATTGGTCTGCAACCCAGGCATGTGCCCTGACTGGGAATCAAACTACAATCCTCTGGTTCGCAGGCCCGCACTCAATCCACTGAGTTACACCAACCAGGGCTATATATTCTTTGTTATGCCTGATTTACCCCAGACCTTTCTAGCACAGGGCTGCACCGCCTTGCCCATCATAGGTTATTAGGCTTAAGTGGATTAGAGCCAGAAAGCGCTTCTCCCAGACAGAAATGGGGACTCTGGCTATGTCACAATAGCCAGGGACAAGGGCCCATTGCTCCCTCTTTGTCACAGCGCCCCAAGTCCTTCCATGATGGCCTCCCAAGTGATCATGTCTGGCCTAGGTTGCCCCTCTCTGAGGGGTCATATCTGCCATGGACATCGACCATGCCTTGGGGCCAGGGGAAGAAGCAGAAGTAGCGCTTGCTGCCAGAGACAAGCTTTGTCTCATGTGGCTCACATTCTGGATGTTACAGAAAACAACTCAGCTGCTTTCGGGTGTACGGAGTGGAACTTTATGTGCGCAGACCCAAGGAGGCAGTCTCCAAATTCTGGGCTCAGATCAGTGGGGAACAATTGCTTATGTAAGGTGAGGGGTGGTCTGTCACTCAGACTGTTACTTCTGGCACGAAAGCAGGAAGCAGCTTACAGAAGCAAGAAAGCGGAACTGCTGATAGGAGTTAATACGAAATTCTTTGTTCTCTCTTCCCGGTTATTTAGTTACTTGCTCTCCCTGATCTTGTCGACTCAGCTGTGAGGCCCCTCCTGGACAGGCTATTAGCCATTACATTCATCCTATTGATTCAGCAGCTAGCCCCCGACCTGGGCAGGCCACTACACGGAGGTCGCTCAACTAGCCATGGGAGGCGGTTACAATTCATAAAACCAGCCAGGGTGGTTCCCAACAGGTATCTATACAGGAACACATGCGACCAGAATCTGATGAGCTGTGAGGTTCAGGTGACCGTGTGGAATCTTCCTGTATGCTGATGTCCGTGGTTGTGGGTGGGTGGGAGGGCTGGTCACAGAGACGAGGTCCCTTGATCCTTGGACAGTTTCTATGCTGAAGGGGGCCTATATCAGAGTGGGAGTAGCACTGTTCATACAGACTTGATGTCCAAAGTAGGTGCTCAGTGTTTGTCCACCCCACGCACCAATCTCCTCCACACCCATGCTTTCCTCAGAAGGATCCTTGTGACCAGGGCACCTCTTCCGGGAGAAGTTTACTGAGAAGTCAATGGGAGGAGAAAGTGCTCATGAATTCAAAATGGTTATTCTCTGAGCAAGGCCATGAAGGTAGGAAGAGAAAGGGTGCTGTGCTACTCAGTAAGTGTAGGCTCAGAAATTAATCTCCATAATTTTTATCAGTTTTGTGTTTCATTTTAAGTTTTTATATAGTGTTCAATTAATTAGCTTGGGTGTCATGTAAGTAATCCTCAACTTCTACTTGACCATGTTTTCTTTAATAACTTCCTATTTGAAGTCTTGTCATGTTTTGTTTTCATTTTTCCATTCATTGTTTCTGTTTGCTTCACAAAGCAAATTCCATTTGAAATTCTAGTCCAGTCTGGGGGTAGGGCTTTGCCTGTGCCTAGATGCTTTTGAGGACATTGCACATCTGAAGGTCTGGGTCTGATCACAGTAGTGGGAAGCAAAGTGACAAGATCCCCAGAGGAAAGTAAAGGGTCAACTAATTGGATAGATTCCAGTTCTCCTCTGGAGACTCCCATGCAGTCTTTTCTCTGCCTTAACCTTGTATGTTCCTATCTAGATGGGGAGCAGAAAGTGCTATGTATGTCTCCTGGGATCCAGCATGCCAGGTTACAATAGGGAGGAAAAGGAAGATGTATATGTCATTACACAGGGGAGTGACTGCTGCCTGGAAGGGAGGTAGAGGAAGGGGTTACAGGGGCCAGCCCCAGGACTGCATGAGGACAGTAGCATGTGGAACATAATGAAATGCCAAAGGGGGTGCATGTGCACATGGGTGTGTGTGTGTGAGAGAGAGAGAGAGAGAGAGAGAGAGAGAAAGTTGGGGTTTGGGTTATCTAATCCAAGTGGCATAACAAATAATTCTTTCCCTTCAATGTCTTGTTTGTTTTAAAAGTTGAAATTGGCCTTGGCTGTGGCTCAGTGGACTGAGCACCAGCTTGTGAACCAAAGGGTTGCTGGTTTGATTCCTAGTCATGGCACATGCCTCAGTTGTGGGCCAGGTCCCCAGTGGGAAGTTCACAAGAGGCAATCACACATTGTTTTTCTCCTTCTCTTTCTCCTTCTCTTCCCCTATCTTTAAAAATAAATAATTTTTTTTTTAAAGCTGAACTTGGAGCTGGAATTGACTTTGAAGTTCATGTAGCCTTACCCTCCAACCACAAAAGAGCTGGCTCTGTGTCCAGGAGAGCATGCACACTGCAGGGAGAATCTTCAACCATCAGTGAAGATAACACTACTTTAGAGAACTGTTGACTTCAAGTTTGAGTTTTTTCTTTTGACCATTAAAGACAATGGGAATAAAACCCAAATATACAGCAGTGGGTGTTGGGTATCCTCAGTGTTGTTTCCTGAGGGAGAGCATGCTCCTGTGTTTCAGGTGCTCTCTGTTTCCTTACTCATGCACACATTCATGTGGAAGGAACAGACAAGCACTGGTATGTAATCTCGGTGTCTATTTAGGAAAATTATATTTAGATCATCTTCTCAAGTTTGCAAAGTGAAGCTGGGGAAATTGAATGACAGAGGAGGGTGGAGTCTAACCTCATCCCCGCTTTGGTTTTGCACAGAGGGCCTGACATTCATTCCCAAGACCTCACGCCCCCTTGGTGCTTCCTCCTACCCCTTAGCCAGACCAGTCCCCAGGAGCTGCAGAGAATGGAGAGGCCCCAAACCCACAGAGGTTGTTCCCAGACAGGGGCTTACTGGTTCTCCCAACCTTTCCTCTCCCACTTTTTTTTGCCATTTAATTTTGAAATATTTATCTTTAAAGTATTTTTGATTATGTGATTACAGTTTCCCTAATTTCTCCCTTTATCCTCCACCTCTGCCCTGTACCCTCCAACCCTCCAGCATTTCCTCCACTTAGTTCATGTCCATGAGTTGTACATTTAAGTTCTTTGAGTTCTCTGTTTCCTATACCATGTTTTTATCTCTCCCTGTCTATTTTATGCCTACTAATTACACTTCTTCTTCCCTATACCTTTCTCCCCATTCCTCCCTTCCCCCTCCCCACTGAAATCCCTCCATGTGACATCTATTTCTCTGATTCTGTTCCTGTTCTATTGTTTGCTTAGTTTTTGTTTTCATTGTTTTTCTTTTCTTTTAGGTTCCTTTGTTGACAGTTGTGAGTTTGTTGTCATTTTACTGTTCACATTTTTTATCTTCTTTTTCTTAGATAAGTCTCTAACATTTCATAGGATAAGGGCTTGGTGATGATGAACTCCTTGAACTTGATCTTATCTGAGAAGCACTTTATCTTCTCTTCCATTCTAAATGAAAGCTTTGCTGGAAGAGTAATCTTGAATATAGGGCCTTGCCTTTCATGACTTGGAATACTTCTTTCCAGCCCCTTCTTGCCTGTAAGGTCTCTTTTGAGAAATCAGCTGACAGTCTGATGGGAACTCCTTGTAGGTAACAGTGTCCTTTTCTCTTGCTGCTTTTAAGATGCTTTCTTATCTTTTTAAAATTTTATTTATTTTTATTTTTATAGAGCAGGGAAGGAAAGAAGAGAGGGAGAGAAATATCAATATGTAGTTGTGTCTCACACATCCCCTACTGGGGCCCTGGCCCACAACCCGGGCATGTGCCCTGATTGCCAATCAAACCAGCAACCCTTTGTTTTGCAGGCCCGTGCTCAGTCCACTGAGCTACACCTGCCAGGGCCTCTCTCCTATCTTTAATCTTGGGTATCTTGATGATGTGCCTTGATGTGTTCCTCTTTGGGTCCAACTTCTTTGGAACTCTCTGGGCTTCCTGGACTTCCTGGAAATCTATTTCCTTCACCAGATTGGGGATTTTTTCCTTCATTATTTGTTCAAATAAGTCTTCCATTTCTTGCTCTTGTTCTTCTCCTTCAGGTACCCCTATAATTTGGATATTGGAATGTTTCAGGTTGTCCCAGAGATTTGTAAGGTCTCTTCACTTTTTTTAATTCTTGTTTCTTCATTCTGTTCCAGTTGGATGTTTATTTTTCCCTTATTTTCCAAATCATTGCTCTGAGTCCTGGTTTCCTTCCTGTCACTGTTGGTTCCCTGAATATTTTGCTTTATTTCATTTTGGGTATTTTTCATTTTTCAACCAAGTTCAATCAGTTCCGTGAGCATTCTGATCACCAGGGCTTTAAATTCTCCATCAGATAGGTTGGCTATCTCCGTATCACTTAGCTCTCTTTCTGAAGTTTTGCTCTGTTTTTCACTGGGGCCATATTTCTTTGTCTTGGTGTACCTGTTATGTTGGAAGGGGGCAGTGCAACCCTCTTTGCTGCACTACAGTGCTGTCTGTGGGGGAGAAGCCAGAGAGGGAACACTGCAGCTCACCTGCTCATCCCTAGTGCACTTCCCAATGAACTCTTGTGTGAGACTGGGAGTTTCTCCCACCGTGGCAACTGCTGTAGTCCACGGTCAACTCTGAGTCTCAGTTTCCTGTTCAGCCAGCTCTGCCCACGTGTTCCAAGCCTACTGATGTTTTTCTCAGCTGGCCCCACCTGCACAGTCTGCTGCCTTGCTGCGGGTTCTTACCAATCTGGTTGTTCTGGTCGACTTTTTCTTTAATTCCTTAGTTGTTGAAGTTTGATGCAGTTTGATTTTCTGGTGTTTCTGGTTATTTATTGATTTTAGATTGGTTGTGATCCTATTTTCGTTATGCGAGGAAGTGAATGGTTTGTACCTACACCTCCATCTTGGCCAGAACTCCCCACCTTTTCACTGTAAATGAGGCTTCCAAGAGTAGTCCCCTGGCCAGAGTAGTCTGGGGCAGCAATTGAAGAAATAAGTGACTTTCACTGTATCAGAACCACAACGGACAACAGGGAACGCTCAAAGTAGGATAGCTCAAGGAGAGTCTATTTACAAGGAAATGTTTACAAAGAAGCGGATGACAGATGGTAACTGACACAGTAGCTGAGCTGTCACTACCACAAGGCCTGAAAAGAGAAGGAATTGAAGGGGTTATCAATCAGGAGGATGGCAAACTGTATAGAGTCTATAGAGTCACGACCTTGCCAGCAGCAGTTTCCTCAGTCAAGGGGCACAGCCAGCCCAAGGTAACCTTGCAGGGAGGAGCCAAGGGAACAAAATCTCTGACCTCACCCTCCTCCTTCAGCTTTTTGGACAAAGTTGAAAGCAAGGAGTTTGAAGCAAGGAGCTTGGGAGTCTGTGATGTTGTACAGACCAGTGCCTCAGGCAATAACCAGGGTGGAGGAGTGTGGATTGAGAAGAACAGATAAAGAAATGTTGGTACATTTGTAATATGAATGAAATAACCCAAGTCTGGGGGAAAAGATATGAAACTCGGGTTTCCTTTGGTCTTGGACAAGGTCAAGACCTTGTAACAAGACCATAGTAACAAGAAAAGACCAAGTTTTTTGTTTCCTGCTGGGGGCTCTGGGAGGACACACATTTCTGGTTCTCCCCACCCCCAAGGTTTGTGTGCCTCTTAGTAGATTTTTATTTTATCATACATACTTCACAGTGAGTTTACTGAGTTCCTCAAAATTAAACTTGAATTTTGATTGAAGTTATATTGAATTTATAGAACCATTTGGGAATAATTTTTTAATATTAAGTCATTCCTGGCAAAAGCAAAGGGTATTTCCCTATTTATTCAAATCATCTTGTTTGCTATTCATAATGCTTTTTTAAATTCACTTTTTCACAGAGGTTCCATATATTTTTGGTTATTTCTTAGACATTTTATAGCTCTTACTGCTATTGCGATTGGTATTTTATTGTATTTTTACTTTTGAATCAGTTATTTCTGATGTATAGAAATATAACTGAATTTAAAAATGTAACTAATGTTATAAAAATTATGGCAAAGCTTTCCTGAGCCTACCCAGCTCAGCTGGCTCACTTGTTGCAAATCAGGCTTACTATAGTCTAGAGTGACAGGATACCAGATAAACCCATGCCGGACCACCTCACAGACTTGGATGCATGTTAGGTGCCAACAGGGGCCCATTGTGCCCCACTGGCTCCTCATTTTGCGTTGGGTGAAGTTGCATGAGTTCCCTTGGAATTCCGGACTTCCTTTGTTTTAAGCACCTGCATAGCAGCTCAAATGCCATAGTTGAGGTTGAGCCTCAGCCAACCAGCCTGAGGGCCAATCCCATGCGGGAACAGGCAAACAGGAATCAAGACTCAATTAAACAGGAGGGACATTCCCAGAGCACCCAGCTCAGGAGATCAAGGAGACTGCACCATGGGGCCCCACAGGTCACCTACTATATAAGGCCACCCCATAAATATTGGAAGCCGTAGCATAACTATTAAATACATGGAAACAGATACAAAAAGAGAGCCAAAATTGAGAGACAGAAGAACAGGACCTAAATGAAAGGACAGAAGAGATATCAAGAAAAAGAGCTAAATGAAATGGAGGCAAGAAATCTATCAGATAAACAGTTCAAAGTAATGTTTTTAAGGTTGCTCAAGGAACTTAGTGAGGACTACAACAGCATTAAAAAAACATAGAAACCATGACAAAGAACTAGTCGGAAATGAAGAATACAGTATCTGACATCAGGAATACACTGGAAGGAATAAAAAGTAGTTTGGATGAAACAGAGGATCAAATCAACATTTTGGCAGACAAGATAAAAAAAAACACCTAATCACACCAGCAAAAAAAAAAAAAAGAAGGAACGAAAGAAAAAAGATAAGATAAGAATGAAAAAGAATGAAGATAGTTTAAAGGAATCTTGGGACAACATGAAGCATCAAAATATCGACATCATAGGGGGTACATGCTAAAAAAAAAAAAAAAAAGACACACATGTCCAGAAAGTACAGAGTTCCAAACAAGATGAACTCAAAAAGGTCACATCAGGACACATCATAATTAAAATGGTAATAGTTAGCCCTGGCTGGTGTAGCTCAGTGAATTGAGCACGGGCCTATGAACCACACGATCGCGGTTTGATTCCCAGTCAGGGCACATGCCTGGGTTGCATGCCAGGTCCCAGCAGGGAACTCACGAGAGGCAACCATACATTGATATTTCTCTCCTTCCCTTCCTCTCTAAAGATAAATAAATAAAATCTTTTAAAAAATGGTAATAGTTAAAGACAAAGAGAGAATCTTTTTTAAAAAAGATTTTTATTTATCTTTAGAGGGGAAAGGAAGGAGAGAAGGAGAGAAATATCAATGTATGGTTGCCTCTCGTGAGTCCCCTGCTGGAAACTGGCCTGCAACCAAGGCATGTGCCCTGACTGGGAATCGAACCATGATCGTATGGTTTGCAGGCCCATGCTCAATTCACTGAGCTACACCAGCCAGGGCCAAAGACAGAATCTTAAAAGCAGGAAGAGAAAAGCAGATATTTACCTACAAGGAGCTCCCAAAAGACTGTCAGCTGATCTCTCAACAGAAATATTTCAGACCAGAGGGGACTGGCATGAAATATTCAAAGTGATAAAAATCAAGAACCTAGAATCAAGACTACTTTACTCAGCAAGGTTATTATTTAAAATTGAAGGAGAAACAAAGAGTTTCCCTAACAAGAAAAGGCTAAAGTAGTTTGTTACCACAAAATCAGTACTACAAGAAATGTTAAAGAGCCTACTTTAAGAAGTAGAAGAGGGGAAAAAAACCTGAACTAAGTTAAAAGAGTCAAATAACAATAAATATATAACTATCATAATCACTTTAAATGTAAATGTCTTAAGTGCTCCAATAAAAATACATAGGGTAGCTGAATGAACAAGAAAGCAAGACACATATATATGCTATCTACAAGAGACCCACCTCAGAACAAAAGATACAGACTAAAAGTAAAGGGATGGAAAAATATTTCATGCAAATGGAAATTATAAAAAGCTGGGGTAGAAATACTTATATATGACAAAATAGTCTTTAAAACAAAGGCTATAGTAAGAGACAAAGAAAGACACTACATAATGGTAATCCAACAAGAGGATATAACTTTGGTAAACATTTATGTAACCAACATTGGAGCACCTAAATATGTAAAGCTAATCTCGGTAGACATAAAGAGAGAGATTGAGACATCAATGGATAGATTTTCCAGACAGAAAATCAACAAGGAAATGGTGGCCTTAAATGACATGCTAAATCAGATGGATTTAATTGATATCTTCAGAGTAATTCACCCAAAGTAGCAAAATATACACTCTTTTCAAGCCCAAATGGAACATTAGGACATAAAACAAGCCTCAGTAAATTTAAGAAGGCTGAAATAATATCGAGCATCTTCTCTGACCATAATGATAGGAAACTAAAAATCAACCACTGGGGGGGAGGGGCAGAGAACTGAAAGCCACACAAAGTTTTGATGGCTAAATAATGTTACTAAACAGTGAATGGGTTACCTATGAGATCAAGGAAGAAATCAAAAGTTAATTTGAAACAAATGAAACTGAGAATACAACAACCCAAAATCTATAACACAGCAAAAGCATTCCAAAGAAGGAAATCCATAGCATTACAGGCCTACCACAGGAAACAGGAAAAATACTCAAACAATCTAACTTTACATTTAAAGGAACTGGATAAAACAACAACAAACAAAGCCCAAAGTGANGGAGGGGTGGAGAACTGAAAGCCACACAAAGTTTTGATGGCTAAATAATGTTACTAAATAGTGAATGGGTTACCTATGAGATCAAGGAAGAAATCAAAAGTTAATTTGAAACAAATGAAACTGAGAATACAACAACCCAAAATCTATAACACAGCAAAAGCATTCCAAAGAAGGAAATCCATAGCATTACAGGCCTACCACAGGAAACAGGAAAAATACTCAAACAATCTAACTTTACATTTAAAGGAACTGGATAAAACAACAACAAACAAAGCCCAAAGTGAGTAGAATGAAGGAACTAATAAAGACCTCCATAGAAATAAATACAATGGGGTCTTAAAAAAAAAAACCCACAAAATATCAATGAAACCAAGAGCTGGCTATTTGCAAGGACAAACAAAATTGACAAACCTTTAACCAGACTCATCAAGAATAAAAGAGAGAGGACTCAAATAAACATAATCAGAAATGAAAGAGGAGAAATAACAAGTGACATCAAAGAAATACAAAGGATTGTAAGAGAAGATTATGAACAACTAAACACCAGCAAATTGGACAATCTGGAAGAAATAGATGAATTCCTAGAAACATTCAATTTTCAAACTGAATCAGGAAGAGTCAGATTATCTGAATAGACAGATCACGACTAGTGAAATTGAAGAAATAATTTTAAAAACTCCCATCAAATAAAAGTCATGGACCAAATGGCTTCACAGGGGAATTTTACCAAACATTCAAAGAAGAACTAACACCAATCCCTCTTAAGCTATTTCAAAAAATTCAAGAGGAAGGAAAAACCCAAGCTTATTTTATGAGGCTAGAGTTATTTTAATTCCAAAACCATATAAAGACACTATAAAGAAAGAAAATTATAAGCCAATATTCCTGATAAACATAGGTGCTAAACTGCTCAACAAAATACTAGCAAACCAAACCCAGCAATACATTAGAAAGATAATATACACAAGAATCAAATGGGATTTGTTCTGGGAGTGCAAGTTTGGTACAATATCTGAAAATCAATGAATGTTAAAAAGACATTTAAAAAAAGATAAAACACCACATGATAATATCAATAGACGGAGAAAAAGAATTTGATAAAAATCCAACCCTCATTCATGCTAATAACTCTCAGCAAAGTGGAAATAGACTGAACATAACTCAACAGAATGAAGGCTATATATAACAAACCCACTGCTAACTCATACTCAATGGGCAAAAACTAAAAGTATTTTCCTTAAGATCAGGAACAAGATAGCAATGTATGCTTTCACCACTCTTATTCAACATAGTACTGGAAATCCTAGCCACATCAATCAGACAAGAAAAAGAAATAAAAGGCATCCAAATTGGAAAGAAGGAAGTAAACCTGTTATCCAAAAATGACATGATATTGTACAAAGAAAACCCTAAAGATTCCACCAAAAAGCTACTAGAGCTAATAAATGAATTTATCAAAGTATCAGGATACAAAATTAATATTCAGAAATCAGTGGCATTTAATGCACCAATAATGAACTATCAGAAAGAGAAACTAAGAAAATAAATAATTCCAGACTTCCAGCCAAGATGTAGGTGTAGGTCAACACACTGTGCCTTCTTGCACAACCAAATGAAGGACAAGAAGACATTTAAAAACAAAAAAACAACCAGAACTGACAGAAAATTGAACTGTATGAAAGTCTGACAACCAAAGAGTTAAAGAAGAAACATTCACCCAGACCGGTAGGAGGGGTGGAGACCATCAGGCAGGTGGAGAGGACTCACAATGAGGCGGTGGCTGGAGGGCTAGGGCTGACAAGGTGGCAGCTAGCAGAGTGGGCAGTCCCATATTCCCATACGGATAAACAGGGAAGAACAACTGAGAAGCAAGACAGACCACACAACCCAGGGTTCCAGTGTGGAGAAATAAAGCCTCAAAATCTCTGACTGAAAAAAACAGTGTGGAGGGTTGCAGGGGCAGGAGAAACTCCTAGTCTCACAGGAGAGATTGTTGGAGAGACCCATGGGGTCCTAGAATGTACACAAACCCACCCACCTGGGAATGAGCACCAGAAGGGCCCAACTTGCTTGTGGGTAGTGGAGGAAGTGACTGGAAGCTTACAGAGAGCTAAGCAAGCTGCACTGCTCCATATCAGACCCCTCCCCCACTGACAGCATCACAGCACATCAACTTGGGTTGCCTCGCCCTGGTGAATATCTAAGACTCCCCCTTACAAAGTAACAGGTGTGGCAAGGCAAAAAAAAGAAAAGGCCCAAATGAAAGAACCAATCAAAGCTCCAGAAAAAATACTACTAAGTGACGAAGAGATAGTCAATCTATCAGATGCACAGTTCAAAAGACTGATAATCAGGATGCTCAGAGAATGGTAGAGTACAGATGCAAAATAGAGGAAGACGTAAAGGCTATGAAAAGTGAAATTTAAAAAAATGTACAGGGAACCAACAGTGACAGGAAGGAAACCAAGAGTCAAATCAACAATTTGGAACAGAAGGAAGAAATAAACATTCAACCAAAACAGAATGAAGAAAGAAGAATTAAAAAAAAAAGAGAGGTGTAGGGACCTCCAGGACAATTTTTGAATCATAGGGGGAAAAGGAGAAGAGGAAGAGCAAGAAATTGAAAACTTATCTGAAAAAATACTGAAGGAGAATTTCCTTAATCTGGCAAAGGAAATAGACTTCCATGAAGTCCAGGAAGCTCAGAGAGTCCCAAGGAAGTTAGATCCAAAGAAGCACACACCAAGGCACATCATGATTACATTTCCCAAGATCAAAGATGAGGAGAGAATCTTAAAAGCAGCAAGAGAAGAAGAGACAGTTATCTATAAAGGAGTTCCCATAAGACTGTCAGCTGATTTCTCAAAAGAGACCTTGCAGGCAAGAAGGGGCTGGAAAGAAGTATTCAAAGTCATGAAAGGCAAGGACCTACATCCAAGATTACTCTATCCAGCAAAGCTATCATTAGAATGGAAGGGCAGATAAAGTGCTTCCCAGACAAGGTAAAGCTAAAGGAGTTCATCATCACCAAGCCCTTATTAGAGGAAAGGTTAAAGGGACTTATCTAAGAAAAGAAGATTAAAAATATGCTCAATAAAATGACACTGTATGGTAGAATACATTTGTCAAAGATATTTCTGATAAGTGGTTAATTTCAAAATATGTAAAGAACAATACAACACCTGAAAGACAAAAAAAATCCAATTAAATGATAGGCAAAGGACCCAACTAGACACATCTCCACTGAGGACATGCAAATGGCCAACAAACATATAAAAAGATGCTCAACATCACTAATTATCAGAGAGATGCAAATTAGCACTACAATGAGCTATCCCCTCACACCTGCCAGGATGGCTACCATCAATAAATCAACAAACAAGTGCTAGTGAGGATGTGGAGATAAAGGAACTCTAGTGAATTGCTGATGGGAATACAGACAGTTGCAGCCACTGTGGAAAAGAGTATGGAGTTGCCTCAAAAAATTAAAAAGGGAACTGCCTTTTGACCCAGTGATCCCACTGCTGGGATTATATCCTCTGAATCACGAAACCAATTCAAAAGTACTTGTGCACCGGTATGTTCACAGCAGCATTATTTACTATAGCCAAGATCTGAAAAACAGCCCAAGTGCCCATCAGCAGATGAGTGGATAAAAAGGTGTGGTACATTTACACAAAGGAATACTACACGGCCACAAAAACAAAGGAAATCTTACCTTTTGTGACAGCATGGATGGACCTAGAGATTATTATGCTAAGTGAAATAAGCCAGTCAGGAAGAGACAAATACCATATGATCTCACTTATATGTGGGATCTAATGAACAAAATAAACTGATGAACAATATAGAAACAGAAACATGGAAACATGGAACAGACTGACAGCTGTCAAATGGGAGAGGATGGGGTAGGGGGAACTGGATAAAAGAAAGTAAATGGAATAGCCAAAGAACATGCATAGTATGTTCTTAGTCTATGGGCTACATGCATAGCCCATAGACACAGACAACAGTGTGGTGATGGCCAGAGGGAAGAGAGGTGGGGGATGGTTGGAGGCAGCCAAAGTGGGGGCTGGGAAATGGGGACATCTGTAATAGTGTCAACAGTAGATATGAAAACAAAAACAAATTAAAAATTAAGTAAAAGTTGTGATAAACATCATGCAACATAAATTTACCATCCTAACCAGTTTTGAATGTACATTTAGTACAATTAAGTATATTCACATTGTTGTGCAACAATTCTCCAAAACTTTTTCTTCATGCAAAACTGATCCTCTGTACACATAAAACATTTCTCTGTTTCCCTTTCTCCTCAGCCCCTGGTAACTACCATGCTACTTTCTGTTTCTATGAATTTGATGACTTTATTTTCTTCACATAAGAGTGATCTTTTAAGAGAAGACAGTATTTGTGTTCTTGAGACTGGTTCATTTTACATAATGTCCTAAAAGTTTATACAGAATGTAGCATGTGATAGGATTTCTTTCCACTTTCTAATGCTAAATGATATTTCATTGTATGTACATACCAGTTTGTACATACCAGTATGTACATACCAGTTTTGTTTTTCCAGTCATCCATCAGTGGAAACTTGGGTCACTTGACTATTGTGAGTAGTCCTGCTATAAATATGGGTGTGCAAATATCTCTTCAGGTCCCTGCTCTTTTGTTGTTGTTGTTGTTGTTGTTTTGATAGTAGCCATCCTAATAGGTTGTGAAGTGATACTTCACTGTGGTTTTGACTTGAATTTCTCTAGTGATTAGTGATGTTGAACATCTTTTCATATGCCTCTTTGCCATTTGTGTATTATTTTTAGAGAAATGTCTATTTGTCTTTGCCCTTTTTAAAATTTTTTTTTCCATGTGTGTGATTTTGTTTCTTGTTGTCATTGAGCCATAAGAGATTCTGGATATTAACACCTTATCAGATACATACTTTTCAAATATTAGAAATTAACCAATTTTTCTTTGCTGGTCACATATGGGGCAAACTTTCTGGGTTCTCCAATTTCAGTGGTTTATTTGTTGTTGATATTCTCTCTCATTCTCATTTTTTCTCTCTCCTTTTCTAGGTAGACAATATCAGCGAACACTGAGAGTATTGCTTTCTAACTCTTAAAACTTTTAATTAGTTTCTTTTTTCATATCACTGGCCAGGACCTCCAGTTCTGTGTTAAGCAGTGGTACAGACAATGATCATCATTGTTAAAGGAAGTGCAATGAAATGTTCTGCACTAACTATAATGTTTACTGTAGATTTTTAAAATAAACTTTCAATTTGAGAAAATTGTAGATTCACATGCTGTTGTAGAAATATTACAAACGGATCCTATGTACCCTTTGCCCAGTTTCCCATAATGGTGATGTCTTGCAAGATTATGGTACAATATCAAAATCAGAATAAGTTGATACAGTCAATATAGGAAACATTCGTATCATCATAAGGACCCCCCAAGTTGCTTTTTAATAGCCATATGCACCTCCCTACTGCTCCAAACCCTGCTTAACCATTGGCATAGCTAATCTGTTCTCCATTTGTATAATTTTGTCATTTCAGTATTTTTTTAACTTTTTATTGTATTTTTTCCATTACCACTTAGTCCCCTTATACTCACTTCCCATCTCATCACTGCACTGTTGTCCCTGTTCATGAGCACTTACTCCTTTTTGCTTAATCTCTCCACCATTTAACCACCCTGCCACAGCTGTCAGCTAGGTCTCTGTCTATGACTCTGTCTCTATCTATGAGTCTGTCTCTAATTGGCTTGTTAGTTCAGTTTGTTCATTAGGTTTCACATATCAGTGAAATTATATGGTACTTGTCTTTCTCTGACTGGCTTATTTCACTTAGCATAATGTTCTCCAGGTCTATCCATACTGTTGCAAAAGGTAAAACCTTCTTCTTCTTTTAACAGCCAAGTAGTATTCCATTGTGTAATTGTTCCATAGTCGTTTTATCCACTCATCTACTGATAAACACTTGGGCTGCTTCTGTGTATTGGCGGTTGTAAATAATGGTACAATGAACATGGGGTGATTATGTTCTTTTGAATTAGTGTTTGGGGTTCCTCTGAATATATTCCCAGAAGTGAGATCACTGGGTCAAAAGGCAGGTCCATTTTTAAGTTTTGACATTTCTCCACACTACTTTCCACAGTGGCTGCACCAGGCTGCATCCCCAGCAACAGAGCACTAGGGTTCCTTTTTCTCTACATCTTGGCCAGCACTTGTTGTTTGTCGTTATACTGATTGACAATGTGTGAGATGATATCTCATTATGGTTTTAATTTGCATTTCTTGGATGATTAGTGATGTTGAGAATCTTTTGACATGGCTATTGGCCATTTGCATGTCCTCTTTTGAGAACTGCGTATTAAGGTCCTTTGCATATTTTTTAATTGGGTTGTTTGGGGTTTTGGTGTTGAGTTTTGTAAGTTCTGTATTCCTTTTGGATATTAAACTCTTATCAGATGTATTGTTGAATAAGTTCTCCCAATCAGTGGATTGTCTTTATTTTGGTGATGACTTCCCCTGCTGTGCAAAAACTTCTTAGTGTGATGTAGTCCCATTTGTTTATTTTTTTGTTTGTTTCCCTTGCCTGTGGAGATGCATCAGATGAAATATTGCTATGAGCAATGTCTGAGATTTTACTGCCTATGTTTTCTTCTAAGATTTTTATGGTACTAGGTCTAACAATTAAGACTTGAAGCCATTTTGAATTTATTTTTGTGTGTAGCATAAAGAGATGGTCGAGTTTCACTTTTCTGCATATATCTGTCCAATTTTATCGACACCATTTATTGAATAAACTATAATTAGCCCATTGCATGTGCTTGCTTCCTCTGTCAAATGTTAACTGACTATAAAGTTGTGTGTTTATTTCTGGGCTTCCTATTCTGTTCCATTGAAATGTGTTTGGTTTTATGCCAGTACCAAACTGTTTGGTTACTATGGCCTTATAATAGAACTTGATGTTGGATAGCATAATTCCTCCAAATTCTTCTTTCACAGGATCACTGTTGCTATTCAGGGCCTTTTGTGGTTCCATATAAATTATTAAAATATTTATTCTAGTTGTGTGAAATACATTATTGGGATCTTGACAGTAATCTCTTTGAATCTGTAGATTGCTTTGGGTAGCATGGACTTTTAATGATGTTCCTTTTTCCTAACCATGAACACAGTATGTGCTTCTACTCATTTGTATCTTCATCAGTTTCTTTCTTCAGTGTCATAATTTTTTGAGTACAGTTCTTTTTTATTTTTAATTTTATTTTATCAGGTCTAAGTATATTTTATTGATTACAGTATTACAGTTGTCACAATCTTCTCTCTCCCCCCATCCCCTCCCCCTGCACTTCCTCCAATACTCTCCCCCACCTTAGTTCACATTGATGGGTCATACATGTAAGTTCTCTGGCTTCTCCACTTCCTATACCACTCTCAACCTCCCCCTGTCCATTCTGTACTCACCAATCATGCTTCATATTCCCTGTACCTTTTCCCCCCGTTCTCACCCTCCCCCTTCCCCATGATAACCCTCCATGTGATCTCCATTTCTGTGATTATGTTCCTGTTTGCTTAGTTTGTTTTTGTTTTTTAGGTTCAATTGTTGATAGTTGTGAGTTTGTTGTCATTTTACAGTTCATAATTTTGATCTTCTTTTTCTTCTTATATAAGTCCCTTGAACATTTCATAGAATAAGAGCTTGGTTATAATGAACTCCTTTAATTGGACCTTATCTGGTAAGTACTTTATCTGGTTTTCCATTTTAAATTATAACTATATTGGATAGAGTAACCTTAAATGTAGGTCCTTGCCTCTCATGACTTTGAATACTTCTTTCCAGCCCCTTCTTGCCTGCAATGTCTCTTTTGAGAAATCAGCTGACAGTCTTATGGGCACTCCTTTGTAGATAACTGTCTCTTCTTCTCCTGCTGCTTTTAAGATTCTCTCTTTATCTTTGATCTTGGGAAATGTAATCATGGTGTGCCTTGGTGTGTGCTTCCTTGGGTCCAACTTCCTTGGGACTCTCTGAGCTTCCTGGACTTCATGGAAGTCTTTCCTTTGCCAGATTGGTGAAGTTTTCCTTCATATTTGTTCAAATACGTTTTCCATTTCTTGCTGTTGTTCTCCTTCTGGTACCCCTATACTTTGGATATTGGAACATTTCAAGTTGTCCTAGAGGTTCCTAAGCCTCTCTTTATTATTTTTTTTGAATTCTTTCTTCATTCTGTTCCAGTTGGATGTTTATTTCTTCCTTTTTTCCCCCCAAATCATTGATTTGAGTCTTGGTTTCCTTCCTGTCACTATTGGTTCCCTGAATATTTTGTTTTATTTCACTTTGGGTATCCTTCATTTGTTCTTTCATTTTGTGACCAAGCTCAATCAGTTCTGTGAGCATTTTGATTACCAGGGTTTTGAACTTCCCATCAGATAGGTTGGCTATCTCCTCATCACTTAGCTCTCTTTCTGGAGTTTTGCTCTGTTCTTTCACCTGGACCATATTTCTTTGTCTTGGCACACTTGTTAAGTTGTAAGGGGGCAGGGCCTTAGGTATTCACCAGGGCAGGGCAACCCTCCTGGCAGTGCTGGGGCACTGTCTGTGGGGGGAGGGGCCAGAGAGGGAACAATGCATCTGGCTTGCTCAGCTGTAGCTGAGGTCTACTTTCCGACGGACTCTTTTGTGAGACTGGGAGTTTGTACCACCATGGCAACCCCCACTGTAGTCCACAGTCAGCTCTGAGTCTCAGTTTCCCATTCAGCCAGCCCTGACCACATGGTCCACTGCCTTTCCTTGGGTTGTCTCCATTGGCCCTTCTTACCAGTCTGGTTGATCTGGTTGACTATTTCTTTTTTTTTTAATATTTTATTTATTTATCTTTAGAGGGGAAGGGAAGGAGAGAGGAAGAGAAACATCAATGTATGGTTGCTTCTCCTGCATCCCCAGCTGGGAACTGGCCCCTGCCGGGAACTAGCCTGCAACCCAGGCATGTGCCCTGACTGGGAATCGAACTGTGATCATCTGGTTCGCAGGCCCGCGCTCAATCCACTGAGCTACACCAGCCAGGACTCCTGGTTGACTATTTCTTGAATTTTTTGGTTGTCAGAGTTCCCTGCAGTTTGATTTTCTGGTACTTCTGATTGTTTATTGATTTTAGATTGGTTGTTATCCTCCTTTTGGTTGTGTAGGAAGCAAAGGGTTTCTACCTACGCCTCCATTTTGGTCGGAACTCCCCAGGAGTCTTTTTGTGTTTTTTTCTATGTATTAAGTGATCTGCAAAGTCTCTGGTCTGCATTTATGTCACACACTGCCTGTGACTGGCCCTAGGCTACCTGTTTGGAGCTATCAGTGATCCACAGCTTTTAGCTCCTTCTGCTGGGCTTGGGTGTGTGCAGAAAGAACCAAGCTGCACACCAAGGCTGGCTTTTACCAGCACCACATCCATGGGAGGGTCAACTAAAGTTTCAGAGCTCCCAAGATTTACCTCTACCTGCAGGCTTTTTGTTAGGCTTAATTACCGAAATAGCCTTCAGCTCTTTTCTTCAGCATCCTGGCTTGAGCTCCCAATTGTAGGGCAAGAGGGATTTCTGCAGGTGGGCTATTGCTTCCCCTCTAGGCTGATGCCACATGAAATGGAGTGCTCTGCCAGAGAATGATGGTTTCTGCAATATGGAAAATGACTCAGCACAGGGATCCTGGTAGCTGACCCTTCCACCAGCCCCAGACCATCTTCATGTGTTTCTAGTCTGCTCTGCCCTCCCTCTGCTGGAGCCCAGGGTAAGTGCCTGCAAAATAATTTTTTTGTGTGTTGGCCCTTTAAGAGGATCTCTGCATCTCTGGCCATCTCTCCCTGGTGTACAGAAACCCCACTGCTTTTCACAGCCAGATGCTCTTTTGGCTCCTTTCCTGGCACTGGTCCTCTAGGATGTGGAACCCATCTTGGGGTTTAGACCCTACACTTCTCAGGGTCAACTGAAATATCCCTCCAGAACTTCAGACGCTGCCTGTGGGAGCTCTCTTGTGCTTTCATACTTCCTGCCGGTCTGTCTTGTTGTGTTGTGGTATCTTCTATAAGTCCTTGGTTATGTCTTCTCTTCTGCTAGTGTTTAGTTGGTTATTCAGGATGATTTTTCTATAATGTAGTTTGGTCCTGGGAAACAGTTAGTGTAGTTTTCATCTATTCTGCCACTGTGTTAGATCACAGGTTGTGATTTTTTAAAATTGCTTTTTATAAAGTTGAGAAAGTTCCTTTTATTCTATTTTTTTCTGAATTTTTATCATGAATGGGTGTTCAATAAAATCAAATGCTTTTCCTGCATTAGTTAATATGATTTATTTTCTTCTTTAGCTTAATAATATGGAAGATGACATTGTTGGATTTTTGAATATTGAACTAGCCTTGCATCCTTCAAAAAACCCAAATGATTGTATATACACTGTTTTTTATATATTGTTAAATTGTATTTGCTAATAATTTGTTAAGGATTTTTGTGCTGCCCTAAATAGTGTAGCTCAGTGTTTTGGGCATTGTCCTGCAAACCAAATTGTTGTCAGTTTTATTCCTGGCCAGGGTACATACCTCGGTTGCCTGGCAGGTCCCCAGTTGGGGGTGCATGAGAGGAAACCAACTGATGTTTCTCTCTCTCCCTCCCTTCCCCTCTCTCTAAAAATAAATAAATATTTTTTTAAAAAGGATTTTTGTGCTTGTTCATGAAGGCTATAAGTATATAGATTCTCCATCTTTTTTGGTATCAGACCCATGTTACTTTCATAAAATGAATTGAGAAATCTTTCCTTCTGGAAGAGACTGTGAAGAATCGGTATTAATTCTTCTTTAAATGTTTGATAGAATCTTTGAGTGAAACTATCTGGACCTGAGATTTCCTTTTACACAGTTTAAATTTCAGATTAAATTTACACAGTTTAAAATACCTTAATAGTTATAGGGCTATTCAAATTTCTTGTTTTATAGTGGGTGAATTGTAGTAATTTGTCTTTTTTTAAGAAAGTGGTACATTTTGTCTAAATTGTCAAATTTATGTTCACAGAATTGTTGTAGTGTTCTCTTATTATTTTATTAATCTATGCAGGGTCTGCAGTGTATTCTTTGTTTCATTACTGATATTGCTAATTTCTATCTTGTCTTTTTCTCTTTTTCATTCTTGCTAGATGTTCATTAATTTATTCACCTTTTCAAAGAACCATTTCTTTGTTTCATTGATTTTCTCTTTTGTTTTTTTTTGTTTTCAATTTCATCAATTTCTGCTCTTATCTTTATTATTCCCTTTCTTCTGCTTCCTTTAGATTTTGATCTTTTTCTAGGTTCTTGAGGTAGGAGCTTAGATTACTGATTTGAGACTTTTAATCTTTTTTAATGTATGCATTTAATGTTGGGAACTGCCCTGCCTGATTTCAGAAGCTGAAAACCTCATGGCTAAGGCTGAGTAAAAAGACCTTGGGACCATAAGCCACTAAGGAGACAAAGCTTATCTTCCTTGTAAGGGCGCTGCCTTTGCCCCCTTTCACCTTACCCTGCTTGGCCCCAGGCAGATGACTGGTTAGCCAATGACAGGTAAAATTCCTCAAAGGAGGGATGATCTAAGACAGTCATGGTCATGAAGGGGCCCTCATGGAAGGACTTGGGGGACTATAGAAAAGGGGGTGATGGACCCTCTCTCCTCGGCTTTAACATAGCCTGAGTCCTCATTCTGTCTGCAAGAAGTCTCCTAATCTCTTGGCTGCCTTACTTCCCCTGCCTGACTTAAGCCTGAAACAATGCTGGAGGTAGGTGTGGCCCTGTGCTGTAAGGGGTGGGTGCCCTGGGGTGATCAGGCCTAAGAAAGAATTCATAAAATCCTGTGAAACCTGCTTTGCTAATACCCTCAATATAAATGATAAGGGTCCCAGCAGAAGTGAGTTTGTTTCCTCAAAGTTTTATGGACTTTTAGCTATCTGACCCTGACTCTAAATAAGCCCTCATAGAACTCTGAATGTTATCTATGGTTTGATCACTACTGCCTGACAATGATTGATGAGCTTTAGTATATGCCCCGTATTCCTATGCAAATAAACCCAATAAAAGTCCATTGAGGAATGGGTTCTTGGCCCTTCTTTGAGAGTTTGGCCACCTTTCCTCCCCAAGCAGATCATGTCTTGGTAGACTTATTTTCATCCATGGTGAATGGGGGGGCTCTGCGGGCAAAGCTCCCCCACAATTTAATACTCTGAATTTTCCTCTCAGCATTCCTTTGACTATGCTCCATAAATTTTGATATACTGTATGGTCATTTTTATTCAATTCAATGTGTTTAAAAATTTTTGAGACCTTCTAACCAATGGATTATTTCAAAGTAATCGCTTACTTCACAAACATTTGGAGATTTTCCTGTTATTACCTATTTCTAGTTTGATTTCATTGTGGTCAAAGAACACACTCTATGACTTCAATTATTTTAAATTTATTGACATTTGTTTTATGGCTTCAGATATAATCCATCTTGATAGATGTTCCATGGACCCATGGGCACTTGAAAAGAGTATGTATTCTGTTGTTGGGTGCAGTGTTTTTTTAATAGTTCATTTTCATTGTATTTTTCCATTACTATTTATCCTCCTTATATCCTCTTCCACCTCTACCCACCCCCCACTCCCACAATCGCCACACTGTTCTTTTTCTTTTTTGCTCAACCCCTCCACCCCCCAAGTACCTCTCCAGAGTCGTCAGTCTGCTCTCTAACCCATGAGTCTTTCTCTATTTTGCTTGTTAGTTCAGCTGTAAAAATAAAATCTAAAAAAAGAAAAATTTGACGCTTTGCGACAGCATGGATGGACCTGGAGATCATTATGCTAAGGGAAATGCACCGGTCATAGAATAAGAACCACGATTTCATTCAAATGTAGATTAGATACTACTGGTTGATAGTATTGCTGTGTTCTATATCCTTGCTGATTTTCTGTCTAATTGTTCTATTACTTTTTGAAAGAGTTACGTTGAAGTCTCTAACTATTATTGTGGATTCATTTATTTACTTTTTCAGTTCTATTAGTTTTTGCTTCACATACTTTACAGCTCTGTTATTGGTGCATAAACATTTACGATTGCTAAGTCTTCTTGGTGAATTGGCCCTTTTATTATTATAAAGTGTTCCAATACATCTCTGATAATTTTCTTTACTAAAAGTTTATTTTATCTAATAGTCATATACTTAGTCATGTTTTCCTTATGATTGATTGCATTGTATATATTTTTCCATCCTTTTACTTTAACCTATCTATGTTATTATAGTTGAACTGAGTTTCTTGTAGGTAGCATATCTTTGGTTCATTCACTTTTTAAAACACCACTCTACCAATCTGTCTTTTAATGGACACATATAGACAATTCATATTAAATGAAATAACTGATATGTGTTTTAGTCGACTTGGGCTGTTATAACAAAATACCATAAACTGGAGGCTTTAAACAATGCAAATGAATTTTCTTATAGTTTTGGAGGCTGGACATCTGAGATCAGAGTGCCAGCATGATCAGTTCTGGTGAGTGCTTTCTTTCTGGTTTGCTTCCTGGTTATGTCCTCACAGGAGGGCACAGGGTAGAGAGACAGAATAGTTTTTCTTCTTCTTACAAGGATGCTAATCTTGTCAGATCAGGGCCATACCCTATGACCTCATTTAACCTTAACTACTTCCATGAAGGCTCTATCTCCAAATACATTAGGGGGTTAGAGAACTTCAATATATGAATTTGGGGGGAACATAATTTAGTCCATTGTAATATGGTAGGGCTCTTCCCTGACATTTTTTTCCTGTTTGTTCTTTCTGTTTTTCATTTCTGTTTACTTTTTTTTCTGCTTTTCTGTGGCTTACTTGAACATTTTTTATAATTTGATTTTTATTTATCTATACTGTTTTTGAGCACATCCTTGTATCTTTGTATATCAACTTTAGTGGTTTTGTTTAGATATTACATTATACATACATAATTATCAGAGTCTACTGGTGTCATCATTTACCAGTTTGTCCCTTTATGTCCCTTTTCCTTCCTTTATTTATAATAGCCTTAAATATTTCCTCTACATACATTTAGAACCACAGCAGACAGTATTATAATTTTTGCTTTAACCACTAAACATAACTTAGAAAACTAAAAGACATTTTTTGCATTTATCTGTATTTTTTGCTTACCTTGTTCTTTCTTTTTTGGTATTACAAGGTTCACATTGTATCATTTTCATTCCACTTAGATAACTTGTTTTAGCCATTATCATTATTGCTGGGTAGGTGTGGGAGATCTCCCTTGCCCCTACCCCCCATTTCCTCCACCACTGATATCTTGGGGAAGGATCCTCATTACTGGTCTTAAGAAATGAAACTCTTGGCATCCAAAGTAGACCATTCTTGGTCTACTCAGAAATCACTGCAGGGTGACGTTGGGATGCCCTATTAAAACATCGAAGGAGTGGAAGTTTAGGGTTCCCATTAGGGCTTTCCAGGGTGAGTAGGAGTGGGGCTACAGTTATTTCTATGATGTTTTCCTGGAATAGAGCAGTTATTTTCTAAGTTTTCTGTCTTATTAAGCTGCCTCTGTCCTGGTCTTCAGTTATTGATATCAGCAATTTGTGTGTGCATGTATATCCATTGGCCTTTCCAAATTGCCCGTTTATTCAGCTCCACGTCTGGGATACATGAGTCAAAAGGAAAGCCCAGGGAACTCACCACTGTGTCATTTTCAGATCCTGGCTTCCTACAACGTCTGCCTTCTTATCTCTAACTTTCAGAGTTTTCTTATGTTTGTTTCATACCCAATGTCCAGTGTTTTTAGTTGTACTTAGTGGGAAGAATAGAGAAAAGTATGTTTATCCCATTTGCCCAGAAGCAGAAGTTATTACTATAGATTTTTATGTACAAGTTTTACCAAATTACATAGGTTTTCTTTTATTCTTGGTATTATTTTTAATAAGATTTTATTTATTTATTTTTAGGCAGAGGAGAAGGGAGGGAGAAAGAGAATGAAAGAAACATCAGCCCTGGCTGGTGTAGCTCAGTGGATTGAGCACAGGCCTGCGAACCAGAGGATCAAGGTTTGATTTCCAGTCAGGGCACATACCTGGGTTGCAGGCATATTCCCTGCAGGCCATTTCCCAGCAGGGGACACATGAGAGGCAACCATACATTGATGTTTCTCTCCCTCTCTCCTTCCCCTCTAAAGATAAATAAAATCTTTAAAAAAAAAAGAAAGAAAGAAAGATCAGTGTGTGGTTTCCTCTCACATGTCTCCACTGGGGACCTGGCCCACAACCCAGGCATGTGCCTTGAATGGGAATCAAACCAGTGACCCTTTGGTTCACAGGCTGGTGTTCAATCCACTGAGCCACACCAGCCAGTGCTCCTAGTTTTCTAAGATTTAAAAATCAAACATAAATAAATGTTGAAATTTAAAAAATAGTTTTCTGGCATTGATTTATTTTATTTGTATTTTTGTATTTCCCCTCTTAATTTCTTTTTTAAAAATTTATTTATTTATTTATCTTTAGAGGGGAAGGAGAGAGGGAGAGAAACATCAATGTATGGTTGCCTTTCGTGCATCCCCTGCTGGAAACTGGCCTGCAACCCAGGCACGTGCCCTGACTGGAAATTGAACTGCAATTGTCTGGTTCGCAGGCCTGTGCTCAATCCACTGAGCTACCAGCCAGGGGTTCCCCTCTTAATTTCTTAATAATGGTGGGTTATATTGCAAAACTTTTTGATGTGGAACATCTTTGCATTCCTGGATTAAACCCAATTTGATCATCCTATATTTTCATGTTTTCTGTTGGTTTTATTTAATTAATATTTTAGTTAGGGTGTTGTGTTTGCTTTTACAAAGCATGGACAGAAAACTTGCTTTTCTTGTATTTCATTATTTGTTTTTGCAATAAAAATTCTTATGAGCAATGAGCTGGGTAGATTTTGTTCTTTATTCTCTTTTCTGGAAATATATATATACATATACACACACATATATATCTTAGTATATATATATCTTTATTTTTAGTTTTATTTTATTGTTTATGATCTTACAATTATTCCCACTTTTTCTCCCTTTGCCTACCTCCACCCAGCCCCTCTCTCCCTCAGGCAATCCCCACACTGTTGTCTGTGTCTATGAGTCATGCATATATTTTCTTGAGCTAAACAATTATTTCACCTTTGTTCACTCAGTGAACAAAGGCCCCCCCACCCCTGCCAAAGGCCATCAGTCTATTCCATGTACCTTTGCTTCTGTTTGCATTTTGTTCATTAGTTTGTTTATTTTGTTCATTAGAGTCCACATATAGGTGAGATCATATAGTACTTGTCTTTCACTGACTGGCTTATTTCACTTAATGTAACAGTCTTCACGTCCATCCATGCTGTCACAAAAGCTTAAGAGGGTTGCCTTGGCTGGTGTGACTCAGTGGATTGACCACCAGACTATGAACCAAAGGGTTGCTGGTTTGATTCCTGGCCAGGGCACATGCCTGATTGCAGGCATGTCCCTGGTAGGGGGTGTGTGAGGGGTAATCACACATCGATGTTTCTCTCCCTTTCTTCCTCCCTTCCCCCCTCTAAAAATAAATAAACTCTAAAAAAAATGTTAAGAGGGCTTTCCTTTTTACTGCTGCGTAGTAGTATTCCATTGTATAAATGCATCACAGTTTTTTTTATCCATTCATCTCCTGATGAGTACTTAGGCTGTTTCCAGGTCTTGCCTATTGTAAGTAAGACTGCTATGAATGTAACAGTGTATATATTCTTTTGTATTGGTGTTTCCAGATTCTTAAAATATATTCCCAAAAGTGGAACTGCTGGGTCAAAAGGCAGATCCATTTTTAATTTTTGGAAGAAACTCCATACTGTTTTCTGTTGGGAACAAGAAAAATAGTCTCAGCCCCAAGGAGCCTGCATCCCTAGTAAGCATCCTGTAATTTGATTGCAATCTGTTTAGTTTCAAAATTTTCCTTTCAGTTGAGACAGACCCCACCCTGTTCCCCGCATGCGGGCTCTGTAAGCCAATAGCTAACCGCCACATCTGCTCCTGTGTAACGCTTGCTTGCTTGCCTCTATATAAGGACTTAGCTATAAGCGCTGTGACTCTCGTTTGCAGCCCTTGCGGGCACTGTCGCTGGACACTTTGAGAGTTCACCCCTGCGCAGGTTAACCTTGGCCAATAAACTAACATCTTTGAAACCCTGAAAGTCTCCGACATTTGTTCTCGCGGTTGGTGGATGCAACATTTTCCACAGTGGCTGCACCAGCCTGCATTCCTACCAACAGTGTACTGGGATTCCTTTTTCTATATATTCTCTGCACGAGAATCTTTAAAACATGCATTACCTGACAATTTTAGTCAGGGGCACTGACCTCCTTTCCCTTAGGTTGTCAAATAAAAAAAAAAAACAAAAAAAACCCAACATAACAATAGCTGTCTAGTGTGAATGAATCAAAAATATACCTATTTCTGTGTGCCACAAGATGAAAAAGGTTGGAAATCACTGGGTTAGATAATGAAAATTGCCAGCAAAGGGAAGAGCCAGAATTCAAACTTATGCAATCTGGCTACTACATCCTACTGCTTAAAAATGGCAATACCCTCATACATTGGTAAACACTCTAGTTTAAGAGAACTCTCCCCTATACTAGACTTATGGGGGATCACTTCATAAGTGATGTCTAATCAATTAATGTCTAACTGATTTAGACATAAATGTCCAATTATGGTACACCTGAAACTAATATAGAATGTCAACTGTAATTGAAAATTCAGAAGAAAATGTTAAACTAGCCCTGTCTGACGTGGCTCAGTGAACTGAGTGCTGGCCTGTGGACCCAACGGTCACAGGTTGCTTTCTCCTCAGGGCACATGCCTGGAGGCCAGTTCCCCTGCAGGGGGACTGGGGGAGTGTGGGAGGCAACCCATGCATCTTTCACACATGAATGTTTCTCTCCCTCTTTCTCTCTCTTCCTCTCTCTAATATAAATAAAATCTTTTTTTAAAAAAGAAAATATTAGCCCTGGCTGGTGTGGCTCAGCGGATTGAGCACTGGCCTGCGAACCTGAGTCGCAGGCTTGATTCCCAGTCAGCGCACAAGCCTGGGTTGCGGGTCAAGTCCCCAGTGTAGGGGGCAGGCAAAAGAGGCACCTACACATTGATGTTTCTTTCCCTTTCTTTCTCCCCCCTTCTCCTCTCTAAAAATATATAAATAAAAATCTAAAAAAAGAGTAAATATTAAACTAATCTGCTATCCCTTATTCTGCCAAGCAATTCTTCCAAGTTTGTTTTTAACTATAAATATTCCTGACAGATTAAAATTTAAACTTGTGTGGTCAAAAATATATCTGTATGTCTATTCTAAATATAGTCAGTGACCACAATTTTAAAACCAATAGCAAGGCACACACAGTCTACCGAGCAGTATTATGCAATCATTCATTTTACATTCAATTGCTTGAATGCCCACGTACTGTACCAGTTTCTGGGTATACAATGATGAACTAGAATCACACAAGGTGATCACAGAGCAGAACATTTAAAACTGAAACTACCTCAGACGATCCAGACTGTTGTAATTATACATCACAATTTATTGGATATTACCAATAAAAATAAAACACAAAGAGCATCATTAAATACTCCCCACAACCCGTGATGGGCAGAGAGGACTAACCCCACTTTAAATGAGGAACCAGAGGCCCAGAGAGATCGCAGTTTAAGTCCAGAGTGCCTAAGTGACCCCTTCCGGCTGCCACCAGGCAGAGGTCGGGAAACTAATGAAAGGTAAAGCGGGCTCCTGGTGGCCTGAGCGAGCACAGGGTTTCGTCCGCTTCTCTTCACCCCCTCGGCGCAGGGCTGGACCTTAGGACTAGCTCGACCCAGCCTAGCCTGCGGTGGGCACAGCGAGTCACGGAAGGGCGGCGAAGCCATAAACCCACCAGCGCTCCTCGGCAAACTCTGGGCCAAATGTTCGCACCGCGAGCCCAGCTACCCTTCCCAGCATCCCGCGGGTCCCGGAAGTCCCGCCCCCCACATACGTGCGCTGGCCCGGCCGGTCGCCACCTCCAAAATGAGTGTCCATTTGTGCCGCGCCTTTGTATTCTGGGCCTCGCTGGGGCCCTGTGCTCTCTGTACACACCGAATTCTCACTCGGTTCAGGCTCGCGGGCCCTGCAGCACCGCAGCCATTCTGTGAGGTGGGGAGGGGCCGGAAAAGGCGGAGCTGGGCTGGACCGTGCNGCGCAGGGCTGGACCTTAGGACTAGCTCGACCCAGCCTAGCCTGCGGTGGGCACAGCGAGTCACGGAAGGGCGACGAAGCCATAAACCCACCAGCGCTCCTCGGCAAACTCTGGGCCAAATGTTCGCACCGCGAGCCCAGCAACCCTTCCCAGCATCCCGCGGGTCCCGGAAGTCCCGCCCCCCACATACGTGCGCTGGCCCGGCCGGTCGCCACCACCAAAATGAGTGTCTACTTGTGCCGCGCCTTTGCATTCTGGGCCTCGCTGGGGCCCTGTGCTCTCTGTACACACCGAATTCTCACTCGGTTCAGGCTCGCGGGCCCTGCAGCACCGCAGCCATTCTGTGAGGTGGGGAGGGGCCGGAAAAGGCGGAGCTGGGCTGGACCGTGCAGCCGCCGCTGGAGGGGAGAGGAGACGAGACCAAGTGTGATTGTGGCGGTTGAATAGTAGAGTCCCAGATGTATATATAGGGCAGGGTGGAAATTCTCACAGAGGCAGGAGCAGAAGCGGCTGTCCGCAGTGGGATTTCTTCTTCTTCCCCATATGTGTCTTTTTAAGGGCCAGCTTTTGTTTCATTAAATGTTTTATTGCTTTTAGTTCTCTTTGGTTTCTACCCATGTGTTTCAATTCCTTCCTTCTTTGGGGGGTTTGTTCTGTTCTTTTTAACATAACTTTTCCGTTGAATGCTTAGCTAATTTTAGTTTTCTCTTGACAAGTGTATTTAAATTTAAATTTAAAAGATATTTTTCTCTAAGTTCTGCTTTAAACATATTTAAACATTGATATGTAATGTTTTAATTTCTAGTCTTTATAATTTTTGTTTTAACTTAAATGTTATTTATGGAAATTTTAAACTTATTTGCAATGATTTTAAAGATACAGAAAATTTATAAGAATAGTACAAAGAATTCCTATGACACTTTGTTTAGATTCAAAAACTTTTAACATTTTGCTGTGTTTGCTTTCATTTTCTCTCTGTTTCTGTCTCTTTAATGTTTTTACCTGGTCATTTTGGAGTGAACTACAGACATCATGCCCCTTCACTGCTAAATATTTTGGTGCACTTATAAAGAACAAGGACATTCTTTTATAGAAACACAGAAATGATAATATCGAGGAAATTTAACTTTGAAATTAGTATCTAATCTACAGCGCATATTCAAATTGGACTCTTGTCCTCAGTGAAAATCCTTGTGGTCCCCTAACTCCCTCTACCTTCTGCCCTGAAATCCAGAATCGTGCATTTTAACAAATTGTTTTTTTAGTCATTTTTAATCCGGCGGACTTCTTAAATTTCTTCTGGATTAAGGCTTGGTTCATAAACTTGAGCTTAAATAATTTTATTCTGTTCTTCAAGATTTCTGCTTAATATTGTGTCTATGTACCAGTTTTTGAGAGATTTGTTAGAATCAACCGCAATTTTTAAAAAGTCTTCTACTTGTAGTTCTTTTAGCCATTGCTTTATAAATTGTGAGGTTCTATTGTTGATGTTATATATATTTATGATTACTATATGTTCTTGCTCTACTGTTTATTTTCAATTATAAAAAATATTTTCTTAGCTCTGGCTAGTGTAGCTCAGTGGATTGAGTGCGGGCCTGCGAACCACACGATCGTGGTTCAATTCCCAGTCAGGGCACATGCCTGGGTTGCAGGCCAGTTCCCTGCAGGCCAACTCCCAGCAGGGGATGCACAAAAGGCAACCATACATTGATATTTCTCTCCCCTCCTTCCCTTCCCCTCTAAAGATAAATAAATAAAATATTTTAAAAAATATTTTCTTTTGTCCTTTATGCACCTTTATTTAAACCTTAAATTCTATTTTGTTGCATATTATTGAGATTGTCGCCCAGTGTTCTTTTGGGTCATCTTTGCCACCTGGTAAATCTTTTTCCTCCATTTAATTTCAACCTTTATGTTTTTTCTTGTTTTAAGTGTATTTATTGTAGATAATACGTTGTTCTTTTTATTTTCTCCATTATGATAGCCTCTGTCTTTTATTTGGTAACTGCCGACACATTAAGACTTAGTTTTGCAATTCAGTTCACATTTTGTAATTATAGTATATTGCTTCTTCCTTTTTCTTGCTTTCCATTTACTAGACTAATTGTTTTTTATGCTGGAATAAAAGTTATGTAACCCTGAGTGGTGTGACTTTGTTGGGTGGAGTGTCATGCAATAGACCGAAAGATCTCAGGTTTAATTCCCAGTAGGGGCACATACCTAAGGGTGAGTTCAACCCCTCAGTGGGTTGCATGTGGGAGGGCAGTGAATCCACTCTCTTTCAAAGCAATGGAAAATAAAATGTTCTTGGGGGAGGATAAAAAAAGTATTTTTAATTTACATATACTGATTTTGTTATGATGATTGCTTTTAATTTGACATATGCTTATGTTTGCTTACTGTTATTAATTTCTTAAATATCTTAACTATTGTCTCTAAATTCTGTAGCACACTCATATGCCCTTTTGATTAAAAATGTTATTTAAAAATTTCTTCCAGGTTTATTGATATATGCATGACAAAATTTTGTATATTTAAGTTGTACAATATGACTTTTCAAAGTTTAATCTAAATTAAACTTCAATTAAATTAAAATTTAATTTAATTAAAGTATTTAATTAAAAATTAAATACAACTGTATTTTTTCCATTACTGTTAGCCCTCAGCAGTCACCACACTCTTGTCCGTGTCCATGAGTCCTTTTTCCTTTTTGCTAAATCCCTCCACCCCTTCACTTAGCCACCACCAGCTGTCATCCTGCTCTCCATCTATGAGTCTGTCCCTATTTTCCTTGTCAGTTTAGTTTGTTCATTATATTCCACATACAAGTGAAATCATAGGTACTTGTCCTTCTCTCACCAGCTTATTTCCCTTAGCATAATGTTCTCCAGGTTTATCCATGCTGTCACAAAAGGTAAAATTTTCTTCTTTTTCACAGCCAAGTAGAATTCCATTGTGTAAATGTCCTGTGGTTGTTTTATCCACTCATCTACTAATGGACACTTGGGCTGCTTCCCTATATTGGTGATTGTAAACAATGCTGCAATGAACAGAGGGGTGCTTATGTTCTTTCAAATTAGTGTTTTGGGTTCCTTTGGATATATTCTCAGAAGTGGGATCACAGGGTCAAAAGGGAATTCTATTTTTAATTTTTTGAGGTATCTCCATACTGTTTTCCACAGTGGCTGCACCAGTCTGATTCCCACCAACAGTGCTAAAGGTTCCCCTTTCTGCACATCTTTGCCAGCACTTGTTTGTTTTATTAATGTGATAGTCATTCTGACAATAATGGGACTTTTTAAAAGATGTACAATGTGATGAGTTAATATACATATACATTGTTAAGTGATTACCACAATCAAGTTCATTTGATACACCCATCACCCACCCTTTTGATTTATTTTTCCTTCTTTCACCCAAATGTCAATACCCCCACCAAGTGGCTATTGTTTAGATTTTAAAATCTGGAGTTACACACACACCTTTTCTTTCATACAATTCTGAATTTGTTGATGAAGCACCCTTATTCCTATATTCCTCGCTGTATCCTCCTTGATTGACTCTCTTGGTATCTGAGTGCTTCCTCCAGGACTGTTTTCTTCTTTTTTTAATATATATATTTTCTTGATTATACCATTACAGTTGTTCTATTCCCCCCTTCATTCCCCTCCACCCTGCACACCCCTCCCCCACCATTCTCCCCCCCTTAGTTTATAACCACGTGTCTCAACTTCTTTAGATTCTATATTTCCCCTACTATTCTTGCCCTCCCCCCTATCTATTTTCTACCCACTGTCTATGCTATTTTCTGTACCTTCTCCCCTCTTCTCCTCCTCCCACTCCCCTGTTGCTAACCCTCCATGTGTTCTTCATTTCTATGGTTCCACTCCTGATCTAGCTGTCCTCTTAGTTTGCTTCTGTTTTAGGTGTGGTTGTTAATAACTGTGAGTTTGATGTCCTTTCACTGTTCATATTTTTCATCTTCTTTTTATATAAGTCCCTTTAACATTTCATATAATAAGGGCTTGGTAATTGATGAACTCCTGAATTTGACCTTATCTGAGAAGCACTTTAACTGTCCTTCCATTCTAAATGAAAGCTTTTCTGGATAGAGCAGTCTTGGATGTAGGTCTTTGGATTTCATGACTTGGAATACTTCCTTCCAGCTCCTTCTTGCCTGTAAGGTCTCTTTTGAGAAATCAGCTGACAGTCTGATGGGAACTCCTTTGTGGGTGACTGTCCCCTTATCTCTTGCTGCTTCTAGGATTCCTTCATTTTAATCTTGGCTAATGTAATTATGATGTGCCTTGGTGTGTTCCTTCTTGGGTACAACTTCTTTGGCACTCTCTGAGCTTCCTGGACTTCCTGGAAGTCTATTTCCTTTGCCAGACTGGGGAAGTTCTCCTTTATTATTTGTTCAAATAAGTTTTCCACGTGTGGCTGTTTCTTTCCCCCTTCTGGTACCCCTATAATCCGGATGTTGGAATGTTTAAAGATGTCCTGGAGGTTCTTAAGCCTGTCCTCATTTTTTTGAATTCTCATTTCTTCATTCCTTTCTGGTTGGATGTTTTGTTCTTCCTTCTGGCCCATTCCATTGATTTGAGTCCCAGTTTCCTTTCCATCACTATTGGTTTCCTGTACATTTCCCTTCATTTCACTTAGTGAAGCCTTCATATGTTCCTCTAATTTGTGACTATAATCAACAAGTTCTGTGAGCATCCTCATGACCAGTGTTTTGGACTGTGCATCTGAGAGGCTGGCTATTTCCTGGTCGCTTAGAGTTATCGGTTCTGGGGCTTTGAGTTCTTCTTGAGCCATCTTTTGGGCTGTTCGTGCCTGTTATGAGGATCGGAGCCCTAGGTGTTCACCAGAGCAGGGCAACTCAGTCGCTGAGTTGTGACACTGTACGTGGGGGCGGGGTCAGAGAGGAGCAATGGTGGTCCCGTCTGCCGCCGCCTCCGCTGCCGCTGTGCTGCCACCGCCACCGGGGCCCACATGCTTCGTCTCCCCTCGAGCGAATGTGGGTCTGCAGTGAGCCCTCCGCCACTGGGTTCGACCGCTGGGGCTTGTGCGGTCTGTCTAACTGTGCGCCAATGTGCGACCGTGGCCTCCAGGACTGTTTTCAATGTAGGCCTTTGCGTTCTAAGGCTCTGTAAGCAGAGTAATATCTTTACTGCACCATCTCACTTGAACAGCAGCTGAGACATATATACATCTCTGGGTTCAAGCTTATTTTCCTTCCACCACTGTAAACCATTATTTTATTTTATTCTTGAACCCATCGATGGTGCTGTTGAAAGCCTGATGTCAATGTGACTGTTACTGTGTTGCACGCAATCTGTTCTCGTTTTCTGTGAGCATTTTGAATATTTCTTTTTCTCATTATAATGAACCTGTGTATAGTGAACAGTGTGGAGTTGTTCTTTTTACTTCACTTTTGTACTTTTTCAGCCCTTTATTCTGAGGTCTTTCATTTTTCTGTAGTATAAGTAAATTCATTACTCATGGTCTTCTCAAATATTCTCTCTTTCTTGCTCATTGAGAGACCTCGTCATCCAGACCTCGACCAACACTTCTATCTCTATCCTCCATTTTGCTGAACTTTTTTTCTTTTCAGTGGGCCATTTTCATTTCACCTTCCACCTCACTAATTACCCTTCAGCTCCATCCATCCTGCTACTTCCATCTATGGTGGTTGTCATTTACACTGTTCTAGTTTTAATATTATATTTTATTTTTATAAATTATTGGTTTTGGTCTTGGCTGGTATGGCTCAGTGGACTGAACGCTGGCCTATGAACCAAAGGGTCACCAGTTCAATTCCCAGTCAGGGCACATGCCTGGGTTGCGAGCCAAGTCCCCAGTGGGGAGGGGTGTGTGGAGGCAACCACACATTGATGTTTCTCTCCCACTATTTCTCCCTCCCTTTCTCTAAAAATTAAAAAAAATCATTGGCTTTGTTTTATGTTGTTGATAACTTCTGTTATCTTTTTAAGTATGTTTGTTGTCTGTTTTCAGGTCTTGGTTCACCTTTGTCACAATCCTACATTACTATATGTGTTCAGTTTGTTACCTGTGTTTTGCAGTGGTTTTGCTCTGTTGCTGTTTAATTCTGTGGGTCTGTGTGCTCATGCTCCATGGGGCAACAGCTAGGTGCCAGGGTAATGTGTAATGGGAAAGAGAGGAGGGGTGGGCCCTATGGTGTGTGTCCTTCCAGGTCCAGACCTGGGAGAGCACTCACAGGCGCTTGGCTGTCCTGATTTGCAGCTACTCCATCAGCCAGCTCTCAGGAAAGCACAGCTCGGAGTAGGCAGGCTCTCTGTGCTGCAGTCCACAGCTCTGAGAGTTGGGGCAGTGGTGCCCAGGAGGCAGAAATGAACACCCAAAGCTTCTACGTACCTTCCTAAGTGCTGCTCCATTCCCGTTTCTGTGTCGAGGGGAGGCAGTGATGGTTCAGAGGCAATCATGAAAGGAGTGAGGGTGTTGCATTGGAAAATTGTAATGTCGGGAAGTTGTAACCTGCCTCACCTTTCTTTTGACACTTTTTTCTGTGAGTGCTGACTCTGACTAATATGTAGCTTGTAAATAGACAGCATGTTTATATGAGAATCCTAGGAACTAACGTCAAAAGATACAGACTCCAACCTTCGAGCACCCCAGTTCTAGGAGATTGGCTGACCTTCACCCACAGAGCCAGGATGACGTGGAACCAGATGACAAAACCGGGATCATGCACACTGATCATCACTTGCCTTGTGGGAATGGACTGTACTTGTACTTGTGGGAATGGACTGTACTGTACTGTACTATGTACTCCACTGTACATAGGCCATTTTTCAACACCCTCCTTGATCTCTTTGTTTTGTTCCCCTTTCCCTCATAAAAACCTCTGCCTCCACCGAGAGGGGGAGATGTTCTCAGACATGAATCCCCCATCTTCCAGATGGTTGGCATCTGAATAAAACCACTTTCCTTTTCACCAGCACCTGCCTCTGCAGTATTGGCAGGCAGCTGGACCTGCATTCGGTTACGAGGGTGGAGTTTAGAAAGGTCTCCATGCAGCCAGGTTCCCGCTGTAGCTTCCATCCCAGATGCAGACCTACCCACCACCTGTACACACGCACATTCAAGATGCAATTCTGTGTTCCTGTAAGTTCTGAACATTTTGTATTGTTTTTACCGTTGCTAGTTCCCCAAATCCTTGTTTCCCTTTGGGAAACTAATTTAATTAATTTTGGGTCAGGAAGCCGGGGGCCCAAACCTACCTATTTGCCATCTCAATGGGAACTGGAAGCTTTATTTCTGGTGCGCAAAGGACAGAGTGACAGGTGACATCCAATAGCTCATAGTTGGAAGCTTCTGATCCCTGGAGTCTTACACAAGTGGCTTCAAACTAATGTGTTCTTGTGCCTGTTCCAAAGGTCTGTGTTCCTGGTGCCAAATGGAGTGGGCATTCTGATCTGTCTGTGTTCCAGGGACAGGACAGAGAGGAGACTTGGAGACTCATGAGGTAGCGGTGCATGGACAGTAAGTAATATGCTTTTGTTGAGTACTTACACGGTGTTCACGACTGAGCCAGTGCTGGGGGCACCTGGAGGGTGTTTTACTTCACACAGTTCAGAAGAAATGCTTTCAGCTGGTTCTTTCCAGGAGGATATCGGCTAATTTGGGGGGAGGCTGTGTGGTGGGACTCATTAATACTGCTAGTCAGGGCTGTCAAAGTCATTTTCACCGGGGGCCACACCAGCCTTGTGGTTGCTGTCAAAGGGCTGACTGTAATTTTAGGACTGTATAAATGTAACTGCTCCTTAACAGTTAAGTGAGCGCTCGGGGCTGCCACTGGGTAGAAACAAGGTGCGAGGCTGGATAAAAGAAGGTGGAGGGCTGGCCCGCAGGCCTTGTTTCTGCCACCTGTGTGCTAGGTGGTGTTAACCTGGGGTCTTGAAGATGTATTTGGCTGTGTCTTTTTTTCCTGTAGTTTAGAAGCGTTCATACGCCTCGCGAATTCTTCCCGGTTAGTATGGGTGGTGTCCAGGCCCCTCAGAGCTCAGCCGTCCTCTTTCCTCCCGTCTCCTCACTGGCCTCCACTTCCACCCCGCTCCTCAGTTGAGCTTGTCCGAGACGGCAGTGTTTCGCCCTAGGTATACAGCAGATCCTTGTCCAATTGGTTGTGCCCTTTATGTCTGAAGTTTAAAAAGGCAGAGGGTTTTTCCCTTTATAGGCAGCCATCCAGCGTTTCCTCCCCGCAGTGCTCAGTAGCTGCTGTCACTGAAGTGCCATTGCCAGGCTGTGCCCTGACTGGAGTGAGCCCTTCAGTGCCACAAACCAGGTTTGTTGGTGGGCCCAAGGGTCAACAGCTGTTTGTTTGTTTGTTTCAAATTATAAGAGAAAGTTTATTTAGAAATCTGAGAGGCAGAAGTGAGCCAGCTGGGCTGCGTAGGGTTAGGAAACAAGTTACAGAGGTGGAGGGGCCCTTGGAGCTTAGGAGAGAGAAGGGCAAAGGCAATGCGTCTGGCTGGGAAGAAGGAGGGGAAGGGAAGGGTGCAGGTGTGCCAGGGGGGTGGGGGGAGGGAGGGAGACTCAACAGCCATTTAAAACCAGTTTTTTCCCCATGGGAAGATGAACTCGACTTTACCCTATCTTCGCTGTTTCTTTGAAATGTGCTAGGTTTAGATAAATGTGGAATGTCAGCTGTATTACAAAGCAACATTTTAGATTGTAGAAATGGTCTGTTTGGTGAACTGTATTTGTGTAGGTAGAACAGTAGGCATTAGAGTTTGTAGGCCTGCACAAAAAGAAATGGATAAAAACCTGTTGGGAAACCTGCCCAGAGGCCCAGTGACCCCTGAGGGCCCTGAGCTCCCCAAAGAGAGAGGGGCAGGGGCAAGTCCTTTGTTCTGAGGACTTATATACTTGGTGGGATAGGAGAAAAAAAGTTACATATTGATTAACGGGTAAATGTGGTGCCAGCTTTCCTGGGGGAATGTGACTCCCCAAACTTAGGTATGTGTGTGGGTCTGTTAACCGGAATCCTTATCTTGCTTCAGACCCCGTTTGTTCCTCTTGTTGTCAAACAAATACGTGACAGGAGTCAGTTAATTAAAATTGGGGCAGTTACCCAAAGTTATTTATGGGCTCTTTCTGTAAGCATCAGGGACTCCCTGGTAAAACAGATAGTGACCAGAGAGGTAGACAATAAACCAAAGTTGTTTTATGGGCTCTTTCTTTGGGCACCAGGGACCCTCTCCTGCATTCCAGACCCTGGGATAAAAGCACAGTTTGAAGGCTTTCTTTCCCAGATAGTGGAAATGCTATATAGAATTTCAAGGACTTCCCTCCTTCCTTGCTAACATAGCGTTACTTGCGATGTTGGAACACCTGGCAATATTATCAGAGGAGGCTCAGGATTGCTGAGTTATTGTATGAGACATGTCTCCTTCCTCCTCTCTGCCTCAGTTTACTGTTTGTTCTACCTAAGTGGTAAAAGGCGTTTCCTGGCAACCAGGATGCTAGACGCTGGCCAGTAACAGCAGGGCCGTCTCAGAGTTCTTTCTGCACTGTCTCCTGCCTCACAACCATGAGATGAGAGGGTTGAGAAGCAACACCTACACAGTTGTGAAGACTCTGTGAAGATATGTTTAATGCTGTCAAGCTGGCAAGCAGTGTATCATGTCCTACATGCTTCCACAAATTTAAGTGAACTAGATTCCATGTTCTAATTTATTACTCATTATTGTCTTTTGAGTGTGTATCTTTATCTAAACCTAAAACCCCAGCTGAGTTGTACAGAGTGGGCATTTCAGGGTTTTTTCCCCTTCAAAATAACTTTCTCTTTTATGCTGAAATTTTATTGCAAATAAACAAGTAGTAACTGGAGACCATCTAGTATTCTTTGACCAAAGCCTTAAAATTCTGTCACATATCCAAATTTCTCTGTGCAAAATTAGAACGAAAATAAAATCAGTTAATAAAACATTACTTTTGTGTAATGCTTTGAATTTTCCAAAGTGCTTTCATGGACATCGTTTTACTTGAACTTATTTTCCCCTCTTATTTTCTCTCTTAATTCTTTTAAAGATATTTTATAGGAGACTGATCTGTGTGACGTGGGCCCAGTTCTCACTTGAAAAGGCCAGTGGAAAGCAAGGTCCAGTACACAGGACCCACGCCCATGGATAGGTTCTCCCGTGGGGAATCAGGCCTGCATTGGAGCTAGGCTGCTATGAGACTTGCTTTTTGCTAAAATTCCCTCACCCTGAATTGAGGCAGCAAATATTTACTGCATATCTTTAAAGTAACTTCCTAAAATCCATGCTAAACCTTCCAAGGACGAGTGTAACCAGTTCAACCACTTTTCCCTTTGCATTTGCAAATATCCTTCTTCTGTGATGTAATTAGCAACATCCTCTCCTTTGTTTTCTGTAAAAGGTAACCACCTAAAACGAACCTGTGGATAGTAAATGAGGGCCATCCTCAACGTAATGTGCCCAGAAAAGCAATAAAAGCTTGTCAAGGCAAGGGTTGGTGCACTCTCCTCTTGAGAGAGTGGCTGTGATGTCCCTTTTCCTCCACAGGACTTGGTAGTCTGTGTGAATTTTTCTCACAGTCCTGTGGACACTGCAGGCCAGTGTCTGCATCAATATTCATTTATTTATTTACTTTTAGAGAGGGGAAATGAGGGAGAAAGAGAGGGAAAGAAACATCAATGTGTGGTTGCCTCTCATGTGCCCCTAACTGGGGACCTGGCCTGCAACCCAGGCATGTGCCCTGACTGGGAATCAAATTGGTGACCCTTTGGTTCACAGGCCAGCACTCAATCCACTGAGCCACACCAGCCAGGGCCTCTCCTCTAATTTACCAAGACTTTTATTATGCCTATAATAAGATGCCTTCAAAATCAATTTCTCTAATTTTGAACCCACTACTGTACTCAGTACTCATGTATGCCATTATTTAGAAGCAAAGCAGATAATATCGATGAAATGACTCAAAGCAAGAGACCTGATAGGACTTTAAAACTGATTAGATCCAATTTCTGGTTTGGACAGTTAAGTGAACAGTGGTTTTATCCACAGACAGAAAACATAGGGGAAGGGCGTTTGCGGGAGGGATTTAGGGCATGTTTTCATGAAAGGTCTTTGGAGGCCAATTTACACTGTTTTCACACTGGGGCCTCTTCACCTTGCTCCAGGATCTGTTGTGTTCACATCCGTTGGGAAAGATAGGAGAGCGAGAAGATGGTCCACCTAACGGATAAAGAAAGAGCAGCCAGGCTCGATGGGGTGGGTCAGGAGGGAAGGAGGTTCAAGACTCAAGACCGAGTAACAGTTTATCAAATAAATATCATGAAATGCCAGCTGGCATATGAAGGAGCAGCGAGAGGCCCAGGGCATCAGGGTCACAGTCCATTCCGAGTCCTGACGGATTGAGACCATTGCATAGTTGGAAATACGATCACTTCCAAAGGAAGAACATGGACTGTTGTTTCACACTCTGGTCACGTCTGGCACTAAGGGATGGCTGGAGCAGTGATCTGGTAGATGGGCTCGTAGGTCTGTTTCTTTGATCAAATTCTCATGGCTGGTAGCAAGATAGAACATGCTTGTCATAGACAACCAGCATTAGAATATTCTGGGGAACTGATTTCTGGACTCCCCTAGACCTGCTGAATTAGAGTCCCAGGGGCTGGAGCCTGAGAATTTGCATTTAAGTCTACTTCCTAATAATTCTTATGTACACCATGGATTAAGAAGCATGGGTAAGCAAGTTGGATTAATTATGAGTTATTTTCATCAAGGAAAAATTATACCAAATACAAATTAACTTCAGCAATTGGACATTTCCACGGTTTGTGGATACTGATGATTACTTTATCTAATACTTCCTAGTTGCTCTACTATTTCTCAGCATTACTTCTATATTTACAATTTTTTATTGGGGTATAATTGACATAGAACATTATATTAGTTTCAGGTATATAATGTACTGATTTGATATTTATATGTATTATGAAATGATCACCACAATAAGTCTAGTTAATATGTCACCATACATAGTTACAATTTTTTTCTTGTAATGAGAACTTTTAAAATCTACTCTCTTAGCAGCTTTCATATATGCAATATAATACTATTAACTGTAGACACCATGCTGTATGTTACTTCCCCATGACCTGCTCATTTTATAACTGGTGGTTTGTACCTTTTACATTTGCCATTCAAGTTTATTTTTCACAAAGTCGTCTTTCTGATGGTGCAAAGGAAATATTTTTGTTTTTCCTTATAGTTAAAAATTTCTAAGACACGCTTAGCTTTAATAAAAATGTTTCCAAAGCACGTTCAAAAGGTGGCCAGTAGACTGACAGTCTGAAGAACTGACCTGTAGGTCAGCGGAGTATGATAAATATTCATTAACATCTGTATTACAAAGTCCTTCAGGCAGAGTAAGAGGAAAGACACCACCATTCCCTGGAAGAGCATGTACTCCAATTGTGTAGACAAAAGACTAAACACACATTTGAATTGTGGTGTTCAAACTTTTCCAAAAAAGGGTAAGGCCCTTGCCATGGTCTAAATATTTGTGTCCCCACCCCCAAATTCATATGTTAAAACCCTAATGCCAATGTGATGGTATGAAAACTGTGGTGCCTTCAGGAGGTGATTAGGTCCTGAGGGTGGGCCCTCATCAATGGGAGTAGTGCTTTTATGGAACAGACCACACAGAGAGCCCTCGCCAGGGCGCAGTGCCAAGGTTACGGCTGTGGACCAGGAAGAAGGTCCTCACCAGATGCGACCATGTTGCACTGTGATATTGGACCTCCCAGCCTCAGAACTGTGAGGAATAAATTTCTGTTGTTTATAAGCCACCTGTTCTCTGGCATTTAGTTACAACAGTTCGAGTGAAAAGTCAGCTCTCTCAGTAAAAAATATTTGAGCACTTACATACATATGTTTATAAATTATAAGTTATGCACATGACTGCTAACATAATTTCACTATATGCACTATAATGCACACAAATAGAAAGTTTAAAAGTTGCCAAATAAGTAGAAGTGGAAATTCTAATATTTTCTTCCTATCCTAACGATCTTTTGTGTGCTTCCTGCAGTGTGCACTCTCCATGGAAACCAGCGCCTTAGAGAGCAGTTCCTGCCTGCAGGTTGCCAGCCAAGTGCCACATTTTATGCTGCAGACAAAAAGTACTTCAGAGTAGAGAAATAAGAGCAAACCTAGACTACCAGAACCGGTCAATTCATTGAATAAAATTCAGAAAACAAAATATATTCACATAGATTAAGAAACCAGGAAACATTTGCTTTGAGTACATGTAATAGCTTCTTCTAAGGGAGACAAAGAACCTGGGACAAAAGTAAGTATACAGAGGGATCTACTTCCTCCGAAGACTATTGCCCTGCCCTCCAGCGGGTCTTTGCTGACATCTACAGGCCACAGTTTGTCAGATATTTTACTGAAGGATCGATCATACAGTGCGTGCTTGTTTTCTTAAAAATGAAAGTATAATTTAGTTTTTATGCATTCATTTATTTCTCTTTGTCAATGACTTTTTGGTATTGGGAACATTTCTCTTTACTACTTTATGGATTTGCTGTCTTGAATTATACTGGAAATATGAATTGTATTTTAAAAAGATTAATTCAACCAAGCTTTGTGGCAAAGAAACTGCGCCTGTGTTCTTCATTCTGTATCTCTGACACTGTGAATAGGTCCTGGTGAATGATAGAGAATGTCTTCTGAACAGTTGAAATATACTCTAAAAATCTCAGGGTTGAAAGGAACTCTGTGACAAACCATTTAATAAATTTAAAACCAATTAATATTCAATGAATTATTATGTTAGTGAAAAGAAGCTTTATATAAATGGCCAAAATTATCCTTTAAGCAAACCAGTGTGGACATCTGAGTTGAACTTAATACTGATTTATATCTGGAAGACGCCTCAGACATTGTCTCAACACCATTCTATTGCAGACAAGGAAAAGCTAAGTCTTAGTGACATTAGAGGAATCCTGTGCAATGCGACACCACTTCTTGGGGGGAGTTATTTTATATGAAACAAATTATGTGTGATTATTGTTTTTCAGAAGGAGTTTTTACAGGTTTGCTTGTTTTTAAGTAGCAGGGCTCTCTTTGCTATCTAGAAAGTATTCAAGCCCTTGTCTTTCTTCTGGAGCAGTTAGTAGGAATTCCTAGGCTTCGCTTCTTTTCTATTCTCCCAGAATTTTTGGAGGGTGGCAGCAGCGCTTTGGAATAGCTGTTGGTTCCAGGGCCCAGAGAATTCCTACTCTTCCTCTATCCTTTTGAAGTTTCATTTTCCCCTTTCTTTCCACCACTTAGGAGTTCTGTCTAATTAGCCACAAGGTCCTAATCGAAGTACTGAATTTAAGTTTTAAATCAATTTTGTGTTTTTTTATAAATAGTGATACTTACTTGTTACCAAAATTTTAAGCAATATAGGGCAAGTACAAGTTAAGAGGGAATAATCGTCTTGAGTTTCTCCACTGAAGCAACTATTATGAAATTATTCTTATTATTTTAAGGGGTGACTATTATTTCAACTATCCTCCTCTGCCTAGATATAATAAAGGATAGGTATACAAATAGATAAAAAGTAAATGGGATGAAAGGTGAATTTTTACTCAAAGTTAATAGGATAAAATAAAATAACCTAAAAGAATTCTTGAAGTTCTGGTGAATGTTTCTTTACTGTTGATACTAGTTTCTAAATTATTTCTAAAGTTTGAGAACAATTAAAAATTTTAGATACTAGTTTCTAAATTATTCCTAAAGTTTGAGAAAAATTTAAAAATTTGAACCTATTGAAACTCTTACAAATGTGCCCAAGCCAACATGTACATAAATGTTCATTGCAGCAAAAGCTAATGAAACAAAAACAAAAAAAACAAAAAACAAAAAACAAACAAACAAACAAACAAAAAAAGCTAATGAAACAAAATGAAAGCAAGTCAAACAAACACAAACAAAACAAACAAGAAACCAACCCAAAATCTGTCAGTACTGGAAAGGGTTATGCTCAAGTCATACAACAGCACACAATACAGCTCTACATCTATTAACATGAGTAAACACTGAAGAAGGAGCAAAAGTTGTAGGAGAATGAATATACAGAATTAGGTAACATTATAAAGCTTAAAACTTTATATATAAAATAACACTTTATAATGTTTTAGGGTTCTCAATTGTTTAGTGAAACTTTAAAAATGTGCATAGTAAGGATAAAACTGACTTTATCCTGTGCAGTTACATCTGGGGAAGGAGAAAAGGAAATGAAAGGGTTCAGAGGCACCTACTGCATTTTAGTCATTGATTTCTTTTTTTTTTTACTTCAAAGTCTTTTTTTTTATTAAAGATTTTACTTATTTATATTTAGAGGGGAAGAGAAGGGGAGAAGGAGAGAAGTATCAATGTATGGTTGCCTCTCATGAGTCCCCTGCTGGGAACTGGCCTGCAACCCAGGCATGTGCCCTGACTGGGAATCGAACCGCGATTGAGTGGTTCGCAGGCCCGCGCTCAATCCACTGAGCTATGCCAGCCAGGGCCTGATTTCTTTTAAAAATATTTGAACAAGACAAAACATTAAGGTTAAATGAGTTTGGGTATTTGGATAATGGATGTTTGTTAACCTTTCCTTATATTTAAAATATTTAAAAATCACCCTGGCCGCTGTGGTTGGCTTGGTGGGAGGAGCAGTGTACCATGTACCAGGGGTGTGCCCACTTCTGGCCCAGGATGGCTGTGAATGCGGCCCAACACAAGATTGTAAATTTACTTAAAACATTTTTTCTTGTGATTTTTGAGATTTTTTTGTGATTACGTGTTGCAAGTTCACATAAAGTAAACCTATATACACTTGCTACTTGTACACATGTGCAGCTTCAGTTTTACTGTGCTGTGTGTGTCTTCCAGTGAGTTATCTTTACAGCGCAGAACTGACACCATCAGACGTTGCATGTGCTCATGGTGACTCAGTGAGGCAGCGATTATCAATATTTCAACCTACCGTTGCAATGTTAGAAGTTTAATGTTACTTAGAAGTCAGGTAAGCCTCTTTTTTAAATTAATAAAGGTACTTCCACGCCTCACACTTTGCCTGCCATTCTTTTTTAATATATTTTATTAATTATGCTATTACAGTTGTCCCATTTTTCTCCATCACTCCCCTCCACCCTGCACACCCCCTTTTACCCACATCCCCCCTTTAGTTCATGTCCATGTGTCACAAGTTCTTTAGATTCTACATTTCCCGTATTATTCTTGCCCTCCCCACTGTCGATTTTCTACCTACCATCTATGCTACTTATTCTCTGTATCTTCTCCCTCCTTCTCCTCCTCCCACTCCCCTGTTGCTAACCCTCCATGTGATCTCCATTTCTATGGTTCCGCTCCTGATCTAGCTGTCCTCTTGGTTTGCTTTTGTTTTAGGTGTGGTTGTTAATAACTGAGTTTGCTGTCCTTTCACTGTTCATATTTTAGATAAGTCCCTTTAACATTTCATATAATAAGGGCTTGATGATGATGAACTCCTTGAATTTGACCTTATCTGAGAAGCACTTTATCTGCCCTTCCATTCTAAATGAAAGCTTTGCTGGATAGAGCAACTTTGGCTGTAGGTCTTTGGATTTCATGACTTGAAATACTTCTTTCCAGCCCCTTCTTGCCTGTAAGGTCTCTTTTGAGAAATCAGCTGACAGTCTGATGGGAACTCCTTTGTAGGTGACTGTCCCCTTGTCTCCTGCTGCTTCTAGAATTCTCTCCTTCATTTTAATCTTGGCTAATGTAATTATGATGTGCCTTGGTGTGTTCCTCTTTGGGTCCAACTTCTTTGGGACTCTCTGAGCTTCCTGGATTTCCTGGAAGTCTATTTCCTTTGCCAGATTGGGGAAGTTCTCCTTTATTATTTGTTCAAATAACTTTTCCATTTGTTGCTCTTCCTCTTCCCCTTCTGGTACCCCTATAACACAGATGTTGGAATGTTTAAAGATGTCCTGGAGGTTCCTAAGCCTCTCCTCGTTTTTTTGAATTCTTGCTTCTTTATTATTTTCTGTTTGGTCATTTCTTTCTGCCTTCTGGTCCACTCCATTGATTTAAGTCCCAGATTTGTTTCCATCACTATTGGTTCCCTGTGCAATTTGCTTCATTTCACTTAGTGTAGCCTTCATTTTTTCATCTAACTTGTGACTAAAATCAACCAGTTCAGTGAGCATCCTGATCACCAGTATTTTGAACTGTGCATCTGATAGGCTGGCTATCTCTTGGTCGCTTAGAAGTATTGGCTCTGGGGCTTTGAGCTGTTCTTCTGCTTGAGCCATAATATTTTGGTCTGTTCATGCCGGTTATGTATGAGGGGCGGAGCTTTAGGTGTTCACCCAGTAGGGTCAACCCAGTTGCTGGGTTGTGACTGGGGGTGGGGTCAGAGAGGTGGTCAGAACTATGGCCTTTGTTCCACTCTCTCTCAGATTTTGGTCCCTTCTGCCACTTCCCACAAGCAAACTGGGCCCTTCTGGTGCTGGTTTCCGGGTGGGTGGGCTTGTGTACATTCTAGGACCCTGTGAGTCTCCCCAGCAAACTCTCCTGTGAGGCTGGGAGCCTCTTCCGGCACCGCAAACCCTGCAAGGTTTTCCAATTGGTGCTTTTAGGCTTTATTTCCTATTGCTGGGGCCCTGGGTTGAGCAGTCTGTCTCACTGATTGTTTTTAAACCTGCCTGGTTTATCTGCGCACAAATGTGTATCCTGGGTCAGCCAGCCACCTTGCGAGCCTTATGGGGTTTCCATCTGCACCCACCCAGGTTGCCAATCATCTCCTCCTCCTGCCGGGACCTCTCTCCACCACCGCTGACTCCGCCCCTCTTACTGGTCTGGATGATGTTTCATTGTTGTCAGACTTTGGTACAGTTTACTTTTCTGTCTGTTCGGTTGCGTTTTTGTTTCTAAATCTTTGTTGTCTTTAAATTTGGTTGTGCGAGGAGGCACCCACGCCTCCACGTTGGCCATGCTCGCCATTCTTTACAATTGGCCCTCCACCTCATCCTGCATCAGCAGCCTGGAGGCCCGTGAGAGGGCCCAAACCTTACTATTTTCCTGTCAATTAATTTTCATATTTAAAGTAAGTAAAGTCCCTTATCTATTATTATTTTTTTAATCGCAGCATGGCTTCTACAACATCTCAAAAGAGAAAATAATCCCCCAAACGAAAAATTACAGATGAAGGAAGATTATTCAAAGAAAAGTAGACAGATGACTACTTTTCGTTGAGGCAAATAGTGAGGCACTCTGCTTAAATTGTAGGGAATTTGTGCAAGTTTTCAAAGACTATAATTTGAAAAGGCATTAAGTGCAAAAACATGTTACTAAATTCAGTGTGTATGAATAATTGTGTTGTAAAGACAAAATAGCAGAACTGAAAAAAGTTTTAGTCTTCTCAACAAAAATGTTTTCAAAAAGTTGCAACTCGGGTGGATTCCATTGTAAAAGCTAGTTATGTGGTAGCATATTTAATAGGAAAAAAGTCAGAATCATTGTATAAAAAGTGTGGCAGATATAATTTACCCTGGAAAAAAGGGGGATATTTGTAAAATCAGTTTGTCTCACCAGACTATAACCAGGCGAATTGAAGAAACTAGAAAATCTATTGAAAGAAGTTGGGAGAGTAAAGCTGCTCATTTTTTTTTAAACAATGTTTTGTTTTTTGGTTTTTTTATAAAGATTTATTTATTTATTTATATATCTTTAGAGGGGAAGGAGAGAGGGAGAGAAACATCAATGTATGGTTGCCTTTTGTGCGTCCCCTGCTGGTAGTTAGCCTGCAAGGAACCGGCCTGCAACCCAGGCATGTGCCCTGGCTGGGAATCGAACCGCGATTGTCTGGTTCGCAGGCCCGCGCTCAATCCACTGAGCTATGCCAGCCAGGGCTAAAGCTGCTCATTTTAAATGTTATGCTTTAGTGATGGATGGTAGCACTGATGCTACAGATATGGCTCCACTTGCCAGTTTTATTAGAAGTATTGATGATGAATATGTCACTGAAGAGATGGCTTCTTTAGTGACATTAAAAGACACAACTAAATCAACAGATTTATATGAAGCAGTAAAAAATATGTTAAAGTGATTTTCTTTGTCCACTGTCAATGTATCTGGTATAGTGACTGAAGGTGCATCGGCGATGGTAGATACCTGAGAGGGTCTTGTAAAAGTAATAGAAGACGATGCAGTTGCTGCCCAAAACTCGTGTTTGATGAAGTGTTCTTTCATAGGACCTCAAGAAAATTTTTGCACAAAAGCTTTATAAATGGATAACATCGTGCAAATCATCATCAAGACTATGAATTTCATAAGAGCCAAGGGACTGAGTTATCACTGCTTCCAGGAATTCCTTAAAAGTATTGATGCTGACTATGGCAACATCATTTACTTTTTGGAAGTAAGATGGCTAAGTTGAGGCCAAAAGTTGAAAACATTTTATGATTTGCAACATGTTATCAAGTCATTTATCAAAAAACAAATTTGTACCAGAACTGGATGATGAAAACTGGCTTTCAGATTTAGCATTTTTAGTGGACTTAACTGCTCATTTAAATGAGTTAAACATGCATCTTCAAGGTGAAAACCAACTTATCAATACCATATTTCAAACCATAACAGCATTCCAAATGAAACTGAAATTATGGCAATCTCAAATTAAGGCAAACAATTTTATGCATTTTGACATATTGGCTAAACACAGTTCTGTGAACAGCAAAAAATATGTGGCCTTGCTTTCTGATTTGATATAAGAATTTGAAAATACATTCCAAGATTTCCAGGAAAATAATCAATATTTTGCTATCTTTGTGACTCCATTTTCAGCCAACATACACAGTACCTGCCAATTTTCAAGTGTAATGCATAGAGCTGCACTCCAACATTCAACTTAAACGTAAACTTGATCATATCTCTTAACTTCACTTTTATAGACCCTATCTTCCCAGACACAAATATCCCTTGCCTCACAATCACATCTTATTCATGTCATCACTATTGGGCAGCAGCTACATTTGTTAGCAACTATTTTCAAGGATGAAACACATTAAGAGTAAAATTAAAACCAAAATATCTGATGAGCCCCTTGAGAATTCACTGAGAACTGCACCTACTTCTATCAAACCAGATACTGATGCACTAGTTTCTCAAACACAGTGTCAAATATCCCACTAGTCTTATGTTGCACTCTTTTATTTTTATAATAAAAATATTTTAAAATCAATGACATTTTATTACTTAGATATGTACATTTTCTATATTAGTGATCACAACTTGGGACTTGCTCAATGATTTTTAAAAGATTATCAAAAGGGCCGCTGCATATTTAGGGTTATTATGTGAGGACATTTTTGCTTGTCTGTGGTGGCAGATATCATGAAAATTATAAATGGACATTTTTATTGCTCACTCAGTTTTTGTTAGTGTTCATGTATTTAATGTGTGGACCAAGACAACTCTTCTTCCAGTGTGGCCCAGAGAAGCCAAAAGGTTAGACACCCCTGCTGTACACCAAAAGGTTAGAAGTTCAATCCCTGGTCAAGAACCTTATGGGAGGCAACCAATCAATGTTTCTCTTTCATGTTGGTGTTTATCTAACTCTCTCTTTCTCCCTTCATCTCTCTTTAAAATCAATAAACATGTTTTACAAATATTTAACAATAAAATATATTAAAATTTAAAAATCAAAGAAATTGGCAAACTGATGGATTTTAGAAATATTAAGCATATAAATAATTATTGTTATTTGTCCAAAGAACTAGACATAGTCCTGTTGAATTTTAATAGAATTAATTAAAACTTATTCTATTATCTGTAAATGGATTATGAGAATAAGAAATTTAATCAAAAAAGCAGATATGCTATAATTAGCAGCATGAAGGACCTGGAATACATTTTGTGTGGTTACAACCCCTATTAAACATTTCCAATATACATAAAATACAGGGAGAAATGGCCATGACCATAACCCACTACTCCAATACAGTTTTGCTGTTTGCACCTCTCTTTTCCCTCCTCGATGCAAATGCTTGTTTAAAGTCAATGTATATCATTCAATGTGTTCTGAGAATTGTCCTTGTGAAAGACGTCTATTTAGGTTATAGTCACACAATACTATATTGTAGTAATACGACATAATTTCATGTATCTGTCCACTGATGGACATCCCCAACTATAAACAAGCTGCAACAAACACCCCTAGGCATACTTCCTGTGTGAAAATACGAGGGATTCTTTAAGGCTCTGGGGGATGTAAATAGAATTGTTGGGTTGTAGCATATTTGCACCTTCAAGTGTATTCAACCTTGTATGCGTGAAATACATAGTTGAAAGAAACGGGAAAACTAACCCTTCTACCCAGTGTGTATGCAACTCCCCACTTCTACACATCTCTCCAGCAGCTCTGGGTAGCATCAGGCTACCTGCTCTGACATAATGGCTATTTTTCCACACTCTCTTCCAACAGCTTTGCCTTTTCACATTCAGACCTTTAATTCACTTAAAATTTATTTTTTGTGGCAGTGAGAGGTAGGGATCTGATTCCCATCCCCCCTCCAACACGAGGAGATGGAGATAACCGGTTTCCTTAGCACCATTAACTGACATGTCTAGCAGCTCTCAAAGTGTGGTCAGGGGATCCCTGGAAAAGAGAGATCCCTGGGATTCTTTTAGAGGTCCCACAAGGTCAAAACTCTCTGTAATACTCAGATATTATTTGCCTTTTCACTTTCATTTCTATGAGTGAACAGTAGAGGTCTCCAAAAGATAGAGTGACATGCGATGACATCACTGTTCTAACAGTTAATGGATTGTGTGCTGTGAATTATATTGTCTAGAATTCTCTAAGGTGATGAATTTAGGCCATAAATATGCACATTTTCGGCCATTCATTTAGTTCTTCAGTACTTCAACTGTGCTCTAACTAGCTCTCTTCAGTTATGTCTGCCATAGTCTCTGCAATCACATTATCTCCCGAGAAACCATTATCTTTAAACATTTTATTTACTTACTTTTAGAGACGTGGGTAGGGAGGGAGAAAGGGAGATTAACATCAATCAGTATGTGAGAGACACATCAATCAGCTGCCTCTTGCACTCCCGCAACTGGGGGCCAGCCCTGCAATGCAAGCATGTGCCCTGACTGGGAATTGAACTGGTGATGTTTTTGGTTCAGAGGTCAGCACTCAATTCACTCAGCCACACCAGCCAGGGCAAAAATCATTATTGTTAAATTCCAAAGTTTTTCTGCTTTTATAAAGAACACAAGAATTAGGTTTGTCTTGTTTTGCTACAGTATCAAAATATTTTCAGAAACATTTTTAATTTTCAAATTTTATGTGAAATGTATTCTTTTAAAACTGAATAGCATTTTATTCTAAAATAAAAGGAAATTTATTTTTTCTTGTACTTAGGAATTAATTGTTGGCTTAAAAAAGAGGAGATTAGAAGATATTTTCTCAAATTTTGGTCAAGATGAAGGTGTAGGTAAACACAGCTTGCTTCCTTGTGCAACCACATCAAATTTACAACTAAATTACAGACCAACCATCACTCAGAACTGCCAGAAATTGAGTTAAATGGAAGTGCGACAACTATGGAACTAAAGGAATGACATCAATCCAGAAGGATCGGCGACGAGGGCATGTGGGGATGTGGAATGGACAGGTCCCTACACCCACGTGTGGTGGGTAAAACTTGGGAGAAATATCTCAGGAGTGAGGCAGTCCCATGTCCCCCAGCCCAGGGTTCCCGTGCCAGGAAGGTAAGCCCCCATAACTTCAGGCTATAAAAACCAGCAGGATTCAAGTAGGTGAAAAAAACTACCAGACTCCCTGGCAGTTCCTTTTAAAGTGCCCATGCCAAACTTACTCAGATGCACTCCCTCGGAGCTCCAGTACCACCACGGTAGCAGCTTGAAAGGCACAAGTGGTTTGTGGGGAGGAACTGAAGTGCCTGGCATCAGGGTAAGAGCTAAGGGACAGCTTTCTCCCAAACAAAGGACGGCAGAGGTAATTTTGTCTTTTCTGAGCTCTCCCTGCAGAGAGCCACAGAATAGGCAGGTGGGTACCATATCTGAGATCCATCAGCCTGGCTTACACTATTTGCTCTGCCCTGGTGTTTACCTGAGGCTCCACCCTACTCAGTTATGGCCCACTCTCAGCCCTCCTACCTCTGGCTAACCAGCTCCTGGCCTGACAGTAGCAGCAGCCACCTTTGCATCACAGTTTGGCTCCACCTGGGAACTTCAGGCCCAGCACAAGCAGCAGCCATCTGCAGATTGCTTTGTAGCCCACACTGGGTTGTTCACACTGAGTCAGGTAGTGGCTGATCCTGACCTGCACCACCCAGGAAACCTTAGAGCCTGTGCACACAGTGGACAGCTACAGATCACATTGGAGCACCCCCACCCTGCCCCTGCAAAACTGGTTCTCCATGGAGGGTGGGTGCTGGTGGTCAGTGGTCACAGCCAGTTGTTGAAGATTACTGGCCTGGGTAAATCCCTCCCATTGACCTGCCAACAGCAATCAAGGCTCAACTACCAGAGGAGGGTGTACTCAGCCCACACAGAAGGTATACCTTGAGTACCCAGCTTGGGTGACAGGGAAGGCTGTGCCACTGGACCCTATAGGACACCTACTACATTAGGCCACACTACTAAGACAGGGAGTCATAGCAGCCCTACCTAATCCACAGAAACAAACACAGGGAGGCTGCCAAAACGAGGAGACAAAGTAACATGGCCCAAATGAAAGAACAGATCAAAACTACAGAAAAAGAACTAAGCAAAATGGAGATGAGTATTCTACCAGCTGTGCAATTCAAAACACTGGTTATATGGATGCTCAAGGAATTGAGTGACTACTTCAACAGCATACATAAAAAAGAGCCACAAAGAATGAAGGATATACTAATGGAAATGAACAATTTATAGGGAATCAATGGTAGAGTGGATGAAGCTGAGAATCAAATCAATGTTTTGGAACATAAGAAAGGAAAAAAACAAAACAAAACAAAACAAGACAAGCAGAACAGCAACAGAAAGAATCCAAAAAAAATGAGGATAGTGTAAGGAGTCTCTGGGACAACTACAGCATACTAATATTCCCATGATAGGGGTGCCAGAAGGAGAAGAGAAAGAGCAAAAAATTGGAAATCTATTTGAAAAATTACTGAAAGAAAACTTCCCTAATTTGGTGAAGGAAGTAGACATACAAGTCCAGGAAGCACAGAGAATCTCAAACAAGATGGATGCAAAGAGGCCCACTCCAAGAAACATCACAATTAAAATGCCAAAGGTTAAAGATAAAGAGAGAATCTTAAAAGCAGCAAAAGAAAAGCCAGTTACCTACAGGAGAGTTCGCATTACACTTTCATCTGATTTCTCAAAAGAAACTTTGCAGGCTAGAAGGGATTGGCAAGAAATATTTAAAGTCATGGAAAGTAGAGACCTATAGCCAAGGGTGCTTTACTCAGCAAAGCTATCATTTAGAATCAAAGGGCAGATAAAGAGCTTCCCAGACAAGAAAAAGCTAAAGGAGTTCATCATCACCAAATCATCATTATATCAAATGTTAAAGGGACTTATTTAAGCAAAAGAAGATCAAAACTCTGAATAATAAAATGGCAATAAACACAAACCTATCAACAACTGAATCTAAAAAAAACCGAAGTGAACAAGAATAACAGAGACAAAATCATGGGTATGGAGACAGTTTTTATGGTTGCCAGATGGTGGAGGGGAGGGAAAAAATGTGTGAAGAGGTGAGGGGGTTCAGAAGTACAAATAGGTAGTTGCAGAAAGCCATGGAGATGGAAAGTACAGTATAGGAAATGGAGTAGCCAAAGAACTTATATGCATGACCCAAAGGCATGAACAAAGGTGGGGGGATTGCCTGAGGAGAGTGGAGGGTGCTGGTGGGAGGGACAAAAGGAGAAAATTGGGACAACTCTAACAGTACAATCAATAAAATATTTTTAAAAATTAAAAAAAGATTTTCTCAACCCATGTGTATGTTGCCTATGTCTGAAGATACTGAAAAAGATGAAGCTGATGTATCAGCAAGCTCTCTAATTCAGGAAAGGAGAAATATGTTCCAAAGAAATTGGGTAGAACTTGAAATATAAAAACTGTATAAAGCTGTCTTTCCTCCAATGTTATAGATTTTTTTGTCCTAGATGCTTTTATTTTTTATTCATTTTTTAAAATTTTCAATATATATATTTTATTGATCATACCATTACAGTTGTTCTATTCCCCCCCCTTCATTCCCCTCCACCATGCACACCCCCTCCCCCACCATTCCCCCCCTTAGTTTATGACCACGTGTCTCAACTTCTTTAGATTCTATATTTCCCCCACTATTCTTGCCCTCCCCCCTATCTACTTTCTACCTACTGTCTATGCTATTTTCTGTACCTTTTCTCCCCTTCTCCTCCTCCCACTCCCCTGTTGCTAACCCTCCATGTGTTCTTCATTTCTAGGGTTCCACTCCTGATCTAGTTGTCCTCTTGGTTTGCTTTTGTTTTAGGTGTGGTTGTTAATAACTGTGAGTTTGCTGTCCTTTCACTGTTCATATTTTTCATCTTCTTTTTCTTATATAAGTCCCTTTAGCATTTCATATAATAAGGGCTTGATGATGATGAACTCTTTGAATTTGACCTTATCTGAGAAGCACTTTATCTGTCCTTCCATTCTAAATGAAAGCTTTGCTGGATAGAGCAATCTTGGATGTATGTCCTTGCCTTTAATGACTTGAAATACCTCTTTCCAGCCCCTTCTTGCCTGCAAGGTCTCTTTTGAGAAATCAGCTGACAGTCTGATGGGTACTCCTTCGTAGGTGACTGTCTCCTTGTCTCTTGCTGCTTCTAGGATTCTCTCCTTCATTTTAATCTTGGCTAATGTAATTATGATGTGCCTTGGTGTGTTCCTTCTTGGGTCCAACTTCTTTGGGACTCTCTGAGCTTCCTGGATTTCCTGGAAGTCTATTTTCTCTGCCAGACTATGGAGTTCTCCTTTATTATTTGTTCAAATAAGTTTTCCACTCGTGGCTGTTCTTCTTCCCCTTCTGGTACCCCTATAATTCGGATTTTGGAACGTTTAAAGATGTCCTGGAGGTTCCTAAGCCTGTCCTCATTTTTTTTTGAATTCTTGTTTCTTCATTCTTTTCTGATTGGTTGTTTCGTTCTTCCTTCTGGTCCATTCTATTGATTTGAGTCCCAGTTTCCTTTCCATCACCATTGCTTTCCTGTGCATTTCCCTTCATTTCAATTAGTTTAGCCTTCATATGTTCCTCTAATTTTTGACTATAATCAACCAGTTCTGTGAGCAACCTGATCATCAGTATTTTGAACTGTGCATCTGATAGGCTGGCTATTTCTTGGTCGCTTAGAGGTGTCAGCTCTGGGGCTTTGAGTTCTTCTTTAGCCATCTTTTGGGCTGTTCGTGCCTGTTACGTATGAGGATCGGAGCCCTATGTGTTCACCAGAGCAGGGCAACTCAGTCGCTGGGTTGTGAGGCTGTATGTGGGGGTGGGGTCAAAGAGGAGCAATGGCTGTCTCGTCTGCTGCCTCCTGCTGCTGCTGCCGCCGCAGCTTCCATCACCAGGGCCCATGCATTTCGTCCCACTGCACAAGAGTGTGCCACCACCGTCAGCCCTCCCCCACTGGGTTCGCCCACTGGGCCCTGTGCGGTCCATCTCACTGTGCGCGAATGTGCGACCCAGTCAGTCTGCCCCGTACCCCGACTGGGTCTGCGGTGCTACCCCGGCTGCCTGCGTGCTGGGGTCAGGGGATCTTTCCTGCCTGACCCTGCTCTGCTGCTGGCTCCGCTCCTCTTACCGGTCCCGGTTGAAGGGTTCGTTGTTGTTGGACTTCCGTATAGTTCAATTTTCTGTTCTTTGGCTGCGTCTTCGTTCTCCAGACCTTTGCTGTATTCAAACTTGGTTGTGGGAGAAGGCACAGTGTTTCCACCTATGCCTCCATCTTGGCAGAAGTCCTCTAGATGTTAATAATTTATCTTATTGTACCTTCTGAAGAGAACATTTAAAAAAAACTAATTGATTCCAATTAAGTTGCAGCATCATTTTGGGTCCAGTCATTCAGGGTTCAAGGAAAAAGGAATTAACAATTTTATATGCAGATGTGACAAACTCTTTAAATGCCTCCTACAGGATACGTTGGCATGTAGCACTGTCTGGAGGAGCCCCTGCAATGGTGGAGAAAGTAAGAAAGCCTCATCCAGGTGCAATGATGAACATCTGCTGGACGGAAGGTCAGGAGGGGAGAGACTTTGCTGCCGGTTGCCAACCATGCAGCAACCTGTCATACTCGAGACCTACCTGCAGACACAGTGTACCTTTGCCTTAGGAATGGCCCTGTCTCTGGATGTGCCCTGACATGCTGTTTTGCTTGCACTGATTTGTAATCAGCACCAACTAGTCGAAGAGAATTTTCTATGGACGCTTGGCAACAAATATACAGGGGCGTTCAAACAGTAACGGTGTTGTATAACCTTTTCTGAATCTCACGGTTTCTTCTGTAACAGCCGTGTTGACAATTGTGCTGATGGTGCAGAACCAAAGCTGGGTAATAGGGCTGGTGCCTTAGCACCACTCAAGCGAGTGGCATCAGCTCTATCGGTGGTCATTGTATTCTTTACCACCACATCCTCACAAGTTTGAGAGTCAGTTTCAGTAGAAAATGTCCTTGATGAAGCACTAAAAGTATTGTTATTAAATCTTAACTCTTGAGCACATTTAAAGAGCCGATCTGTGATGCAGTGAGAAGTCCCCAGGTGGCACTTCTGCTGCACATTGCAGAGTGGTGGCTGCTAGGAAAACACTTTGAGTTGTAAGCAGAACTAGCTGCTTTTTTCCTGAAACACATTGTTTTTCCACTTGGAAAAACAACTGACAGAAAACTGGTTATTCAGACTTGGGTGTTTGGCAGATATTTTCTTGAAAATGAACACAGTGAAACTGTCTCTTTAAGGAAAGCAACTGATTGTGTCTGTTGTCAATAGTAACATTTAAGCTTTCGAGTGCAAATCAGAATTTTGGTTAGTTTAGACCTGTTACTGTGTGATATCAAAAAACGTTTCATATGAGATCAGAGGAAATATTAATGACTGAGATTTCTGATGTATGAAGTGTTAGCATTTAAATATCTGCATAATTCAGTGACCTGACATTTTCTAATGACCAATGCACAATGTTACAGAATCATGCAGGTGAAATATCCTTTCGAAGTGCAGGGCAGGCCAGTAGATTTTAATGACTTCCTGTCATTTACTCCTTGGACCAGAAACTTTAGCCTCGCCCTAGATTCTCTCTCTCCTACCTCTTCGTTTTATTACTCAGTATTTGGTGTAAATTCCAGCTCCCAGGCAGCCTTAAGAATTCCTCTCACCTTCATTTCTACAATATTACTGATGCCTTCAGTCAAAGCTTTGGTAATTTTACTCTTTTATAACAAACGTCACATCTCTGTCACAGTATCTGAGGCATTTCTTGACCCTGCCACTGCCCACCTCTCTCCTCGTTTCCTTTTATTCTCCAGTTCGCTGGTCTAGTTATTGCTCTTTATTAAAAACATGCCAAGTCATGCCTCTCTGCCTTTACATTGTGAGGTTTTCTCTGCCTGGAATGTCCCTCTTCTTCTGCCTACTTTGAAAATTCCAAGTTATGTCTATCAAAATTCCATTCACATGGCTCTTTCTCCAGAAGTTTTTCTTGACCTGACTCATACCAGTATGAATTAAGCACTTAATTTTTATGGATTACTTTGTATTTTTTCTATTGGAGTACTTACCATTCTGTAATGTGTCAGCTGTCTGTGGTAATTCCTTGTTATGAAATTACCATTTGGTTTGATGATGTTTACCTATACTGAGCAATCCCATAAGAAGCCTGTGAAGCTCTCTATTGGGTTTCCTAAAACCGTATCATTGGGAGATTATGCATTTAATTACAAGCTTTCTTTTTTTAGGGACTTAAGAAATATATTTCTGGTCTTATCACCATATTAGTTATTCTTTGGATTTGTTTTATATGATAGCCACTATTAACGCCTTTTTGAGTTGGTTGATTTCAAGTTACAATTGTGGCCCACCTCTAGCAAACCTAAGATTATGTTATCTACAATGAGCCTCATTTTAGACTTTAGTTGAGGAGACTTGCTTCATGAGAACTGAAGTCGTGCGCAGTTTCCCCGTACTGATAGGGAACTTCGAAGCAGCATGGGAAATACTGAGGTGCAGAACCTGCAGCTTGAGCAGGTTGCTGTTTGAAAATTATTATACAACTGCTGCCTCTGGATGATAAATCGGCGGGAGATGCTTGGTGCTTGAGTAGGTTAGGGAAGCTGTATGAGTTTTCTTTTCTAACATGTATTATTTTCTCACTGGAAAGGGGTCATTGTATAATCTTCAACTTCCACAAGAACGTAATTATTTCTTCCATTGTTTAATATGAGAAATGTTCCCTTTCTGAGTAAAAATAGGGGTACTTGAGAAGTGAGGTATCCAGAACCCCAAACTCTAGGCGTTTAGACAGTGCAGAAGCTGCACATTTCTTGATTTTTTTAAAAAAGGGTCCTGAGAAGATGACCAGGTGTGTAACAGGGTGCAGCCAAGAGGAGGGCCCCAAACAGGGATTTGGAATGGGGTCCAGAACTCAAGGTGTCCAGGAAATATTAGAAAGACATACAGGATGTCTTCAACCCACAGCTGCGCCACAGGTGTGAGCTGGGGGAAGGGACACATGGAGCAGGGCCATTGAGAGTTGTTTTGCATAGCAACAGCTCTGACATGGTCATTTAACATATCCACAACATTTAACTGGTTTCATAGATATGTTAAATAGCTGTGGCCATGCTTTGAGCCAGGGGGATGGAAATGACTTCCACCCAAGAGGTAAGTGGAAGGCAACTCCTGCTGGTTACAGCACCTGCGTGAGAGCTTGGAGAAGATTGGCTTTATGCCATGGGGCCACGCCTGCCCAGACTCACCATGGCAGCCCAGTAAAGCTGGAAGGATTCGGGAATGCTGGCAGGTGTAGCCGATTGTAGGAGGAGTCGGAAATGGGGCTGCAGAGGAAGATTGGCGCTGGGATTTAAACCCATACTCAGCAGCCATTGAGGAGAAGACCATGCACTTTTGGCAGAGTGGGGACCCCCTCAGCCTTGGTAGAAAAGGACCACATGGTTTGGGGGTGCTCTCTTTGGCCACATGGCCTAGGAAGCAGGAGAGACTTTGCCTGGAAGAAGGGTGAAAGGGCTCCTGCCAGTAAGTCATGAGAAGATTCCATATGACTTCAGACTGAAATCCAAAGCTGTAGATCCTGACGGCCACACAGCTGATGGTGCTGGGAGCCTGAATCTACATCTTTTCCTGAGATATGGTACCCCAAGTAGGGCAGAGGGAGAAGGAAGCATTGTGTGCATCTGTGTGTAAAGGACTTCGATATTTTAATGAAGATATTAGGTTACTACTTTAAGTCTGTATAGCTTTAAATAAACATCTCCTTTCCTTTTCACAAATCTCTGGCATTGAGAGACATCTTTCCTCCAGCGGTGGACAAGCAAACCTAGTGGGAAGTCCTTTTGTTACCCAACAGAGGTGCAAGGGTGGGGCAATACTTGGCCCACCAAGGGATGCCAAAAAACTGCTACAGAAAACAGAGGGCCCTCCCAAGGAGGGTATACTAATATCTACTGGGCTCTCCTGTCCGCCACCAGTTGGAAAGACATCTCTCAATGCCAGAGATTTGTGAAAAGGAAACAAAATGTTTATTTAATGCTATTCAGGCCTAATGCCTCCATTAAAATATCAAAGTCCTTTAGGGTATACACCTACATACACACACACACACACACCCCGCGCTCCCTTCTCCCGCTGTCCCAACTCTGGGTACTGTTAATCAGGAAAAGAGCACACGTCCGTTTTTCCAGGCAAGATCTCCAATTAAGCCAAAGTCATGTGGCATCTTCCACTGGCAAGAGTTCTTTGTACCAAGTTCCAGTCAAAGTCTCTCCTGCTTTCCAGGCCACTTGGCCAAAGGGAGCGCCCCAAAGCCGCGTGGGCCTCTTCTACCAGAGCTGCAGGGGTCTGCACTCTGACCAAAAGTGTGTGTCTTTCTCCTTCACCTGGCCGCAGGGATCTCCATTCTGGAAAAGCTGCGTGGTCTTCCCTTTCTCCTGGTCTACCTGGGCAAGAGGAGGTCTTAACTCTGTTGAAACCGCATGGCTCTCTCCCCTCACCTGGGCAAGAGGGGGTCCTCACTCTGCTAAAGCCACATGGCTCTCCCTCCAATGGCTACTGCATCTGCCTTTTTCCAAAACAGCAAGGCTCTTCCCCTCACCTGGGCAAGTACGGCCCCATGTCCTAGAGCCAATCCATTCCAAGCTCTCACGCAGGCACTGTCTCAGAGGATCAGCCCCCAGTTACATCCTGGGTAGAAGCCACTCACTTCTCCCTGGCTCAAAGCTTGGTACAGCTATTTAACATATCTATGAAACCAGTTAAAAGTTATAGGTATGTTAAATGACCATTCCAGAGGTTAGCTGCAAAACTGTTGTTATGCAAAACAACTCTCAATGGCCCTGCTCCCTTTGTCCCTTCCCCCAACTGACACCTGGGGGTGGTGGTGAGGACATCTTAATAATATTTCCTGGGCACCCTGAGCTCTGGACTCCATTCCAAATCCTTTTTCTGGCCCTCCCCCCACCTCGCTGCACCCTGTATCACTTTTGGTAATAGCATATCGTACTCCTCTTGACCCAGTTCTATAACAGGTGTACAATTTCCACTAAAGAAAATGTGGTTCAATCTGTATGTCTTCAGAATAAAAAACTTAAAGGTCTGGAGTCTGTTGCTTATTTTACAGGATTGGTGTGACTTTCTACAGATATTAAAGGAAACTTACCTCCTTTGGAAGGTGCTGCTAAATTAGAATAAGTTTCTCAGATGGAGGATATTAGAAAGTAAAAATCAATTGTTACCGAACAAGGGTCCAAGGGGGGGGGGGCAATACTTGGCCCACCCAGGGATGCCAAAAACTGCTTCAGAAAACAGGGGCCCCTCCCAAGGACAGTATACAAATATCTATTGGGCTCTTCTGTCCGCCGCCAATTGGAAAGACATCTCTCAATGCCAGAGATTTGTGAAAAGGAAACAAAATGTTTATTTAATGCTCTTCAGGCCTAATGCCTTCCTTAAAATATTAAAGTCTTTAAGGGTATACACCTACACAAACCCACACACAGCACTCCCTTCTTCCACTGTCCCAACTCTGGGTACCGTAAATCAGGAAAAGAGCACACATCCGTTTTTCAGGTCACTGGCACTGTGAGCTGTGTCGCCTGTCCAGGCAGGATCTCCAATTAACCCAAAGTCGTGCAGCACCTTCCACTGGCAAGAGTTCTTTGTACCAAGTTCCAGTCAAAGTCTCTCCTGCTTTCCAGGCCACTCGGCCAAAAGGAGCACCCCAAAGCTGCGTGGGCCTCTTCTACCAAAGCCGCACTCCACCAAAAGCGCGTCTTTCTTCTTCACCTGGCCGCAGGGATCTCCATTCTGGCAAAGCTGCATGGTCTTCCCTTTCACCTGGCCAAGAGGGGGTCTGCACTCTGCTGAAACTGCGTGGCTCTCCCTCCTAATGGCTACAGGGGTCTACATCTTTCCAAAACAGCGTGGCTCTTCCCCTCACCTGGCCAAGAGGGGGGTCTTCACTCTGCTAAAGCCACATGGCTCTCACATAGGCACTCTCTCAGAGAAGCAGCCCCCAATTCCAGCCTGGGTAGCAGCCACTCACTTCTCCCTGGCCCAAAACTTGGCCACAGCTATTTCACATATCTATGAAACCAGTTAAGGGTTATAGATATGTTAAATGACCATTCCAGAGGCTAGCTGCAAAACTGTTGCTATGCAAAACAGCTCTCAATGCCCCTGCTCCATTCGTCCCTCCCCCCAACTGACACCTGGAGGGCGGAGTGAGGACATCTTAATATTTCCTCCAATATTCCTGTACACTTTGAGTTCTGGACACAATTCCAAATCTTTTCTGCCTCCTCCCCCCCTTGGCTGCACCCTGTATCACAATGTCTCTCAGGTTCAGTAGAGGACCTGTTTTTTAGATTACTATTAATTTATATGAATCCAAGGCAGGAGTCTCAAATACACCCCAGGGAAAAAAGAAACTAAACTTTAAATGTTCATAATACTTAAGAGAAATTTTAGGCTGGAATAAAATTAAAGTGCAGTGTCAGTGAACCTGGGTTCCACTGCACCCTGTATTTAAGAGGATGCAGAGGAAAATTCCAATCTGTTACTTACATAATCTGGTTCAGGAAGTTAAAGAAGTTAGCCTTCAGAAAATGGAACACTTCAATGATTTTCCACTTGGAAAATTGTTTTAAAAATTAAAAACTGTATATCCTGGCTGGTGTAGCTCAGTGGATTGAGCTCAGGCCTGTGAACCAGATGATTGCGGTTCGACTCCCAGTCAAGGCACATGCCTGGGTTGCAGGCCAGTTCCCAGCGGGGGACTCACGAGAAGCAACCATACATTGATGTTTCTCTTCCTCTCTCCTTCCCTTCCCCTCTAAAGATAAATAAATAAAATATTTAAAAAATTAAAAACTATATATGTATTATAAAGCCTTGGTTCAAACTAGTCCCATTTGTTTATTTTTTCTTTTGTTTCCATTGCCTGGGGATATATATCCAATAAAATAGTGCTACCAGCAATGTCTGAGATTATGATGCCTGTGTTTTTTTTCTGTGATTTTTATGGTTTTGAGTCTAACATTTAAGTCTTTGATTCCTTTTGAATTTATTCTTTTTTTACTATATTTTATTGATTATGCTATTACAGATGTCCCATTTTTTCCTTCCCTTTGTTCCCCTTTGCCCTGCACCCCACCTGCCCCAAGCATTCCCCCCATTTTTTCCTTCCCTTTGTTCCCCTTTGCCCTGCACCCCACCTGCCCCAAGCATTCCCTTCCCCTTAGTTCATGTCCATGGGTTGTATATATAAGTTCCTTGGCTTCTACATTTTCATACTATTCTTAATCTCCCCCCATCTATTTTGTACCTACCATTTATGCTTCTTGTTCCCTGTACTGTTACCCTCATTCTCTCCCCACCCCCTCCCACTGACAACCCTTCATCTGATCTCCATTTCTGTGTTTCTGTTCCTGTTCTAGTTGTTTGCTTAGTTTGTTTTTGTTTTTAGGTTTCGTTGTTGATAGTTGTGAGTTTTTTGTCATTTTACTGTTCGTATTTTTTATCTTCTTTTTCTTAGAAAAGTCCCTTTAACATTTCATATAATAAGGGTTTTGTGACAATGAACTCTTTTAACTTGAACTTATCTGGAAAGCACTTTATCTGCCCTTCCATTCTAAATGAAAGCTTTGCTGGATAGAGCAATCTTGAATGTAGGTCCTTGCCTTTCATGACTTGGAATACTTAGTCATATTCCAGCCCCTTCTTGCCTGCAAGGTCTCTTTTAAGAAATCAGCTGACAGTCTGATGGGAATTCCTTTGTAGGTAACTGTCTCCTTTTCTCTTACTGCTTCTAGGATTCTCTCCTTCATTTTAATCTTGGCTAATGTAATTATGATGTGCCTTGGTGTGTTCCTTCTTGGGTCCAACTTCTTTGGGACTCTCTGAGCTTCCTGGACTTCCTGGAAATCTATTTCCTTTGCCATATTGGGGAATTTCTCCTTCATTATTTGTTCAAATAAGTTTTCCCCTTGTGGCTCTTCCTCTTCCCCTTCTGGTGCCCCTATAATTCGGATGTTGGAATGCTTAAAGATGTCTTGGAGGTTCCTAAGCCTCTCCTCATTTTTTTGAACTCTTGTTTCTTCATTCTGTTTTGGTTGAATGTTTATTTCTTTGTTTTGTTCCAAATCTATGATTTGAGTCTTGGTTTCCTTCTCATCACTGTTGGTTCCTAGTATATTTTTCTTTATTTGACTTTGCATAGCCTTCACTTCTTTCTCTAATTTGCATCTGTAGTCAATTGTTTCTGTGAGCATCCTGATCACCAGTATTTTGAACTCTGCATCTGATAGGTTGGCTATCTCCTCGTCACTTAGTTGTTTTTCTGGAGTTTTGATCTGTTCTTTCATTTTGGTCATATTTCTTTGTCTCAGCACAGTTGTTATGTTGCAAGGGGTAGAGTCTTAGGTATTCACCAGGGTGGGGGCAACCCACTTTGCTGTGCTGTGGCACTGTATGTGGAGAAAGTGTCAGAGAGAAAACAATGCTACTTGCTTGGTTCTTGCCCCAGCTCTAGTCACCTTCGCTGCTACCTACAAGCAAATTGGGCTCTTCTGGTGCTCATTCCCAGGTAGGTTTGTGTACATTCTAGGACCCTGTGGATCTCTTCACAGAACTCTCCTATGAGGCTGGGGGTTTCTCCTGCTGTTGTAGCCCCCACAGGTTTTTACAGCCAGAGGTTTTAAGGCTTTAGAGTCCCAAGCTGGAGCCCTGGGTTGCGCAATCTGTCTTGCTGTCTAATTGTTCCTCCTGGCTTTTCCACATGAAAATGTAGGACACCCATCTGCCTGCTACCGCCTTGCCAAGTGTCCTGTCTGTTCTGGCTGCCACTCTCTGCTCCTTCTACCAGTCTGGATGAATGTTTCTTCTTTGTATCCTTGGTTGTCAGACTTCCTCACAATTCGATTTTCTGGCAGTCTGGTTGATTTCATTTTTAAATTTGTTGTTGTCCTTCTTCTGGTTGTGCAAGGAAACAAAACATCTACTTACATCTCCATCTTGTCAAGAAGTTGAAATTACATAGATTTTTAAAGGAATAGAAATCACACTTATAATGATGATAAATAACTCATCAACATGAAAATAAATCCTCTATGTATGTCTATAAGAGATGCACTTTCAGCAAAATTTTACTTTTTAAAAATTTATACTTTTAATTAATAATTTTATTTACCAAAATCTGTATTATTTATATTGTTTTGGTCAACTGTGTATTTCTAATAATTGTAATATTATCTTAATCCATATAACTGTGTCAACACTTAGAACAGGAAATACATTAATTTTTTAAAGAACATAGTTTGTTGCAAGGAAGCATAATAGATGGATTAAGATTTCCAAGAACAAATATATGAGGGGAATCCCCAAAACCCAGAATTTATTTATAAAAAATTGTGTATTTCTTGGATCTTTAAACTTCAGTCACCTTCAAAGTGCTCTCCATTTGATGCAATACATGTATCAAGATATTTTTTCACTGCTCAAAAGAGTCTTTGAACTCGATTTTGATGCCTTTTAGTGCTTCTGCCACTGTTTTTTGTTTCGCCTCTTCCACATTGGCAAAACATTTCTCTTTGAGGACTTTTTTCTTTAGGGAAACAAAACAAAAAACATAATTGCCTGGAGTGAGATCTGGTGAATAGGGAGTGTGGGGCATGGGGGCCATTCTGATTTTTGGTCAAAAACTGCTCAACACTCAGCATGGTGTCGTAGGTGTGCTGGTAAATCACCCATCATGAAATGGGCAAACACACTGAGAGTCTTCAAAAAAATTTCACTGAAGCCAAATACCACTTCTCACAAGAACACCAGCTGGTACACGATACAGATGGGTTCCTAGAACACTCACCTAGTGGGGGTAGCCTGTACTACAAGAGGGTAGCCACCCTCCAGAAGATAATTCTGATTTTTGGGGGGGATATGTACCCCCTCATATATTATTGAATATATTAGGATGTAGCCAGGGTTGAGAACTGAAAAGAAAAACAGCTCTTAAGAAAGAATTCATTTGTGGATTTTTTTTATTCTTACCCCAGGATTTTTTTTATTATCATTTTTAGAGAAATAGAAACATCTATATGAGAGAAACACTGATCAGTTGCTTCCTGTATACACCTGGACCAGGATGGAAACTGCAACGTTTTGGTGTGTGGGATGATGTTCCAAGCAACTGAGCCACCTGGTCAGAGCTGTTTGTGGATTTTAAAACTTAATTATGGGTGTCAAAAATTATGGTATTTAGATTCCACTGGATATGTGACAGACTGATTAAAACTTGTATTTGTATATGTTAATTGTTAATGTAGATAATATGTTGAAATTATAGACCTTGCAATTATTTAAATCCATGCTGAGAGTTTCCGGTCACCCTAAGCTGTAGGAGGTGATCTTTTATAATTCTCTTGCAAGAGATGTGAGGGGAAGACCACTGAAACAGTCTGCCCACTTCCTGTGTTGCCCTGACAGGAACACGGACATACAACTGAAGAAGAGACTTTGTTGTCAGCAGAGACTTGAAGAAGGAAACACTAAAGGAGAGACACACTAGCCTTGAAGACTTGGCATTCTGTAGGGCCTGCCCCACACCCCAAATCACCAAACCCCAAAGCTCCCTTGAACTCACAAGACTGTTCTTAAATTTTCAGCCATTCTTCTCCACAGCAAAGAACCAAATTTCCTTTCCCTTATATTTGAATCACTTCCCCCTTTTTACTTGAAGATGAGGATATTATCCTCTTCTGCTACCTGTGAGGAGAAAATCACCCCTGAGGCCAGGGTGGAAGGTGGGGTGGTGGTTTCTGAGGTCCTAGAGTAAACCATTAAGCCTAAAGTAGTATAAATATTTTAATGCTTGACCCAGATAGAATCTGGAAACAAGGAGGAAAGAAAGGCATAAGATTGGACAACTACACTTCTAGAAGTCTGTCCTGCAGCAGTGGCTCCTGCTAATGAACCCTGTATCTAGGGATGATGCCAGGTTTCTTTGACTCCAGATTTGCTCCTCATATAGACCTGGGGTAGATATCTCTTTGACTAACCAGTCACACAGTTGTGCAGCACCACTTACACATGCATACATGCTCAAGGCACTTGTTCTTAAGTATGGTACCTGGTTTCCTTCTATTAAATCACTGGTGAAAAATATGGAAAATGCAAGAATAGAATTCTTGAAGTGGATCTTGTGGTGGAGATAGGGAGGCACCATATCTCAGGTGCCTGGATGCCCTTCTGGCCACTGTCCAAGCTCCTGACTCTGTGAAGAAGCTGGGGAGACCTGAAGGCACACTGGGCACAGGGAGCTCAGCCCACAGGGGCAGGCCATCACTGGCAGAAGCCTGATACTGGGCACTGGGACTCCTGGAAAACCTGAACTGCTGACTGCAATTCTCCATCTTGACTGCTTCTAAGACTGACAACCAAGCTGTTTCCACCAGGCCCTTGGCTCACTTCCTCTGACCAAAGCAGCAACAGGAACTCACTTGAACTTGCTGGCTGGCCCCCTAGGCTGTGGCTTCTAGGCCACACCTACTGCCTGTCAGGCTCACACTTGCCTGTGATGATCATACTCCGTCCCATCCTCTGTACCACACAGTGAGTCACCGTCTCTGGCCCTAGCGTAAGAGTGGTGGCATATGTGTACCTGACTTATTTAGAGTGAGAAACCCACAAGTCAGGATGAAGAGGCCTGGTATCCTCACTCTCATTCTACTTGTTTTTCGTCTATATTACTGAAAGTCCACTCTCAAAACCATAACACCAAGTAAGGGTAGACCATCAGTTACATCCATTATAAGGATATATATTATAAAGAGATTAGGAGATGGCTTATGATTTTCTTTGGCCTGGAATCCTGGTCTTGCTTAAGGCACCCTGGGTGGCTCCTGATTTCCCTGGTCTAAGAAGAGATTCCCTTCTCCCCATGTCCCTCTGGATCCCATCCCCATTTCAGGCTGAAGGATGCAGATGTGAGACCCAGAGGGTGGTGTCTGAGACAGAAAACCACTATTGCAAAAACTAAGGCCACCTCAGGTTAATGGGAAGGAACGATACATCCAAACAAATGTGAGAACTGAAGGGGAAAATGCACCACCCGAAGTATCTCTTGAGACCTGATTCCTTTAATGATTCCACCAGATCAGGAGTGTTAAGGTAATCTGTGATGCTGTAACCAGAAAAGACACCGGCCTTTGGGCTGCCTGTCACTACCAAATCCAATAAGCAATGACAGCGATTGAATCTTTATCGGTGCTTTATTCAGATGGCTGGTGATCTGAAAAGATGGTGGATTCATACCCTAACAGACCATCTTCCCTTCTCTTTCCTGGCCAGAATTTTATAAGGTGGGGGTGAGTGGATAAACAAGGTGTGGTGAGGGCTTTGAAATTCAGGTAGGATTAGATGAGTGAAGCTTCAGCATCCCTATCCTGGGCAGTTAGCTGTTCCCAGGGGAGGGTGGTGGTCTGGTCTCCCTGGAATACAAAAGGTCCGGATGTCCCCAGGCGGTAACCTTCTAGCAGTGCCCTAGGAAGCCGTCTGTTTTCCCAAGAGCTAGGATGGGCTTTAACTGTAGTTTCTGAAACAAAAGTTTTAACATACACATTACTCGCTAGACTTGTAACTTTTTACCTTAAGCTAAAATTTTCCAAGTCTTAAGTCTCCTATCTGAGAGGTTTTCTTAGGCTCCGCTGAGAAAGAAATGCCAATCAGCCATAAAGTAGGCAATAAAGAGCTTTATTGGGGTTTGTGCACCCGGGTGAGGTTCCCCGGTCTGCAGGATGAGGCCGGGGAAGTCACACCCAAGCAGGGAATGTCATCGGGTTTTATTTTTTAAAAAAGATTTTATTTATTTATCTTTAGAGAGGAGAGGAAGGGAAGGAGAGAAGAAGATAAATATCAATGTATGGTTGCCTCTCATGGGTCCCCTGCTGGGAACTGGCCGGCAACCCAGGCATGTGCCCTGACTGGGAGTCAAACCGTGATCTGTGGTTCAATCCACTGAGCTACACCAGCCAGGGCTCCTGGGATTTTATTTTCATTGGCTCCCCGTGAAAGCTGGGGATTGGTGCCCTCTGAACAAAGCAGCAATACAGCATTGGTGGTCTCTTCCTCAGACTCAGGTTACTGTGAGGATGTCCGTCCGCCTTGGCAAAGTCCAGCCAGAGCTTTCTCCTATCCCCGTCCACCCTAACACTATCAATGTGGGTTGTGAAAGAATTCACAAAGAGAAGAAAGTGCAGAGAGCAGAGGCTTTAAAACAAATTTTCAAAATTTTAATTGTTGTTTAAGTACAGTTTTCTGTCAGAGAGCAAAGATTTTTTGTTTACTTTCCCAAGAAAGGGAAAGGGCTGTGTGCGGAGATGTGCGCCTTGAGGGGTCGGTAATGGGGTGGTTGTACAGCAGGTTGTTTCAGTTAGGCTGCGACTTGTTTCCATATTATCTCTGGGTGCAGGGTCAGGTCCGGGTCGTCGTGGTCGGGTATGTCCTGTTTTGTAAGTTCCTAGAGCCTCGGTGCCTTGGGGGCGCTTCTAGTAATTTTCTAGTCCGGAGGATTAAGGCTCATAAAACAATTAGGGTCAGTCGTGCTTTATGGCGTTCAGCTAGCTCTGGGAAAGGGCCTGAAAAGGGGACCTTTGTCCTGTTAAGGAGCACTCAGAGTACACTTCCTACAAGTAAAGGGTCTTGAACGGTTTAGGCTGACATGTCCTCTATTTGGTCAGGGAGGAGACCCATTTTCATTGCTCCTGTACCTCACAGGGCCCCAAGGAGGTACATTCCGAATGAGGAATCTAGAGGTCCAAACCCCTCCTCATTCCTCGCGCTGGGTGATTCCTGGGGGACACAATTACCGCCCCAGACCTTACTCTGCAGTGGCGTCTCCTGCACATTCTGCAAGTATATGCAGAGAGCCTCTGGATGCCTTCTTCCTCCAGGCAGGCGCTCCAGAACACTGCATACAAGCGTTTCCCATTGAACCTGGGGTTTAGAGATGCAATGTCCACTTCTGTTGGGGTCTCAAGGACCGAGTGAGGGCTCGCGAGAGAAGCATAAATCGCCATGCACCATCCCCCCACCTCCGGGCTGATGCACCTCACAGCCAAGGTCCAAGGCTTCGCTCAAACCCTCTGGCCCCACCCACCTCAGGTCTTGAAGCTATCTATGATTGGTCCCGCCTAACGCCACTCAGGGTTGGGCGTGGTGAGTGCGTAGAAACGTCAAGCGAATTTACAGTTTAAATCCCAGCGGGGTGGTTCTCCGTGCTGAGTGGGAGGAGAGGGTGGGGCCAACCTTCCAAAGTCCCTCCCTGGCTAGAGATTGCCAACCCTTGGGCATCACCCTGAGGTTTTCTCGGCCTGTCCACGCTATTCCCACGCCTGGGACTGTGACCTGGTACTTCATCTTGCCTCCTCAGACTGAGACCCCAGCCTTGACCTGCACCTGGTAGCCAGATGGGGCGCAACTCAGAAATATCCCTAGTCAGCGTCTGCGCTATTAGGGTGGTCAGTGTCGCGGGCTGTGAAAGAATTCGCAAAGAGAAGAAAGTGCAGGAAGTAAAGGGATTTTACATTTACTTCCCTAAGGGAGGGAAAGGGCCGGGTACATAGAGATACACCAGCCGTGAGGGGTGGGGCTTCGAGTTTCTATTGGATTGTAATTGGATTACAAAAGTGGGGGGTTGTTGTTGTGTAGCCCCTGGGCTGTTGCGGTGTTGTAACTGGAGGCTGGAGTTTGTTCCAATGTTATCTTCTGCCTTTGGCTGCAGGGAGCGGGTTAGTTCTGTTCTTGCTTTCTAGTAATTTTCCATCCTGGGGGCACAAACTCAGGAGAGTAAAAAGGCAGTCATGTTTAACAAGGTCAGGCCTGCTCGCAAGTGATGCCACAACAGCAAATGGGGAACGACTTTAATGCTTTTACTCGTGACCCCGGGCAACCTTTCCTGCACTCCAGGGTGGGCTTCTGACCTTCCCACCCCTCACAGTGTCTGGTCGCTGGGCCAATTATTCATTTGCAGGGAGGATGGGGGAGGGGAGAGGTAGACTGGAGGAGGAAATAGGTGCAGAGTCGGGAGAGGAGGTGGGATTAAGTTGGGGGCCGGGGGTAGGAAGTGTTCCTGTGCCAGCATTTTCCTCTCAAGTATAGTTTCCTCTCAGCAGGACTCTGATGGCTTCTTCCCTTTCCAGCGGGCCAAGAAAAGAGCAGGAGGGGAATTTCTAGTAGCGCCGTTCGGTTCTTTCCATGCTGCGGCATGAATCAAGAACTTAGCAAGTAAATTCACTCTAGCCTACCTGATAGATGCGGATCTTGAGTAAGTGGAATCTTCCCCACTGGCAAGTGGCAAAGACTCCTTTATCCCCGAACAGAATAACCTGAAAGCATTGGTCGTGGTCCTAGGTCCACTTCCAAACCTCATCCACGACCCTGAAAGACTATATATATATATATTGTATTAGTGGAATGTCATAAATTATAAATATATGCAGTATAATATTATATAAAAAGCATATAACAAATATTTTATATATACATAGTTAAATAGTATAGAAAAAGATAGAATGAAAAATACCAGCCTGCCCTGGCTGGTGTAGCTCAGTGGATTGAATGCTAACCTGAGAACCAAAATGTTGCCAGTTGGATTCCCAATCAGAGCACGTGTCTGGGTTGCTGGCTAGGTCCCCAGGAGAGGTTGTGCGGGAGGCACAGCACACATTGATGTTTTCTCCCTCTCTATCTCCTTCCCTTCCCCTCTCTAAAAATAAATAAATACAATCTTTAAAAAAAAATAAAGAAAGAAAATACCAGCCTGCATCACAGATAGTGAGCGTAAGTATAGTTTTATGGAAAATACATAACGGAAAAAAAAGAAAAAAATATATATAACGGTCTTTTAAGTTTGGAAAACACTGATTCCTACCCGTGAAATGAACTCCTGGAGAAACACAGAGGCCTTCTCTGAGCGCCCCTCCTCTCCCTTACACTCATCTATAAGGAAGGGAACACTGAACCAGTGACCCTCCTTCAGGCAATGGCCCGTGATGGAAATGGGTTTTGCTCTCTCTTTGAAAATAGCTGCTAGTTGGGGGTACCATACAATGATTAATTAACTCATTTTTCAGTCACATTGAATGCTTCTTTTTAGTCATCATCTATAGAAAGAATCGAATTCATTGTTGAATGTCTTCCCACAAAGGGAACTCAAAGCCCTGTTTGCTACACCACCCGCCAGTTGTACCAAATACTTAAGGAAAAGTAATTCTAATCCTAGACAAGTTTGTACAGAAAATAAAAGAGGATATATCTCCTCATTTTATGAAGCTAGCATAACTTTTATACTAAAAGCATGACAAAGACATTAAAGAAAGAAAAATTATGTCAGTCAGACTCATGAATATAGATACAGATCCCTAAACACAGGTTCCCATGAGCTTTCACACAGGGAAAATGAATCCACTCAAATAAAAGGTATCATTGATTTCTTGGGAAAGCTGAAGATTGTGCAGTAGCACTTCCTTCCCAGAAAAAGCAAGGAGAAGATACGAGGTTGGCAAATGTAGGTTTACAGTTGTGAGTACAAGAAACAGAGTTTATTCTTGTATTATTATTGATTAATTATTGTATTATTTATTTGTATTACAACTGTTAACCTCCTTTAGCCCAACCCTGTAGAAGAGAAAAATATATGCATAGCTTCCTTCAGTTTTCTTCCTTCCTTCCTCCCTTTCTTTTCTTCTTCTTGTCTTTAACTTGGAGTGGTGGCTTGTGGTTCTTGGTTACTGAAGAGGAGCAGCCAGTTGGATCCCCTGTGTTCTGAACCATGTCTGCCCGCAGGGTGGGAATACACTCCATCTTAGCTTCGTTTCTCACAAAGAATTGTTTCAAATCAGATGAAATTATTACTTGATCAACTCAGAAAAGCAAATGATAGAACATGTTGGAATAACAACCTGTTCTATACCAGTAGTTTTCAAAATGTGGTCCCTAAACCAGCAGCTATAGCATCCCCTGGAAATGTATTAATATGCAAATTCTCAAGTCTAACCCCAGACCCACTGAATCAGAAATGGTGGGTGTGGAGCCTAGGAATCTGCATTTTAACAGCTCTCCAGATGATTCTGATGCACTCGAGTTTGGGGCCATCTGCTTTGATTAAACAGTGACTTCTTGCAAAATTCTCTAGACAAAAATCAACAACATAGTAAAATCTCATAATTTTTCTCACTTTCTAATAGCTCTGGATTTTCAGTACAAATAATTCTTTAACAAAGTTTTGATTTAACTAGGGAAATATAACAGAGGTAGGTAGGCTCCCACTGAGGCCCAAATGGAGACTCATCTTACTTGACTTTTCCTAAAAATATTTTATTTATTTATTTTTTAGAGAGAGGTGAAGGGAAGGAGAAAGAGAGGGAGAGAAACATCATTGTGTGGTTGCCTCTCGCGCACCCCGTGCTGGTGGCCCAACCTGGCCCATAACCCAGGCATGTGCCCTGACTGGGAATGGAACCTGCGAACCTCCAGTTTGCAGGCCGATGCTCAATCCACTGAGCCACACCAGCCAGGGCTTACTTAACTTAAAGAAAAAATTTTTTTTATTATGGGTTAATTTTTAGGCTCAACATGGAATCACCCTCCTTATGTCCCCACTCCCTGCTTGGTTCTGTCATCCAACAGTCCCTCACACTTTGTTTAAGAAAAACCCAGGAGAACCATTTTATTCTGTATGTGAGAGAAAAGGGAAATGCTGATGATTCTTTTTGGGTCTGACAAAAAAATCACAAGTAATTTTACCTTTATGTAGATGAAGATGTTAACATTGTCACCAGAGCATTAAATTATTAAGATGAGTGGTCAAAATTACAGATTTTTTATAGATTAAGGATCATTTTAAAAGGTCTGTTCAAAGTCGTGGAGGTCTAGAGGTTTGACAAATTATCTTTGTTAAAAATATTTATAAAGACAGATTTATGTTAAAAAATACATTTGTTGTTCACCCCTGCTTTTGGGGCAGAAAAGAACCTTTTTTTCTTCTTATTTGGCTGAGAATTTTGTCACCAGCATTTCAAAGCTAAGAACTAAAATTTAATTATTGGCATTGAATTAAAAAGAGGCAGACCCTTTTAGAAAGTCAAATTTTATAATGTGAAATGGAAAATGCTATGATAGAGGAATAAATGGAAAATGCTATAATGCAAGATCTTTTAAAATTGAATTTATTGGGGCTATATGGTTAATAAAATATATAGGTTTCAAGTGTACAATTGTATGGTATGTCATCTGTATGTTGTATTGTGTGTTCACCATTGAAAGTATAGTCTGCGTCTGTACCATTTATCCCCTGTTTACCCTCTTCTATCTGCCTCATTCCCTTTCCCTCTGTAGTTGCCATGCTGTTGTCTGTGGTTTGGTTTTGGGTTTTTTTGGCTTAATTCTTTCACCTATTTCACCCAGTCCCCCAATCTCACTCCTCTCTGACAGCTGTCAGTCTGTTCACTGTACCTATGAGTGTATTTCTTTTTTTTTAAAGATTTTATTTATTTATCTTTTAGAGGGGAAAGGAAGGAGAAAGGGAGAGAAATATCAATGTATGGTTGCCTTTCATGAGTCCGCTGCTGGGAACTGGCCTGCAACCCAGGCATGGACCCCGACTGGGAATCGAACCCCGATCGTGTGGTTTGCAGGCCTGCGCTTAATCCACTGAGCTACACCAGCCAGGGCCCTATGAGTGTATTTCTATTTTTTTAATTTTGTTCATTAGAGTCCACATATAAATGAAATCATATGGTGTTTGTCTTTCTCTGACTGGTCTATTTCACTTAAAATAACACTCTCTAGGGTCCATCCATGCTCTCATGAAAGGTAGGATTTCCTCTTTGATGACTGGGTAGTATTCATTGTGTAAATGTACACAGATTTTTTATCCACTTACCTACTGATGGGCACTTGGGCTGCTTCCAAATCTTGATTATTGTAAATAGCATGGCAAAGAACATGGGGGTACATGTATTCTTTGTTTAAAATTGATTTTAGAGAGAGAGGAAAGGGGGGAGAGACAGAAAAATATCTATTGGTAGTCTCCAATACACACCCCAACTGGGGATTGAACCCGAAACCTAAGTATGTGCCCTCAATGGGGATCGAACCCACGACCTTTTAGTGTATGGGCTGATGCTCCAACCAACTCAATCAGTCTGCCAGGGCTATTCTTTTGTTTCAGTATTTTGGGTTTCTTTGGATATATTCCTAGAATTGAAATCACTGGGTCATAAGGCAGTTGCATTTTTACTTTTTTGAGGAAACTCCATATTGTTTTCCACAGTGGTTGCAGAAACTACATCTTACCAATAATGCATGAGAGTTTCTTTCTCTCCATATCCTCACTCTTGTCATTTGTGGATTTATTGATGATAGCCATTCTGACAAGTGTGTGAGGTGATATCTTATAGTTTTAATTTTCATTTCTCTGATGATTAGTGACATTGAGCATCTTTTTATACATCTATTGGCCAGCTACATGCCATTTTTGGGAAAGTACCTATTCAAGTCCTTTGCCCATTTTTTAATTGAAGTTTTCATTTTTTGTTTATTTGTTTGGTATTGAGTGGTTTTAATTTTTTATAAATTTTGGATATTAACCCCTTATCAGAAGTATCATTGGCAAATATATTCTCCTATTCAGTGCCTAGTCTTTTCATTTTGTTAATGATTTCCTTTTCTGTACAAAATGTTTTTGTTTTGATGTAGTCCCATTCGTTTATTTTTTTCTGTTGTTTCCCTTGACCCAGGCTATGTATGAAAAAAGGTATTGCTTTAAGAAATGTCTGAGATTTTATTGCCTTAGTTTTCTTCTAGGACTTTTATAGTTTCAAGTCTAACATTTGTCTTTAATGCATTTTGCATTATTTCTCATGTGTGGTGTAAGCAAGTGGTTTGATTTCATTTCTTTTGCATGAATCTATCCAATTTTCCTAATACCATTTATTGAATAAACTGTCTTTATCCCATTGTATGTTCTTGCCTCCATTGTCAAATAGTAATTGACCATAAACCCATACAGGTTTATTTCTGGGCTCTCTATTTTGTTTAGCTGATCTGTATGTCTGTTTTTATGAGAGTAGCATGCTGTTTTGATTACTATGGCCTTGTAGTATAGTTGGATATCAGGTAGTGTGATTTCTCCAATTTTATTCTTCTTTCTCAAGATTGTTGTGTCTATTTGGGGCCTTTTGTGGTTCCATATGAATGTTTGGAATATTTGTTTTAGTTCTGTGAAATACGCCATTGGTATTTTGATAGGAATTGTGTTGCCCTATAGATTGCTTTGGGAAGGATGGACATTTTCATAATATTAACTCTTCCTATTCATGGACACAGTATGTGCTTCCACTTATTTGTATCTTCCTCAAGTTCTTTCTTTAGTATCTTATAATTTTCTGAGTACAGATCTTCTAGCTCCTTGGTTAAATTTACTCCTAGGTACTTTATTCATTTTTTTACATGCAAGATCTCAATGGGGAAAATTAAAAACACTGAAAGATGTTGCCAAAGTCCTGTATAAATGGAGAGATATATCATAATTAAGGTCAGGAAACAGCAATGTTACAAAAATGTGAGTCTTTCCCAATATGATCTATAGGTTCAATGCAATTTCTACAAAAATCTACACAGGGTGTTTATGAAATTTAGACAAGAAACAGCAAGATACAGTGAAGACAAAGATGAAGTTGGGTGCTTCCAAAAATATAACAAAAGAGTATAATGTCATTGTAACAAGACTGTGCACTATTGATGGTGGTAGGATGTGTGGAAAACTATATCAACAGAATAGGGTGGAAAAGCAGCAGCAGGCCCCCTTGAATGTGAAGAGTGGATGTTAAAGATTGGGTAAAAGATGTACTATTCAATAAATGATGCTGGAATCATTGTATATACATTCATCATACATAAAAATAAATTCCAAGTGAACTAGGAACCAAAATGTTGAAGACAAAACATTACAGGTTTCAAACAAAAATGCAAAACAAATAACTGTGACTTCATGGGAGGAAATATTGATTAAACATGACACAAATTTTTTTAAAAAACATAACAGCAAAAGAAATTTGGCTATTAAAGTCAGAAACTTTTATTAAAGTACACTCTAAAGAAAAAAGACTGAAGAGCCACAACTAGATTTATTTGCCTCACACATAATTTACATAGGATTATATCCAAAATATTTAACAATAATCCAGGAGAAAAATGGTGAAAAGGTGTGAATAGAAATTTCATGAAAAAGGAAATATAAGTGACCAGTAAGTATATTTTAGAATTATGTACATTTATAGTAGTTACCAGAGAATTATGAATTAGAACTGCCTTTGAAATCTCACATTTTAAAATCACTGCCCAGGATGACTTCCAGAGCTATTAGAAAGCCAAATCCCCTGAGACTCTGCCCACCCAACTCTCCGGCCCACCGAAGCTGTTAACAGAGATTTTTGCATGTGAATGGCTGGTCTTGGCTTATGCTTTACAACTTCCTAAATCCTCTCAAATGAGCAACAGCTAGCTTCAGTGAGCCCCCAGCCCTGTACCTCTTGCAAAGGTACCCCAACTAGGCATTAGCAATAGCTAACCTAAATTCACAGCTTGGTTTTGCCCGAGAATCTCTAAGCCCAGCAGAAGTAGCAGCCATCTCAGATTGCTTTATAGCCCAGGCAGGGTGACCTGAGGCAAAACACAGGTAGAGGCTGAGGTTGGCCTGCACCACCTGGGAAACCCCAGAGCCTGTGCACCCAGTGGACACCTACAGACCATGTTGGAGCACTACCACCCTGCCCCTGCACAGCTGATCCTTCACAGAGGGTAGAGGTTGGTGGTCAGTGGTCACAGCCAGTCCTTGAAGATGACTGGCCTGGGTAAATCCCTCCCCCTCCATTGACCTGCCAACAGCAATCAAGGCTCAACTGCAAGAGGAGAGTGTATTCAGCAAACATGAAGGGTGCACCTCAAGGACCCAGCTGGGGTTGTAGGGGAGGCTGTGCCACTGGACCCTACAGGACACCAGAACCTTAGGCCACGCTAACAATACAGGGAGTCATAGCACTTCTACCTAATACACAGAAACAAACACAGGGAGGCTGCCAAAATGAGAAAACAAAGAAACATGGCCCAAATGAAAGAACAGATTAAAACATCAGAAAAAGAACTAAACAAAAATGAAGATAAGCAGAGTTCAAGACACTGGACATAAGGATGCTCAAGGAACTTAACGAGGATCTCAATAGCATAAAAAAAAGATCCAGTCAGAACTGAAAGATACATGAATTGAAATAAAAAAACAACAGTAGAGTGGATGAAGCTAACAATCAAATCAATGATTTGGAACAGAAGGAAGTGGGAAAAAAAACAACCAAGCAGAACAACAAGAAGAAAAAGCAATAAAACAACAACAACAACAACAAGTAACCAAGGATAATGTAAGCAGACTCTGGGACAACTTCAAGTGTTCCAAATGAACTAATGAAAAGATGTGAATAGGAATTTCATGAAAAGGAAATATAAGTGACCAGTAAATATATTTTAAATTTTATTTTAAATAAATTAGAACTGATGAAGAGCTTCCTAGGCAAGAAAAAAACTAAAGGAGTTCATTATCACCAAACCATTATTATACAAAATGTTACAGGGGGTTATTTAAGAAAAAGATCAAAACTATGAGCAATAAAATGGCAAACACATATCAACAATCAAATCTATAAAACAAACTAAGCAAACAAGAACAGAGAGAGAATCATGGATACAGGGAGGATTTTCAAGATTGCTAGATAGGAGGGGGATATGGGAACCGGTGAAGAGGTGAGGGGATTAAGAAGTATAAATTGGTAGTTACAGAATAGCCATGGAGATATAAAGTACAGTATAGGAAATGGAGCAGCCAAAGAACTTATACTCATGAGCCATGGACATGGACAGTGGTGTGGGGATTGCCTGAGAGAGTGAGGGGTACTCGGTGGAGGGGGCAAAGGGGGAAAATTTGGACAACTGTAATAGCATAATCAATAAAATATAAATTAAAAATAATTTATATTTTTAATTTATAAAAATCACTGGGCAGACAAAAATCTAACTGTTTAACTGTAACCGGAAAAGACACCGGTGTCCGGGCCGCCTGTCACTACCAACCCAATAAGCAATGACAGTGATGGAATCTTTATGGGTGCTTTATTCAGATGTCCAGGGATCTGAGAAGATGGTGGGTTCATACCCCAACAAACCATCTTATCTTTTCTTTCCAGGCCAGACCTTTTATAAGGCAGGGGTGAGGGCTTTGAGATTCAGAAGCTGCAACATTCCTGTCCTGGACAGTTAGCTGTGCTCAGGGGAAAGTGGCCATCTGTCTGTCTGTCTGTCTATCTGTCTATCTGTCTCTGGAACACAAAGGCCCGGATGCCTCCAGCTTGTCCCCAGGCAGTAATCTCTATCAGTGCCCCAGAGGGTCGGCTGTTTTCCTTGGAGCCAGGATGGGCCTTATCTGTAGTTTCTGAAACAAAAGCTTTAACATACACATTACTTGCTAGACTTGTAACTTTTTACCTTAAGCTAAAATTTTCCAAGTCTTGAGTCCCCTATCATAACATTCCCAAGTTCAATGCCAAGGTTGGGGGTTAGCTCCCTGGTCAGGACACATACAATGATTGAATGCACAAATAGGTGGGACAACAGATTGATGTCTCTCTCTCTCAAAAAAATAAAATCAATACATTTAAAGAGAAAGAAAAAAAAGAAAGAAGCCTGGTTTGCCCTTTAGTCAGGAGAGTACTGATTCCATTGTAAAAATGCTAAAAAATTCCTGCGCAATTTGCTGGGAACTCTGACCAGTGATGTTGGAACCTGACTTGTGCCTCCTCTGGAATTGGCACTAGTTAGAATTAAAGAAAATTAACTAAGGCCCAGCTCCACGGGGAGACGGCATGAGTATCAAGGGTCGTGAGCCAGAGTCTGATAGCGAACACACTGAGGCAGATTTCAGATCCCAAGGGAAATGGATCTGAGGGGTCATGGGAGCCCCAGGCATAGGGAAGTGAGTTGGGCACGCACTTCAAAGGGTCCTCGCAAGATGATAGAAGTCGTTATTAGAAACCAGATGTGGCTTTAGGCTCTCTGAGCAGCACCATGGCAGTGGGCACAAACAAGTGCCTGACGAAAGGTGGCAAAAAGGGAAAAAAAGAAAGTGTTTGAACCATTTTCTAAGAAAGATTGGTATGATGTGAAAGCACCAGCTATGCTCAATATATGAAATGTTGGAAAATCACTAGTCATGTGTTGTAGACCGCTCTGTCTGGTTCTAGGAATTGTATCTCAACCCCTTGTGGCTAAGGGCGGGGGAAGACCTTTGGAATGCGAGCTGCAGGAGACAAAGCTTGTCTCTGGTAGCAAATGCTGCCTCACTTTCCTCTCCTTGCCCTCAAAGCTTGGTGGGAAGTCAATGACGGGTAAGACCCCTCACAGGGCGGGGGGGTGGGGGGAGGGAAACCTAAGCCAGACCCAATCACTTGAGAGGCTTTCATGGAAGGACTGGGGTGGGGGCGACGGCGCTGCAACAAACAGCAATGGACTCTCCCCGCCCCCCTGCCCCGGCTTTGACATAGCCTGAGTCCCCGTGTCCTCTGGGAGAAGTGCTTCCTGGCTACAATCCTCTTAAGCCTGAATACCTGTTGGGGAGAGGTGCAGTGCAACTCCTTGCCTTGCTAGAGCATGTCCTGGGGAAAAATCTGGCATCACAAAGACTTGCTGATAAACCTGTGAAATCTGCTCTGCTAAGAGTGCTTTCATGCATATGTTAAGGGTTTGAGCAGGAAACCCTAAAACTCTGTTCCTGACAGACTCTGACTCATACTAAGCCTTCAGATTTCTTTTTTTTTAATATTTTTAAAATTTTTATTTATTTATCCTTAGAGGGGAAGGGAAGGAGAGAGGGAGAGAAATATCAATGTATGATTGGCTCTCGTGAGTCCCCTGCTGGGAACTGGCCTGCAACCCAGGCATGTGCCCTGACTGGGAATCGAACGGCAATTGTGTGGTTTGCAGGCCCATGCTCAATCCACTGAGCTATACCAGCCAGGACCAGATTTCTTTGAAATGTTATCTACTGTTTGATCCTTGCCGCCCTGTATTCCTGTGTATTAGAACCCAATAAAAGCACCTAGAGGAGGGAGCTCAACGCCTTTTTCCACCGGGAAACTAGCCACTGCTCACGGCCTTTTTCCTCTGGGAAAATGGCCACCTCTCCTCCCCAACCAGATCACATCATGTCTCAGTCATGATTACTCTCATCTGTGGCAGCTGGGGTACTTTTGAGGAAAGTCGCCTCCACAGTCATGGGAACTCAAGGAACCAAAATCACAGCAGATGGTCTGAAGAAGGGTCATGTATTTGAAGTGAGCCTAGATCATCTGCAAAATGATGAAGTTGTATTTAGAAAATTCAAGCTAATTACTGAGGATGTTCAGGGAAAAAACTGCATGACTAATTTCCATGGCATGGATCTTACCTGTGATAAAATGTGCTCCATGGTCAAAAAAGGCAGACCATGACTGAAGCCCTCATGTTGATGTCAAGTCTACCAATGGGTACTTGCTTCATCTGTTCCACGTTGGTTTTACTAAAAAGTGCAACAATCAGATTCAGAAGACCTCCTCTGCTCAGCATCAACAGGTCCTCCAAATCCGAAAGAGGATGATGGAAATCATGACCTAAGAGGTACAGGCAAACAACTTGAAAGAAGTGGTCAATAAATTGACTCCACATGGCATTGGAAAAGACGTGGAAAAGGCTTGGCAATCTATTTATCCTCTTCATGATGTCTTTGTTAGAAAAGTCAAAATGCTGAAGAAGCCGAGGTTTGAAGTGGGAAAACCATGGAGCTTCATGGTGAAGGTAGCAGTTCTGGGAAAGCTGCCGGGGATGAGACAGGTGCTTAAGTTGAAGGAGCTGATGGATTTGAACTCCCAGTCCAAGAATCTGTTTAAAATTCTGGCATTTAATGGTGACAAATAAAAAGGCCTATCTGTGACATTTAAGAAAAAAGAAAAAACCAGATGTGGCCTCTAGAAAAAAGGAAATATCATGTCACAGATGAGAATATCCAGATGTTAACACCTGCTGGCCAGATCGGAGCTGGGGCCCAGCTGGGGGTGGGAGAGGTAAAAGGACCTGGGGTGACTTGCTCCCCAAGTCACTGGCCAAGGATGTAATGGTCATTGCACAGACTGGTTAAACATGGGGTTTTGGGGGGGAGAATGCTACAGCCCCCTCGTTTTTGCTCCTCCCTTTATCCTGGGCGACTTAGGGAGAGGAATGTGTGCTGGTCCAGTGTGTATCACTACATTTTTATGTCACCTAAGGAAAAAGAGTGTATATGCTTTTATCAATGTGTGTATCTGTTCTCAAGTTTCTAGCATTCTGACCATAGTGGACACTGATTGTTCAGTTTCAGTAGTGGTACACGTCTCATGCCAGTTCAGAGAAAAGCAGGTTATGGTAGAACATAACCAAAAAAGCTTTGCTCAAAAAAGCATGCTACGTATCACCTGGCATTTACAAAAAACAACCTCAGACTGGACTAGTAGTGTTTGATCTTCAGCTTAACCACTAATTTCCTCCAGCCCCTCAGTTTCAGACCCATACTATGATTCTCTACTACCACCTAGTGGAAATTCATTCATTGCTTAACTCACATACACACCTAAATTCATTCTTTTTATAAAATGTTCAAGCTGCGTAGAACAGTGTAGGGTAGAAGGTATCTCTTTGTCATTTCTCCCCACCCTGCTCCCCGTCTCCCTCTGCTTCCAGCAGGAACTCTGCCATGTCCTGCTGGAACATTGCCAGGGCAATTAGGTGTTCGGGCGTGTGGCACCAAAAGTTCTGAGGTATCCACAGAGGGTTGTGTTGTTTTTAATTGTCTGCTTCTGATAGAAGCAGATGCGGCATTTCCCCTTAATGCTTTGGGTAAGCACAGCAAAAACAATGGTGACCAAAAGATTAAGCTCCTGAATTTAAAATTTACTTTTGAAAGCTATGATAGAGACAAGATGGAAGAAAGGCCTAGATTAGTAAACATCTGAAGTCAATGCGTATGCATCATAACAGATTTGGGAAGGACTTTTGATGACGGTGGAGCCAGTTTTCTTCGCTGGGAGCTGACACAGTCCGCAGGCTGTGGAGGGGAGTGTCGGGCGTGGCTGGGGGCACCGCACTCTCTAGTTCCTTTCCACCGTCACAAGTGACGGGTGCGCCCCCAGCTTGGACGCTTTTGGCATAAAGGGCAGGACCAGAGATGTATAGTCTGTCTTATTATAAATTTGAACAAAATAAAATATTTCTGACAGTTTTTAAACTGTCTTAGCTTAATATTCAGTGGAATGGATGGTCATCCATGCTGGAGAAGGAAAGGTCTTGGCAAGGAAAGAAAGAAACACGGAGATCATGAGCCTGGGAGCAAGAGACCCTGGCACCGAGAGAGGGTCATTGTTAATGACTCTGGGTGCTGGGTGGAGAGGTGACTCACAGGGTTGTGAGGCAAATGAAAACCAGCTCAGTTCCTTAGTTCGGTTTCTTCCAGAAGCAGTTCCTGACACAAGAACAAGTGAAAGTAGTTGATTTGGGAGGAGATTCAGAAGTGCAGGAAACTTCAGTGGCAATGGGGGAGGGTTGGGGAAGGAGGGCAGCTCACACAGGACAAATGACTGGAGGTTGATCTCACAGGGAAACCCTGGGAAACGAAGTGGGACCCGGGCCTCAGAGTTACCACAGCTGAGGAGTGAGGCAGCTGCTTCCTGGCATGTGAATTCCCTGTAGTGTCCAGGCTCTGCGAGGCGGGCAGAGTGGCCTCCGTGGCTTTGAAGAAAGCCTTCAGGAAAGACATGCAATTGCTGGTGTAAGCCAGCGTTCACTGCAGTAGTAAGGCCCAGGGACATGGGCAGGCACTGGGGGCGGCGGCCTCCTCTGGTCTGTTTCCAGTCGGGAAACCACTAGATGGGCTTGGGCCTGTGGTCTCTAAGATCTGTTATATTCGCCACCAAAATTGAAGGCGTTTGTAGTGTCATTTTCTTCAGTTGTGTCCAAACCTTCAGTAAAGTCTTATTAAATGTTACAGTCTTACCTAGCAGTTCCTTACTTAATAAGGACTAGGCCTAGGTGCAAATACAGGAGGCAGTATTGGTTTGCTCAGGGCTGCTGTAACACAGCGCCACAGACTGGGAGGCTTAAACAACACAAATCGATTTCCCCAGAGTTCTGGAGGCTAGAAGTTTGAGATCAAAGTGTCAGCAGAGTTGATGTCTTCGGGGTCTCTTTTCTGAGCTTGGAGACGATTATCTATCTTCTCCCTGTGTCTTCCCATGGTCTTCCCCCTGTGCGTGCCTGTGTCCTAATCTCTCCTTACAAGAACACCAGTCATATTGCATTAGACCCTATTCTGGTTGTAACTTAATTACCTGTCTAAAGGCATTATCTCCCAGTACAGCTACATTCGGAGGGATTAGGGGTTAGGACTTCAACAAGACATGAATCTTAGGGGGGTAAGGGAGTCCAGTTCGGCTTATAACAGAGGACAGTAGGGCAAAGGGGAAATCCTCCTCCTGTGTCTCCTTTTCTTTTCCCTCCCAAAGGTCAAGGTGAGGGAGGACAAATGGCGTCATGGGGTTTGGGTGGTTCTTCGACTCAGGAGTCGCGAGGCTCCAACGTGAACAGTAAGCGGCAGCAGACCTGAGAACTAGCCTGGAGCTGGATCCCACGAGTGTCAGGCTGCATTTTCCCAGGCTAATTTGCAACCAGAACTCCAGGTATAATTTTGGTTCACTTTCTGCTCAGGCATTTCCTAAAGTTATTTTGAAAAACTATAAACATCTTCATACATATTAAAAAAATTAACTCTTATTTTGAGATAGTTGTAAATCCACACGCAGTTGTAAGAGACAGTACAGACAGGACACGGCCCTTTGCTCAGTTCCCCCCATAGTGACATTTGCGAAGCTGCAGCACAATGTCACAACCGCGACATTGATGTCGATACAGTACAGACACAGAACATTTCCTTCACATCAGGTAGCCTTCCTCTTGCCCTTTTATGGTTTCCCTACCTTCCTCCCACTCCTACCACCTCCTTAACTCCAGACAACCACTGACCTTTTCTCCATTTCTATACTTTTATCATCTCCTGTATGTTATATGAATGGAATCACACAGCACGTATGGTCTCTCCACACGGCACTCCAATAGGGTTTAGGCAGGTGAGCTTCATTACTTCCGGAACTCTGGTTGCCTGTTCACTTCCAACTGACACCCCAGAGAGGCCCCTGTTACTGGAGTGGGAATTCTGATTCCCCAGTAGGCCCCTCGCTGGAACCCCCTGCTGGTTGGGGCAGGAGTGCCTCTTACTCCTCCTTACATGGGAGCAGAACTGACTCCACGATGGGGGTGCGGGTCCCAGGTGTTGGGGTTGCCTGGTTAGCTCTGGGTTGTGATAAAAGTCCCAACTGCCTACTAGGCATTGTGTGACACCACCCAAGAGGGGTGGGGAACAGGTTCTGCAGCGTTGGGAGTGTGTCTAGACCTCCACTGACACCTTGGGGACTGGGGGAGGGGCCCATTCCCACTGGGAAGGGATGAATATTCTGGCTCCCTACTCACTTTCCCTGGCAGCATCCTGGCACGCACACGTGTGTGTATGTGTGTGTGTGTGTGTGTGTGCATGCATGTGCGCTTGAGTAAGGTCTTTACTGCCGGTGAGGGTGGGTGGAAGTCTAGGCTACTCAATGGCCCTTTGCTGGTGGGAGTGCAGTGAAATTTTTGCGGGGTTTGGCTGAAGCAGAGCAGAGCAGTTGTCTAAAAGTTTTCCATCTGTCTTGCTAGGTGGCCTCCCTCCCTCCCGCTTTATTCCCTGTGGCTGTTGGTGTTTCTGGGCTGCTGGCTTCTTGCACTCCAAGTCTGAGAGACTTGAGGCAAAGAGAAAGCGTCGTTCCTTGGGTCCTGAAGTCTCTAGCCAGTCTGTCTTCTTGCCACCTTTCTGAGTTTTCCTGTATTTGTTTTACAATTATGTTCAGGATCTGTAGTTGTACTTAGAGGAGGAGGAGGAAAAAGGACATCTACTCTATTTATTGGAAGCAGAAGTTTCCTCTCTATAACATTCTTATTGTAAGTTTAAATATGTGTAAGTTTCTGGTCAACACTGGCATTTAAAAAATAAAATTGCTACACCATTTAAAAAATGTATCCAAGATTTTACACATGCCCTCATCTGTGTCATAAATATAAACATGTAGACATTTTGTATTGTTTCTTTTTCCCAATTTCATTCTCAACTTACCTATCAGAATTTATCCTAAATTTAAATTCCCAATTATTTTTTGTTTGATCACCATATTGTACTTCTGTGCAATAAACTCAATAAATATAAAGTTTCTATGAATTTTTTCTATGAAAAAAATTCTAAGAATTAGAATTCTAAGAATTAGAATTTTTTTGTTTGACTTACTACAATTAGGTACAGTACACAATAGTTTAAAAACAGTATTAATTTATTACACATTTTATAAATAATTGACAACCAAAAAGTACTTTGGCAGTGAATCTTTTAATTGAATAGATGAGGCTTTTCCAATTAGCTTAATGTATCTGTGGATGAATAATATTTGTTTCTAGAGTAAGACAAAATTTAGCATCAGTTCACATTCTTCTCTTATATACATATACTTGGAAACTTTGTGCACATAAGTAAGTAGATGGTAACGTGGGATTTTTGTCATAATATTTTTACTTAACTGTTTGAAATACTGTGGAATTATATTTCCTAAATCATCAAAAATTACTCTAAATGATGTGATAGCTGACGGCTTGGTTAAGTCCTCTTTCTATTCTGTTGGAAGCAAAGAACTGGGAACTACCTTTTTGCAAGCAAAAAGGATTTGAGTGGGTGAGAGAAATGGGTAAAGTGTATTTTTTTCTTTTAGTGTAAATAAATTGAATAAAGAAGACTGATCTACTAAATTAGGGGGCAGAAAGGAAAAAGATGTTTGCACTATCCTTGACTTAATGACCTGTTTGGGTCTCTGTTCTAAAGCCCACAGACTCCACACATGAAACTTTTGATCTCATTGTATGGTTTTAAATCAACTTTATTGAGGTATAATTTACATAAACAAATGGAAACATTTAAAGTATTTGGGTTGATGTCTTGATAAATGTGTACAGCTGTGACCACCACCCCAATGAACATGCAGGACATGGTTGTTCCCCGAGGAGGTCTCCTCAGTCGAGTGCGAGTGTGGTCTCTCCGCTGAGTCCTGAGCCCTCCCCACTCTCCACAGCCACTTCTTTGCTTTCTATCACTGTAAATAAAAAAAAAGGTTCTTCGTCCTTAGACTCACTCTCTGTCCCAATTTCTGGGATGCAAACCTAAATGTAAACATATGCATTTACTATAATTTAATTATCATAACAGGTGCTTTTATTTGTTTAAACTATTGGCTCCTGTGGCCTTGAAGCTGGTAAGAACAGATCTCTCATTGATCTCAGCCCAAGTCCGAGAAAAGCTCCTGTGAAGCTCTGAGGACGCTGCGGGGCATTGACTTGGTTACTCCACTTACTCCCTTCGTAAAATTTAAGTTTCACCTCTCAAAAAAAACTTGTAAGATCAATAGTTATTATGCTGCTCTGTAGTGTCAACCTAAATGATTTTTATGATGTTGAACTAATTTAAATTTAGTTAATTAACAAGTGACTTTTTTTACCTGCAAAATTCTTAAAAGACATAGTAATTCATAGAGACAAAGAGAAAAATTACTGGGTCATGAACCTTTTACATATATGTCTCATCTATATTTACTTTTTGAAAAACTCAAGTTGAAGTGGTAAATCCAATGTGGCATATACATTAGTGTATTTTATCAATAAGGTTAGTCACATTTTAACACTGAAGTAGAAAGCTTTAAATATTGTCTTCTAGGACTTCCGCCAAGATGGAGGCATAGGTGGAAACACTGTGCCTTCTCCCACAACCAAGTTTGAATACAACAAAAGTTTTGGAGAACTAGGACACACCCAAAGACCAGAAAACGGAATTATATGGAAGTCCGACAACTACGAACCGTTCAACGGGGACGGTAAGAGAGGCGGAGCCAGCAGCGGAGCTGGGTCGGGCAGGACAGATCCCCCGACCTAGGCGCGCAAGCAGCCCGGAACCAGTCGGGGTGTGGGGCAGACTGACCTCGGTTGCACATTCGCGCACAGTGAGACGGACCACGCAGGCCCCAGGGGGCGAACCCAGTGGTGGAGGGCTGACAGCGGTGGCACACTCATGTGCAGTGGAACGAAACGCGTGGGCCTGGTGACCGTGGTGGCTGCGGTGCCAGTGGGGGCTGCGGCGGCAGGCGGCAGAGGGAAGCCATTGTCCCTCTTTGACCCCGCCCCCACATACAGGGTCACAACCCAGCAACTGAGTTGCCCTGCTCTGGTGAACACTTTAGGGCTCCGATTCTGCTACGGAACAGGCAGGAACAGCCCAAAAGATGGCGCAAGAAGAACTCAAAGTCCCAGAGCCGATAACTCTAAGCGACCAACAGATTGCCAGCCTCTCAGAAGCACAATTTAAAACACTATTTATCAGGATGCTCACAGAACTGGTAGATTCTAGTCACAAATTAGAGGAACATATGAAGGCTAAACTAATTGAAATGAAGGGAGATGTCCAGGAAACCAATAGCGATGGAAAGGAAACTGGGACTCAAATCAATGGAATGGACCAGAAGGAAGAACGAAACATCCAACCAGAAAGGAATGAAGAAATGAGAATTCAAAAAAATGAGGAGAGGCTTAGGAACCTCCAGGACATCTTTAAACGTTCCAACATCCGGATTATAGGGGTACCAGAAGGGGGAAAGAAACAGCCACGAGTGGAAAACTTATTTGAACAAATAATAAAGGAGAACTTCCCCAGTCTGGCAAAGGAAATAGACTTCCAGGAAATCCAGGAAGCTCAGAGAGTCCCAAAGAAGTTGGACCCAAGAAGGAACACACCAAGGCACATCATAATTACATTAGCCAAGACTAAAATGAAGGAGAGAATCCTAGAAGCAGCAAGGGATAAGGGGACAGTCACCTACAAAGGAGTACCCATCAGACTGTCAGCGGATTTCTCAAAAGAGACCTTACAGGCAAGAAGGGGCTGGAAAGAAGTATTCCAAGTCATGAAATCCAAAGACCTACAGCCAAGATTGCTTTATCCAGCAAAACTTTCATTTAGAATGGAAGGACAGATAAAGTGCTTCTCAGATAAGGTCAAGTTCAAGGAGTTCATCATCACCAAGCCCTTATTATATGAAATGCTAAAGGGACTTATATAAGAAAAAGAAGATGAAAAATATGAACAGTGAAAGGACAGCAAACACACAGTTATTAACAACCACACCTAAAACAAAAGCAAACCAAGAGGACAGCTAGATCAGGAGTGGAACCATAGAAATGAAGAACACATGGAGGGTTAGAAACAGGGGGGTGGGAGGAGGAGAAGGGGGGAGAAGGCACAGAAAATAGCATAGATGGTAGGTAGAAAATAGATAGGGGGGAGGGCGAGAATAGTGGGGGAAATATAGAATCTAAAGAAATTGAGACATGTGGTTATAAACTAAGGGGGAGAGAATAGTGGGGGAGGGAGTGTGCGGGTGGAAGGGAATGAAGGGGGGGAATAGAACAACTGTAATGGTATAATCAATAAAATATTTTTTAAAAAATAAATATTTTCTTCTAACTATATGCACATTTCTGTATGTTTAAAACACACACATAATGATAAATTATAGTTAATAAGCAAAAATAAAAGAGAAGACTTGTACTTCATGGTTGGTCTTAGAATAGTCATTATACTCTTTTTTAAAATATTTTTTTAAAGATATTATTTATTTATCTTTAGAGGGGAAGGGAAGGAGAGAGGAAGAGAAATATCAATGTATGGTTGCCTTTCATGCGTCCGCCGCCGGGAACTGGGAACCGGGAACTGGCCTGCAACCCAGGCATGTGCCGTGACTGGGAATCGAACCGCGATCGTGTGGTTCGCAGGCTCGTGCTCAATCCACTGAGCTACACCAGCCAGGGCAAATAGTCATTATACTCTTAAAAAGAGGTAGAGGAAGTTTCCTCCCCCTTTGGTATAATCAGCTCAGTTAGATTTTTATTCTCATCAGAATACTTTCATTCAATGTCCTGACACCTTTGAGTGCTTTGAACTGACATTGTCACGTTCTTAAACCAGTTTGAAAGCAGATAACAAATGTCCTTTGCTTCTGAGAGATCTAAAACTTCTTTTTATTTTGCTTTATCTGTTTTTTAATCTTTATTGTATTTTTCCTGTTACCATTTAGTCCCCTTATATGACCCCGCCCCAGCAATCACCACACTCTTGTCCATGTCCATGAGGCCTTTTTCCTCAATCCCTCCACCCCTCACATCCCCACAGCGCCCACCCCGCACTCCAGCTGTCGTCTGTTCTCCGTCTGAGCCTGTCTCTGCTTCGTTTGTTAGTTCAGTTTGTTCACTAGATTCCACACATGAGTGACAACATATGGTATTTGTCTTTCTCTGCCTGGCTTATTTCACTTAGCATAATGTTCTTCAGGTCCATTCATACTGCTGCATTGGGTAATTTTTTTTCTTTTTCATGACCAAGTAGTATCCATTGTGTAAAAATCCCATAGTTGTTTTATCCACTCATCTGTTGATAGACACTTGGGCTCTAGAACTTCTTATAATTATCATACACTCCTTTATATTTATTTTATGTTTTTAGAAGAAGTCAATTGATTTTTAATTTTTTATACCCTTACCTGAGGACATATTTTTTTCCATTGCTTATAGAGAGGGAAGAAGGGAGAGAGAAAGAGAGAAATATTGATGTGAGAGGGAAGCACCTATTGATTGTCTCCCTTACGTGCCCAGACCAGGAGGGAGAACCCAAAACCCGGGTTTGCACCCTGAACAGGAACTGAACCTGCGACCCTCCAACTGCTGAGCCACACCAGCTAGGGCCTTTATATTTATTTTAGAATGTTTTGTCACTCTGGTCATTGGGACAGTAAAAGCTATAGCAATCGTTTACTCTCAGGTACCTGTGCACTTACATTTATTAAGTGACCTGTTTCTGTGAAAATTCTTTTTGATTATCGCCTTAATGACACCCAGAGCCTGAATTCAGAATGCTGAACTGTCAAACTATCTTTTATTCTGAAAAAAAAATTTTTTTTCCTGCTGGGTAGTCACTACCCACTTGACCACTAGAGAGCACCAAAAGCTTAATCTTTCACCTCATTAAAAATATAAATAAATGGAGCCACTTTTAAAAGGAGCATTAGCTGTGACCCCAGAGGAAATGCCTTGTGTGTCTTATGCCTCAAGCCTCTGGATGTTAAAACAGGGCAGAATAACCTCTATACTGGGTCTGAAGCAACACTGTGTCCCAAAGAACTGTTTGCAAAAAGGAAAGCAGGTATCATGACCAGACTGAGGAATATGGGACTGAACATTAGAACATGGTTTAGAATTAATGTCACTATGTTGTTGTCTGCACCGACAGAAATGCCTTCCTTCTGTGGATGTAATCCTTCCCCTTCCCTTCTTATAAACACCATCGCCTTTGTCTCCTAATCTGAACACTATCTGGGCTTCCACCAGAATTGCTGCATCCTCACGGGCTACTCTTATTAAACTCAACTAAGCATTTATTGCCTCTCACTTCGAAAGGCCTTTATTTTTAGGTTAACAACCTTATAAAATGAAGAGTCTAGAAAAATACTAGGTGCATTTGGCATGCTTTATGTGTTTTAAATTAATTTATACTATCAAAGAGCTATCCTGTGTATCAAACCTACAATGTGGAAAAAGCTGAAAAATTAAAAAAAAACTTTCTTGATTAATTTTGTTTAGGTAAAACTATAATGTATGTTTTAATGGCTATGTTTTAAGATAGATAAAAACATACTTTTTTTCATATTTCAAGTTTGGCATGAAGACACTCATTTTAAAGAGGATTTTGTTTTTTGGGTTTAAGATACCCAGAACTGGTAGGAATTGGTAAGAACCCTAAGACACACGTTACGGGACGGCTGGAGGGCTGTGGACGGCTCTCAGTGCCCTCACTACCTGCTACAGGGGTGGCCAACATTTTGGTGTCTCTGGGTCACAATGGAGGAAGAAGAGTTGTCCTGGGCCACACATTAAATATATTGCAACACATAATCACAAAAAATCTCATAATGTTTTAAGTACATTTATGATTTTGTGTTGGGCTACATTCATAGCCATCCTGGGCCTCATATGTCATGAATTTTTAAAAAAATGGGTCTTCTGAGGGAAATAACAGAAAAAGACAGTCTCAGAAGCTCAGTGTCAATGACTCTGGCAGGTTATTGCAGAGAATAGAATTATGAAAACAAACTTCCCAGTTCAAGCATTGGAATTATAGGACTTTTAGGATGGAAGCAGATGAATTGATTGATGTGTGTTAGCCCAAGATCAGTAGAACAAGAAATGAGACTGGATGAAACTGTTATCCTATGCTTAGTCATGACTATTTGTTTTAGAATATTGTTTAAATGTTTTATTTTCTGAGATAAGCATATGAGAAAACTATTAATTTTCTTCATGATTTTTCTATCTATAACCCTCAACTTTAGCCTGTGCTCATGGAAACTGAAACCAAATATTCTTTGAATGGTGTCTTTTTCCCATTGGAACCTAAGAATTCAGGAAAAAACATCCTATAGTAAATCTTAATATAGATTACAAAGTATAAATATCAAGAGAAATTACAGATGATGATAACCCGATTAACTGAAATTAATTAATTGTAGAAATGCTTCTACAATTTTTTAACTAAAAAAGTCTCAGTTATTTTTTGTTAAAGAACATTAACTGAAATTTTGCTTTTTATAACTAGCACACATCTACACATTGAACATTTCTGTGACAGCATCACTGGTAGAATGTATGGTAATTCTATCAAAAATTTGGCTTATAGTTCTTTTCTGAAAATACTATGCAAAGTGCTTTTATAGACTGCTTTCTATTTCATGGCAATGTGCCGATGTGCAGCAGTTCAGCAGTCTTATCTTCACATTGGGACACTGATCAGGCCAGAAATGTCCCATTTAAAGGAAAATCCAACTTCCGGCCAAGATGGAGGCATAGGTAGACACACTGTGCCTCCTTGCACAACCAAAATAAGGACGACAAATTTAAAAGCAAAAAAACCCAAGCAGAACTGACAGAAAATCAAACTGTATGGAAGTCCAGTAACCAAGGAGTTAAAGTAGACACATTCATCCAGACTGGTAGGAGGGGCGGAGTCAGGTGGCTGGGCAGAGAGGGGTTGTGGCAAAAAGAGAGGTGGCTGGTGGACCCCGGGTGCTCAAGGCGGCAGCAGGTGGATCCAGAGAGGCAGTGGATTGTGGAGGGGCACCGCACACAAGGTGGTGAGCGGACCAGGCAGTCCCACATTCCTGTGCAGACAAACCAGGCAAAACTGGGGATTGAGATAGACTGCACAATCTAGGGTCCCAGTTCGGGGAAATAAAGTCTCAAAACACCAATTGAAGACATCTGTGGGGGTTGAGGCACCTGGAGGAACTTCCAGCCTCACAGGAGAGTTCATTGGAGAGACCCACAGGGTCCTAGAATGTACACAAACCCACCTACTGGGAATCAGCACCAGAAGGGCCCAATTTGCTTGTGGAAAGCAGGGAAAGTGACTGAAATCTGGCAGAGAGCGGAGCAAATGCCATTGTTCCCTCTCAAACCCCCTCTCTCACATACAGCGTCACAACCCAGTGACTGGGTTGCCCTGCCCTGGTGAGCACATAAAGATTTGCCCCTCACTATGTAACAGGCACATCAAGACAAAAAAAAAAAGTCCCAAACAAAAGAACAGATCAAAGCTCCAGAAAAAAATACAACTAAGTGATGAAGAGATGTACAGTTCAAAACACTGGTGATCAGGATGCTCACAGAATTGGTTGAATTTGGTCACAAATTAGATGAAAAAATGAAGGCTATGCTAAGTGAAATAAAGGAAAATGCACAGGGAACTAATAGTGATGGGGAGGAAACTGGGAGTCAAATCAATGGAGTGGACCAGAAGGAAGAACGAAACAACCAATCAGAAAAGAATGAAGAAACAAGAATTCAAAAAAATGAGGAGAGGCTTAGGAACCTCCAGGACATCTTTAAACATTCCAACATCTGAATTATAGGGGTACGAGAAGGGGAAGGGGAAGAGCAACAAGTGGAAAACTTATTTGAACAAATAATAAAGGAGAACTTCCCCAGTCTGGCAAAGGAAATAGACTTCCAGGAAGTCCAGGAAGCTCAGAGAGTCCCAAAGAAGTTGGGCCCAAGAAGGAACACACCAAGGCACATCATAATTACATTAGCCAAGACCAAAATGAAGGAGAGAATCCTAGAAGCAGCAAGGGATAAGGGGACAGTCACCTACAAAGGAGTACCCATCAGACTGTCAGCGGATTTCTCAAAAGAGACCTTACAGGCAAGAAGGGGCTGGAAAGAAGTATTCCAAGTCATGAAATCCAAAGACCTACAGCCAAGATTGCTTTATCCAGCAAAGCTTTCATTTAGAATGGAAGGACAGATAAAGTGCTTCTCAGATAAGGTCAAGTTCAAGGAGTTCATCATCACCAAGCCCTTATTATATGAAATGTTGAAGGGACTTATCTAAGAAAAAGAAGATGAAAAATATGAACAGTGAAAGGACAGCAAACTCACAGTTATTAACAACCACACCTAAAACAAAAGCAAACCAAGAGGACAGCTAGATCAGGAGCTGAACCATAGAAATGGAGATCACATGGAGGGTTAGCAACAGGGGAGTGGGAAGAGAAGAGGGGAGACGGTACAGAGAATAAGTAGCATAGACGGTAGGTAGAAAATAGACAGGGGAAGAGTAAGAATAGTATGGAAAATGTAGAAGCTAAAGAACTTATAAGTATGACACATGAATGTGAACTAAAGGGGGGAATGTGGGTGGGAGGGGGTATGCAGGGTGGAGGGAAGTGATGGGGGAAAATGGGATAACTAATATCATAATTAAGCAAATATATTTAAAAAATAAAATAAAGGAAAATCCATTCAATTGGGCATGACAAGTCACTACTTAGAGAAAAGTCGGCAGTGCATGTATGGAGACAAAGCCTACACAGCCCCCCTAGTGCTCTGGCTCATGGTTTAAATCCCCACCTGACAGGTGGAAAAGGGCGCTACTTCTGAGCAGCCTGATCACTGGTGAACTTGGGGCACTTCAGAGAAAATGGGATTTCATGCACAGGTATGGGCACTGCAAGGAAAACTCTGCGGAGGTCAGTAGAGGGAGGGTTCTCCAAATGGATGAGCTGACAGGTGGCAACAAAAATATTTCTGGTTATGATAGAAGTGATTAAAATTACAACCTTATGGGCTAAATCCTTCCAGACAGGTGTGATCTCTCTAGATTTAATATCTTAAAACCTTTGTTTTACAGTTAACAACACATCAGGAGGTCTTTAACATCTTAATCCTAAAACAGGCCAAATAAGAGATTATCCAATTAATGATACTGAATTGGAACATTTCTGGAAAGATTTTATTTGGTCAACTCTGTACCTTAGGGGAAGGAATTGAACAGGGAAGGTGTTCCAAAAATTATAAATACGGTGGAATTGTGCTTGGTTAATTATTTAATACCACACCTGAATGTTTTCTCACAATCCTGCCTGACCAAAGTCTGAGTGTTATAGGGATTGCACTTGACTAAAAAGAGCCCGGCTGGCCCTGTACTAGTAGAAAGCTGATACAGTATGATGGCTTTGCTTTTTCTCTGGTAACGAAGATAACACCAAGGTTATGGTTTTATTGCCCTGTAGTACAGTAAACACTTTGACTCTCTAAGGTAGCGATCTCTCCTGACTACATACATGCTTTATTTTGCAAATACTCTTCGAATAAGTCTCTTGTATTCTTCCTGGTTAATTGGTTTGATAAAACTTTAAAGTCTAACAAATTTTTCTCAGAATTCTAACAACAGATGGACAGCTCATTACAAACAGATGAAGGCGCTCCCATCCCCCCGCCCCAGATCTGATAAACCGCATCCCTGCTGCGGTGTCCCTCCCTCCTTAGGAAGGGGACGTGAGCGTACTGGACTGCACCAGTACCGACGTACTTCCGGAGCCACTGTTATTTCTGGAACTTCCCCCTTTTGACCACTGCTTCCCCAAAAGCCAGTCGCGTCTTTGGTCACCTTCCTCAGCGAGAGGAATGCAGAATGAACCCCCACTTCCTCCTGTTGCTCAGATTGAACTGAAGTCTCAGGTGGATGAATTTGGTGGTGGGACTTAGGTCCCACATACATGCCCCAGCTTCCAAGAGAACTAGGGAAGTGAGTGTTCTGAACTCGCTATGGGGAGACCAGACTCGAAATGTGGGGGACATGTTTACAGCATCCTAAAGGTGTTCAAATCAAATCCGAGTGTAAGGTGCTGCAGAGTGGCTGCAGGGGCGGCGCGAGGGGGAGGGGCGGGGGTGCTTTGGTTCACCGGACGCATCAGTATCCTTAAAGCCCAGTAAACCTCATACTCACAAAAAATAACAGAATAATTGTTTTTGTTTCAAGCCACAAAATTTAGGGGTGGTTTCCCACCCAGCGATAGACAACTGAAACATATATTGTATATTTTTGTGTGTGTCTGTCATCTTCACTATTATTATTTCTGTAACATTTTCCCATGTTGCTGCATTATCAACAGTTGGTTAAAAAACATTTCTTACATAGTATTTCATGATATGAGTGTACTACATTTTTAAAGATTTTATTTATTCATCTTTAGAGAGAGGGGAAGGGAGGGAGAGAGGAAGAGGAACATCAACGTGTAGTTGCCTCTCACTCACCCCCTACTGGGACCTGGCCTGCAACCCAGGCATGAGCACTGACTGGGAATCAAACTGGGGACCCTTTGGTTCGCAGGTCGGTGCTCAAACCACTGAGCCACACAAGCCAGGGCAGTGTACTACATTTTATTTATCCATCTACTGTTGAGGAATTATTTTGTTAAACAATTGACAGTAATCTGTGGACACTATGACATCATGCCTCTAAACAGTTTGCTGTGTGTTTACAGAGCGGGGACATCTCTCCTGTATGACCACAACACCAGCATCGCCCCAGGACACTGAAAGTTGACTCAATATTATCAAGTCTTCATGTCCATGGTCGTATCCTCCTGATTGTCTCAATAGTGCCCAGTTGAAAAGCACTGGGTCTGTTTCTGCAAAGCTGTGCCGGGAATTTGGGGGTGCACAGTTCTCAGACTCCTCTGTACCTGTTCACATGCCCCCATTTCATATCTCAGGCTCCAAATCCATCCCAACTGGTGGCCTTACCTCAGCATAAGAGGCCCTGTGGGGTTATGCGATTAATATTTCTACAACTTCACAGCCTTTATCATCAGACCCTACCCTTGGCTCTCATCTGCATCTGTGCTGGGTTACAGGTGAAAAGGTTACAGTGGCTTTTCAAATTTTTTCATTCCTGTCTTGAGTTTGGATGAAAAGCTTGGACTTTAGTCTCTTTTCTTTGTATGTTCTCTAGGGTAAAGGCAGGAGAATGGGGGACATTTGTAATAGTGTCAACAATTTAAATGAGTAAATAAATAAGTGGAATATGTTGACTAGATTCTAAAAGATGGAATCAAGTTATGCATATACATTGGAGAGGAGTGCTACAAATGTAGGGAAAATCTGAGTATTTTTAATTCCTACCCTCTCTAAATCCCGATCTTCAACTGAACACTTTGTTTCCTGTTTATTTATTGGATGAGAAAAATATGAAATTATCTATTATTTATTATGAAACTATAGAAGAAATTGCTCTCAGAGCTGTTTTTCTTTGAGTCATTGACTTTTTAAAATGTTTAGATGCAGCTCTGGCTGGTGTGGCTCAGTGGATTGAGCACCAGCCTGTGAACAAAAGGGTAGCTAATTCCATTCCCAGTCAGGGCACATGCCTGGGTTGTGGGCCAGGTCTCCAGCAGGGGGCGCATGAGAGGACACATTGATGTTTTTCTCCTTTTTTCTTTCCTTCCCTTCTGTCTAAAAATAAATAAATCTTAACAAAAATAAAATATTTAGATGAAAATGGTAGAATTAATTATGTTTTTCAGTTCATGGCACATGCTCATCATTCCATACAAAATATCCTGTTTGTCATTCCTTATCCATTTTTATCCCTACCTTCTACTTCCAATTTCTGTTTCTTCATTGAGTGCAACCATTCTAATGTGTCTTATGTGTTTCTTTTTATTATATTTATTCTTCCAAAATGTGTATTGTTTTGAGTATTTTTTTTACTTAAAGAGAATAATTCTGTGCTAAATAAGCTCATCCAGTTACTTGTGTATTCCTTCTACCCTCTGCTTTAAAGATCCACCTGTGTTACTGTGTAAGCATTTAATGAACTTCTTTTTAACTTCTCCCTAGTACTCCAGGGCACGCATTCACAACATTTTCCTGTGCTCTTTCTGGTGGACTCATAGTTGACCTCTATTTATCTGCTAACACAATAACTTACAGACGACGACGTCCTTGTGTGGGTCTTCTCATGGGCCCGCAGGAGGAAGGAGCAAGGCGTATTCCCAGTAGTGGAATCGCTGGATCATAATATTTTTCACACTGAATTTGATTAAGCATCACAGAATTCTCTCCAGAAAGGCTGCCCCTGTTTGTTTTCACTAGCAGGCTTCCTTATTCGTTTTCTCACCAGGCCTTGGCATTATCTAAGTCTCTAATGTTTCCAGTCTAATAGCTCTAACGTATAAATTTGTTTCCCCATGATTTTTGTAGAGTTCAGTTATCTCTTCAAATGGTCGTTATCTTTTTTGTTTCCTCTTCTGTAAAGTCTGTGTCTGTCCCTTGTGCATTTTTCTCGAGGGCTTGCTGCCTTTTGTTACTGATTTGCATTTCATCGCATATTCTGGATATTATCCCTGGTCGGCTTGAGATGGTGCAAATATCCTCTCCCATTCTGTCATTTGTCTGTAAGAGTTGCCCATGGTCTTTGTTTTAAAAAAGCCTTTAATTTTGATGCAATGAAATAATATTTCCCATTATGGTTTTAGGGGATTTATATAAAGAAGTCCTTCTTTGTCTCTAGTCACACAGGTAATTTTTATGCTTTATTCTATTACATATAAAGTTTCCCATTTTCTCTTTCTCTCCTCTTTTCCCATCCTCTTCAATTTATGTGCTATTGTATGTGGCATTAGGTCAGAATCTAGCTTTGTGTTTCCTTATATGTGGGCCACTTTTATAACAACACCTATTAAACAATCCATAATTTCCTTATTAAATTTTGATGCCAATTTTATTGTATATTAGGTTCCCATATGTATATGGGCTTGTCTGTCAGCTTTCTACTTCCATACCTCATTTTGGATTTCCATTCCTTTGTCAATTTATTATATTTTTAAGATAACTATTGGATTTATAGTATGCTTTTTTCTTTTTTAAAAATTTAATCTTTATTGTATTTTTTCCATTATGATTTAGTCCTCTTATACCTCCCTCCCCCCATCAATGGCCACACTGTTGTCTATGTCCATGAGTTTTTTTCCTTTTTGCTCAATCCCTCCACTCCCTCCCGTTCCCTCCCCACCAGATGTCATCCTGCTCCCCACCTATGAGTCTGTCCCCATTTTCTTTGTTAGTTCAGTTTGTTCATTAGATTCCACATACGAGTGAAATCATATGGTATTTGTCCATGATTGGCTTATTCTCTGACTGGCTTATTTCACTTAGCAAAATGTTCTCCAGGTCCATCCATACTGCTGCAAAGGGTAAAATTGCCTTTGGGCTTGTATTCCATTGTGTAAATGTCCCATAGTTGTTTTATTCACTCATCTATTGATGGACCCTTGGCCTGCTTCCCTATCTTGGCTATTGTAAATAATGCTGCAAGGAACAAAGGTGTGTCTATATTCTTTTGAATTAGTGTTTTTGTATTCCCTCAGATATATTCCCAGAAGTGGGATCACTGGGTCAAAAGGCAGATCCATTTTTAATTTTCTGAGGTATCTCCATACTGCTTTCCACAGTGTCTGCACCAGTCTGCATTCTCACCAACAATTCAAAAGGGTTCCGCTTTCTCCACATCCTGTCCAGCATTTGTTTGTTGGTTTATTGATGACAGCTATTCTGACTGGTGTGAGATGGCATCTCATTGCGGTTGCAATTTGCATGTCTTTGATGATTAGTGAAGTTGAGAGTCTTTTCACATGTCTGTTGGCCATAATAATAATCATAGTTACATGTAATGTTTTAATGTTTTTTTAAGACAAGTATCTCTTTATATTGCATTTACTTAAAGTTTTGCTTAGCTATTTGAAGACCTTTGTCCTAATATATATTCTTTTTAAAAAATATCTTATTTATTGATTTTTAGAGAGAGGGGAAGGGAGTGAGAAAGAGAGGGAGAGAAACATCAATGTGTGATTGCCTCTCATGTGCTCCCTACTGAGGACCTGGCTGGCCACCCAGGCATGTGCCCCTTACTGGAAGTTGAACTGGTGACCTTTTGGTTCGCAGGCCAGCACTCAATCCACTGAGCTACACCAGCCAGGGCCTATTATGTATTCTTTAGGGTAAATTTATAAAGTTCCCCAAAAGGTCAAATGGAGTTTCAGTTGGGATTGTACTCAATGTAAAGATTAATTTTGGGAGGGGCAATTGATATCTTATCTCATCCATGAATGCAAAATGACTTTCTATTATTTGAAGTTATATGCAATAACTTTTTTAGAGTTTTAAATTTTTCAATGAATTCTTAATTGAATTAGTCAGTGAATACTTTAATAATTTTTTAGCTATTGTGAATCATTTCTAATTTTTATTCTATTTCTTATTGGTTATTCCAATGCAGAGAAATGCTACTAATTTTCTTGTTCTTACAGCTAAAAATCTTGTTATTTTTTTTTTGTTATTTTGATAGCTTGCTGCTTCTGTTGTTTCTATTTTTAAGTAGATGATGATATAATCCTCAAGTAACAGTAGTTTTACCCGGTCCTCTTATTTCTCTTTCCTTCCTGATGCAACAGCCTGNAAATGACTTTCTATTATTTGAAGTTATATGCAATAACTTTTTTTTTAAAGATTTTATTTATTTATCTTTAGAGGGAAGGGAAGGAGAGAGGGAGAGAAACATCAATGTATGGTTGCCTCTCATGCATCCCCTGCTGGGAGGTGGCCTGCAGGGAACTGGCCTGCAACCCAGGCATGTGCCCTGACTGGGAATCGAACCTTGATCGTCTGAGTCGCAGGCCCGTGCTCAATCCACTGAGCTACACCAGCCAGGGCTGCAATAACTTTTTTTAGAGTTTTAAATTTTTCAATGAATTCTTAGTTGAATTAGTCAGTGAATACTTCAATAATTTTTTAGCTATTGTGAATCATTTCTAATTTTTATTCTATTTCTTATTGGTTATTCCAATGCAGAGAAATGCTACTAATTTTCTTGTTCTTACAGCTAAAAATCTTGGGTTTTTTTTTGTTATTTTGATAGCTTGCTGCTTCTGTTGTTTCTATTTTTAAGTAGATGATGATATAATCCTCAAGTAACAATAGTTTTACCCAGTCCTCTTATTTCTCTTTCCTTCCTGATGCGCCAGCCTGAACTCCAGGGTCTTTCACTAGCAATTACTGGGCACATTCTTATCTTGTGCACTGAACACTTTTTTTCCCATTCAATATGCTGCTCATCATAGATCTTTTGGAATAGAATCTTTACTAAGATAAGAAAGTTTATTTGATTCGTGGTTCCCTAACTGTTTTTTCACAAATCATAAATGGATACTTAACTTTATAAATTGCTTGAGAAAAGCAGGGAATTTTTCCTCTTTAGTCTATGAATATGGTGACTTACAGTTATATATTTTATTATATTGAGTATCTTTGCATTCTAAGGATTCTCCATTTAATCTTGATATAGCATTATTATTTTAATACCATTGAATTCAGTTCATAAATAATTATTTATTCTTCCCAACAATGTTCAAGGTGAAATTGGCCTATTTTTTCCTTGACTTTTCCACAATTCAGTTTGAAATTGAGATTATACTAGCCTGATGCTAACATTAGCTGAGCAGCTTTTAATCTTTTTTCCTGTTTTTTTTTCTATATTTTTTCCTGTTCTTATCCTATATATATTTTCCCCAATATATATAGGATAAGAGTTGCATATTACTTGAATGTTTGATGTTTTTCACCTGTGAAACCATTCAGACAGGTTTTTTTAAGCAAATTATTTTTATCAGAGGTATTTGGCAACTTTTTCTATTTCTTCAGTGTTTACTGACATAGCAAATTTTGTATTCTTGGTAATTTTGGTAGCTTAAATTTTTCTAGGAATCTATTTCACAGAGGTTTTCAAATTTATTAGCATCTACTTGTTTATAAAACCATTTATTTTTCATATCTCTATTATATCTGATAGCTATTCCCTCCTTTTCATTCGGTACTTTGTTTAATTGTTCCTTTCACCCCTTTGTTCATGGTCAGTCTGGTTCTAAGTCTGAATATCTCACAACTAATTTTTAAGAAGCAGCTATGGGTTTTGTGAGTCTTTACTGCATAGTTTTGTTCTCTATTTTGCTTTCTATTCTTATCCTTATAATGTCCCTCTTATTTTTTCAGCTTTGCTCAATTGCTCTTATTTTAGATTTTTAGAAGAATTTTTAGGTTATTTACTTTTAAGTTTTCTAGTTCTAATAAATGTATATTTGAAGCTATAAAATCCTAAGTACTTTTTAAACTGCGTTTAACTGTTATGTATCAAAGTTTGATATGTAACATTTTTACTAAGTGAGTTAACTTCCTTTATGATTGCTTTTACAATCCATGTAATTTATCAGTTTTATTCTTAGTTTGCATTCCATGAGAACCTCAGGTATCCTTTTGTTCTTAAGTGCTGATTTTATATACAGTCTGACCACCGAATGTAGGTATTTTCAAAGATCCAAATACTTTGGAAATCATTGGAGTTTTCTATGTAGTCTAGTGTATATTCTATTTCAGTAAATGTTCTGTGACTTGAAAATTTTTATGTTTTTATGGCTTTTCATTTCATAGTGAATCATTTGAATCTTGTACCTGATTTCATTTCCTTCTTTGCTTTCACCACCCTGAGGCTCAGAGCCGGTTGGTTCCCAACTATCCATAGCTGGCTGATAAGTGCGCGTCCTGGCGATCTGGCTCTCTGCGCGGAAGGCTCTGACTGGCAGCATTGCTGGTTTCTGTGGCAGAAGTTTTTCACCACGGTCAAGGTTTAACAGCTTCCTTTCAAAATTCATGAGTAGTTTACAATCTTCTCTTATTAGCCAGTATAAGACAGTTCCAGCACACACCTTTTGAAAAAGATATTTATGTTGCCCTGGCTGGTGTAGCTCAGCGGATTGAGTGCGGGCCTGTGAACCAAACAACTGCAGTTGGATTCCCAGTCAGGGCACAGGCCTGGGTTGCAGGCCAGTTCCCAGCAGGGGACGCACGAGAGGCAACCATACATTGATGTTTCTCTTCTTCTCTCCTTTGCTTCCCCTCTGAAGGTAAATAAATAAAATCTTTAAAAAAAGATATTTATGTTGTAGACTAGTTTTACCCCCTGGCTTCACTTCTTTCTTTTTTAAAGTAATAATACTTTTAATTAAATTAACTGCTTTTTAAAAGGAATTTAAAAATTTTAATTGATTTTAGAGAGAAAGGAAGCACCGGAGAGAGAGGGAAACATTGATTTGTTGTTCCGATTATTCATACACTCATTGGTTGATTCTTGTACTTGCCCTGGCTGGGGATGGAACCTGCAGCCTTGGCCTATAGGAATGACATTCTAATCAACTGAGCTACCCAGCCAGGGCCAATAAAATTACCTCCTTAATAGCACGTTTGATACTAATATTAACAGTCCCCCTTCTTGGTTTCTTTGCATTTTGTGCAACATCCCTTTGACTCGATTATTCATGAGTCTGTTTGTCTTCACTTATTTCTAAATTTTAGTTTTTCTTTGTTCCAATTTCTTTTTTTTTTAGATTTTATTCATTTATTTTTAGAGAGGGTGGAGGGAGAGAAACATCAATGTGCGAGAAAAACATCAATGGGCTGCCTCTCGCATCCACACATGCACTCCCCCAAACTGGGGTCCAGGCCCTGCAACCCAGGCATGTGCCCTGACTTGGAATCAAACTGACAACCCCCTGGTTTTCCGGGCAGTGCTCAATCCAATGAGCCACACCAACCAGGGCTCTTTCTTCTTAAACTGTGTCTGTCTCTGTAAGTTGCTATAAGCCCTTTTTGGAATAAGGTGTATAAGAGGATAATTTGTTGGCCAATTAAGAAAAAGACAGCCTTCTGCTTTTAAAAGGTCTAAGTCTTCGCTGTGCTTCTTTCGGGCATGTTGTGGGCTTGTGCAGCTCAGTGGTCACCCGTGCTCACCAGGTTCATGTCTCATGAGCGAGGGACTCCCCTTCTTCCCACCCCTGTTTTGAAGGTTCCCCTCAACTCTCCCACCCGCAGGATCCTTTTCCTGGTTCCTTTGGCCAGACAAGGGGTGTCTCCTGGCTCTGCACTGCAGCTCTCACTGGAGACTGTGAGAAGAAAGAGGAAAAACAATTGAAAACCACCCCAGGGAGTTGTCTTTACAAGTTTTGACTCTTCACAATCTTGGTTTCTTTTTCAGAGTCCTTTAGTACTTGATTTTGTCTGCTCTCCAGTTCCTAGTTGTGATCACCAGGTGAGGTGGGCTTCTAAACTATTATTTTAAACTTTAAAATAAATTAAATATCATGGCTAGAAAAAAACCCTCAAGGATCTAGTAATTTTAGATCCTCCCTCCAAGGGCATAAGACTGTTTTTAGGGTACTTTGAATTTGTACGTTTAGCCTGAGGTCCAGAAAGACGAGCAGACAGAGCTTCCAAGGGAGCCCACTAAGGTTTCTAAGCCCTGGTGTGTCTCTTCGCCACTCACCTGTTAGCAAACTGGCATTGAATGTCAAAGTGGTACACCGCGGTGGAAGCCACTCAACAATTTCATCTGACGGAAGAGGCAATGAGGGCCCCAGCGGGGAATAATTTGTGTTGTCACCCAGGAAGTACCCAGCAAAGGTAAGACCAGAACTCGGCTTCTTTAATACAGTTAAGTCAAGTGTCTGGTAACAACTTCAATTTCCTAAGTGGCAACTATTGGCTACTTGGCTCATTATTGCAGATTTCAAGGAGGTGATGATATATGAAGCTTGAGGGAATGGGAAGTTTTATGTACTGGGAGGAAAGGCATATTTCAGCCTTTGGACTTGCTATGACTTTGGTCAAGTGACTTGCTCTTTCTAAGTCCCAATCTGTCCTTAAACAGAAAAAGTAGTAGGACCTATTGTGAAGCCTGAGGAAAAAGGGCTCCTGGTGGCTAACTGGGCTCAAATTAAAACAAAAAAAGTGCCCCCCACCCAAAAAAAGCAATGCCTAGTACTGGGTTCTGCAGAGGGACCTCTGCACAAAATGCACTTCAGGGAGAGGCCTGCCTACACTATGCTCCTGCCATCTGAGCCAGCCCTGGAATCCCATTTTAACCAATAGAACTGAGGTTTTTCATGTAGCTGCACAGCTCTGACCAATCAGAGTGGCTCTATTCTGACCAATCAGTACAGTGTCTTTTGGACCAATCAAATTTTAAAGATTTGGAGTTCTTATTTGCATGAGGATGGACCAGTCAGGGACTAGGGGCCAGGACTCCTGTCACTATAAACCAGCTCCCCTTCCTACCCAAGACTGAAGTCTATTTCCCCAGAGAAGACCAGGACAGATCTGAGCTGGCTAGCTGGAGAGAGGCCTGGCCCCAGGGTGGCTTCCCAGCCATGCTGTATCTACAGCTGTGCTGTCCCGTCAGTGAGCTGTTTGCACTGAATAGAGTATCCTTCACCGAACCCCAACTGAGAGTTCCTGTTTGTGCTGAATTGGCTCCAACAATCATCAGCTGACACCATACAGGCTTTTTTGTTTGGGTTCTAAGAGGTAACGTTTATAAGCATTTAGCAAATGCCTTGTTTAATAAATATAGATTTTATGGTTGTTATTACCCTTTGAAATTCACAAGTGCCCTCTTTGAAATGCTTTTTAAGAAAACCTAAGCATTTATCACCTGCTGAGTTCTAGTGTAAATGAATGCATTATGAAAGAAACTGTTTTCCAGGTGAGGCTGCTGGTGCCCTTAGCGACCTCTCATGTATGTCGCTGTCTCATCTGCCTCTCAGTCTAGGCCAGGGGTTTTCAGCCTTGTTCACCTCCTGGCACACATAAACCAATTACCAAAATTCTGTGGCACATCGAAAAATGGATTTTTCCTGATCTGACAAAAAATAGTATAACTTCGATTCATTCATACCTAATGCTATTGTTGTGTTGGCTGTTGTTATTTTTTAAATTTGACAATCTAAGGGAAAAGAGGCCTGTGCCCCTGACTAAATGGGGAGGTACTGCATGTTTTAAAAACTCTTGCCCCACATTGGTCGCTGGGGCATACCACTTGAAAATCGCTGGTCTAATTTAAAACTTGAAAACTAGCCTTAAAGGGATGAATCCTACTCTTCAACTTCCACCCTCCTCCTTGGAGTGTCAGAATGAATTTTTATTGTTTCTAATATTTCAATATCACTCAGTCCCTGATGACCTGCCGTGTATGGGGCTCTGTCTGGCATACTCCACACCCTTCTTTTCCTGGGAAAGGTGTTTTAGACCTGGGGGCAAAAGAATAAAAAGGTACGCTGACACCTGGGGTGGAAGGAGCCCCTCCACGAAGCTTCATTTCCCTGAATACCCATTTCCCATCGACCAGGCTGGGTTACTTATTAGAGAGTTTATTACAAAATAAGGAGAGGCATCTGAGGAAGATTCACTCGTCATAGAATTTCGGCAGCTCATTGCCCAGGATTACTCGATGGTCCACACCAGCAGCTGTAATAGTGACCAGGTATATGACACCCCCACTGGAGCCATCCCGGCTCATGGCCAGAGCAATAGCTGCAGAGGGTTCAAGTTGGAGAGAGAGAGAGAGAGAGAGAATGGCTCGACTTCAAAAGACATTTCCTTCCCCTCCTGTCCATATGCCTACTACCACCTTCCAACCTCAAAACCCATCTCCTAGAGAGGCATATTAGGTGGTGTGTTAATAAACCAACCTAAAAGTTAAAAAAAAAAGAAAAAAGAAAAAACCCCACCTTATATAAAATATCTCTGAATGTCCATGGTCTCAATATTCCTACCATGATCCATTTCAAGTTATAAATAGCTTAACCATCAGCTCCCAAATCCTCGAATATTTGTCAGTCGGCTCTCATGAGCTAGCCCAGGACAGCTCAGCACACCACTGGTTCTTACAGTAACCACTTATCCTAATTTGCTGCACACAGAACTTTGTCCTGAAGTCCCATCTATATCGTTTCGCATTTGTCCTGCCCCCTTTCACTTTCAAAACTGTCCCGGTTTGGACATTAAGTTAAATGGTCGCCCGACATATTCCTCTTCCTGTTCCTCCTACTCTACATCCCTCCCGAGTTAAAACCCTTGCCCCTGGTTGGGTTAATTAACCCTTCCACTTGGTTAATTACCATCCGTGGTGAAGCGCCTGCACTCCTCAGCGGACATGCCTGGTTTATAAGCTGCATCCACATAACCGTAGATATAGGTGCTCCCAGAGCCACCAATTGCAAAGGGCTGTCGAGTCAGCATTCCTCCCAGGGTTCCATATACCTGGGGGAGGCATCCTCAAGTCAGAATAAAGCAGCACCAATCCTCTTCTTGCCACGGAGACAAGCAGGCGGTCCCCGTGGTCTGCAGTGAGGCCTCAGTATCTCCTGCCCCCATCGGGGCAGACTGTCCCATGTTTTTAGAGGCAGTGTCTTTGGGACTCAATGCTAGAAGACAAGTGACCTCCAGCTCCCTCTCGAGGGGGACGGGGAATCCCAAGGGAGAGCGTGCCCTGGGAGAGACCCACCTGGCCACCTTCGCGTTGGTCCCAGCCGGCTACCATGAGGTGTGCAGACAGTTCCTCTCGGTATTTATAGCTGATATTTCTCACCACATTTGCAGCAGCGAGAACAAGTGGAGGTTCTTCCAGTTCCATCCTGAAGGAAATGTTAGGAATAGGAAGAAGGGTCAATATAATTTCCTGCTGTTCCACCCTCGTGTGCCATTACCATCGGCCTTGCCAAGGGACACGGAAACCCGTAGCTGTAATAGGGGTCAAACTCCAGCTCCCCTCCCACATGTGCAGGGGAGTCCAACCCCACCATCGACCGATAAGAAGATTTCAGTCGTTCCCCTCTTTCACCCTGTTCCACCTGCCACCCCCTCCCTGCCTAATGACATGACTCTCTGGGCTACCAGAGCCCCGTCCTTGTGGGTAAAAGCAGATAAGCATTACTTCCACCCCAGTGACCTGGTTTCCTATAGGGTGATGTGATACATGGGCCACATCACCATTTTCTCCCTTCTTATTTATATTGGGATAGTGTTGTGCAGTTTTCAAACTGCCTTCACATCTATCATATGATTCTCAAAATAACTATCTGGTGAGTTGGGTAGGTACTATTGGCTCCACTTCACAGGTGTGGGAATTAGCCCAGAGACATGAGAGTGCCAGTTAAAAGTTAATAAAAGCAGGAGTTAAAACCAGAGTTTTTCTTTAAATTTCTAGTGCAGTGCTCCTGGAACAGGGCACTCACTGTATGGGGGTTCACTGGTTGGGGGAAGTCTAGCAGGGGTAGTGCGAGGACCCCAAAGCTTCATACCCATGGAGCTCCAGCTGGTAGGCAGCCATGTCTGCCACAGCTTGGGCGTCAGCAGCCGAACCAGAGAGCGCACAGTAGATGCGATGGTGTAAGGGGGACAGCTTGTCGAACACCCGGTTCACCACAGCCTGTCTGTAGGGAAGGAGTCAACAGTCATCAGTGTTAGAGTTGCAGGAGATTGTCCAGTGTTTCCCAAATTTATTCGACAGGAGAACAGCATGGAGTGCACGAAATTTAATGCTTGCATTAAAGCAGGAAGCAAAACATCATCTCAAGTTAACCACTGCAAGGAATCAAAATTACACTTATTTTCAGGCTTAGATTTTATAATAAAATAAAAAATATTAAGCTAAGAATAAGGCTACTCTTACAAATTTTTCTTTACTGTTAACCATCCTGAGGAAGTTATGTGGTCTATGGGACATAAAGTAGTATTGCTGTAATCTTGTACTCATTTTGCATGCGAGGAAATGGGCAAAGAGGGAGAAAGACACAGTCAGTTCAACAGGTGACAGATGAGAAACCAGGATGCCTGCTTGTCAGAACCATCTTTTCTTTCTCTAAATATAGACGGATGGCGGGCCCCTCAAATCTCCATCTGTATCCCTTTCTCAGACCCAGTCTCTTCCAGGGACGGGCCACATAGCGTTCAGCCCCTGGACCTCCTCTGTGAATTCAGAGACCCAAGCACCCATCCAATATCTTATTATAGTGACCTTTCTGAAAGGTTAACTCCATTTCTCCAAAGTTCTAGTTCACCATGCTCTTCATGAATGGGTTAAAAATTGCATATTTGGGGCCATTAGCTTCTTTCTGAAGCATATACCTTCACTGGTACTCACCCTGCAGACACCCGAGAATCAGAACCCACCACAACGCCTCCATGGAACTCTACTGCCATAATCGTTGTCTGCAGAGACACAGAGGATGGGATGTCAGACCAAGAAGAGCCCTGATCCCCTCAGGTCAGAGGTGAGGAGACATTCCCAGAGAGAGGAGGACACTGGCTCAAGGTCACACATTTACTCAGGCCAGATCTGACTCCCAGGATAGGACTTTTCTCCACCTTCCCGTTTGCTCCATTGTCCTTCCTGCTTGCAAGGGAACGCCACAGCCTGGCCGTGGCACAGCACTGGAGGAACTGCAGTGCACCCCCACCCTTCCAAGGGGAATCCTTCCCACTGCAAAGAGAGCGCAGGGGATGAGGCTCCTAGAGGCAGAAGTCTAGCGCTGGGGCCCTTCCAAGCACCAGTGAGGCAGCCTCACGAGTGAATTACAATTTCCACCACATGTGCTTGTGTGTGCAGACCTGACAGAGCAACCACTGTGACCTTGGAAACAAGTTCAGGTCTATTTTGGGTCCAGAATCCTCCATCCACACCCTCCTTAATTAGGACTGAGCCCTTCAGTCTAATGAACACAGGAAAACATCGAGGGGGGCCATGGTCGGCAGGGCCATATCTTAAGGAAGGAGGAAAGCACACGAGGCAGTTTAAAACAAAGATTTCATTTAAGGATTTCTGATGAAGAGGTAAATAGACACTCAGCAGTCAGGAGATGTGTACCAAGGAATGATTTGAAGAGTTTGAGCTGACTTTTCCAGGTCAAGAAGAGAAATTAAGGAAGGGTAAAGGAGGATAAAAATACACTTTTCCCATTTTCATTGAGTTTGAAAAAGCCTAATGGTTCAAATGAGAAACTGAGTCATAGAGAAGGCAAGTGACTTGTCCAAGGTCACACAATTAATAGCAGACCTGAGACTAGAATCCAGGTCTAACTGCCATCTCCCGATGGGCTTCTGTTTCCTACTTTCTGCAGCCCATTGGAAGCAAAGGGAAATTTTCTAACTTCTCACCACTCTGTGAGTTACTCTGGCCCTCGGGGATACTGTCTACTGTGGGAGCAGTGCTTCCCTGAACACTGATTTACCTACTGATTAACCGAATAGAGGTTAATCAGTAGGACAGGGGCAACCACGTCCTCAGTATTAATCCTCTGCAGCAAAGTGTCCCCAAGAGAAGGTGGTGGCAGTACTCTGGGAGCAGAAGCTAGCCAGTGTTGGGCTGCCACCCCCACCCCTCCGGCAAAGTCCCTGGCGCGTGCGTGGCAGTGGGCAGGGATGGGAGCAGGCACCCTTCTGGGCCAAGCTGGAGAAGGGCACCACCGTCTCACATCGAACCCCCACTCTCAGTGCTGGGACCACGATTACCCAGGTGCCAGTTTATCAAAAGTCTGAGTGATGAGTTGGCCCTTCTCATTTAGTGCCCATACTAACTTCTCATTTAGTGCCTCTCCCAAATGCTGTCCTATTTCACCCGGGGCGCCATTTCCTTATCTCTGCACCTTCTCTAATCCCCTGCCTTGATTTGACCACCCCACTTTCTAGCCAGAGTGAAAGCGAAAGCGCTTTAGAGCTTCCAGCTAAGAGCCGAAGCACCCCATTCTCCACCAGCCTCGCGGGCCCAGTCCCCTCGTGAGCCCCTAGATAGTCCCCTTCAGAACAGAAACGCCCTATATTCATTGCGGGGACTGGGGCACTGAGGACTACAAGCTACCTCCTCACTGTTGGAAGCACTCCTTGGTGCTTCCAGAGTCCCCAGTCGCTCCACCTCCTCCACCCTTCTGCTAGCTCTCAAGCCCAGACTGATTACCCCAGTGTGGACTTCTCCGGCCTGGGTCAAGTCCCCTGTTGGTGGTCCCGGCCGCAACATCACGGCGCCGCACTGCTTGCTGACTGGGGCACTGAATAACGACCTCGGACTGTGCGCAGCGAGCACCCTGCAGCCCCGCCCCTTCGCCACGACCGCCAGGGGGCGCTAAAGCCCTCTCCGCGAGGCTCGCACCCAGGCGCTAACCTGTGTGGGGCAGATCTGCCTGGAGACTGGTGACCAAAGAGCCCCGCCCTGAGGCTGGGGTAGGGATGTCTCGACCAGTGGATTAGCTGGAGCCGACCAGGAAAGGAGGAGGGGCGGGTGTGCGCGGCGGAGAAGGGAGAGCACCTACGCTGCTCCCCAGAGCCTCAGGTCTGATTTCCACGCCTTTTCTCAAGATAGTCTGGGCTGGCGCGTTGCTAAGTGGGCGGACCTAGTGAGCCCCGGGCACTTTCGTTTTCTCTTTCCCCTAAACCGCTCGCTTCTAGCCAGCGCCACTAGGCAAAGCCGGTTCCCGGGACTTTCCAGGAGCGCCGCCCCGGCCCGCCCTTCTCCCTCGCCAGCCGCGCGTCCCCGCGCGCGCCCGGGAGGGCACTCTGACAGCACAGCGAGCCTCCAGCCCAGCCGGGACCGCAGAGAGCCCCGGGCCGGCGGGATCGCCGCGCGCAATGGCCAGCTCAGGGTCCCGCGCTGCCTGCGGGTGCCTCTGCCTCCCTCGAGCTTCCCTCGCGTGGCTGGGGGCAGCGCTGCTGCTTCTCGCCGACTGGGTGCTGCTCCGGCCGGCGCTGCCCAGAGTGTCGTCCCTGCTGGTGCCCGGCGGGTTGCCGCTGCTCCGGGTCTGGGTGGTGGGCCTGAGCCGCTGGGCTGGGCTGTGGCTGGGGGCCCGTGGGGTCCTCAGGGCCACAGCTGGCACCAAGAGTGAAAGCGGAGGAGTCCAGGGATGGCTGCCTTCTTTGGAGCCACTGGCGGCGGCATTGGGCTTGGCCCTGCCGGGACTTGCCTTGTTCCGTGAGCTGAGCTGGTGGGGAGGCCCCAGGAACGCCGACCGCACGGGGCTACTGCACTGGGGAAGTCGCCTCGACGCCTTCGCCCTTAGCTACGCGGCGGCACTGCCCGCAGCTGCTCTGTGGCATAAACTTAGGAGCCTTTGGGTGCGGGGAAGTCGCGGCAGTTCGGGAGACGCGGTGCGTCGGCTTCTAGGCTGCCTGGGCTCGGAGATACGCCGCCTCCCGCTGGTTCTGATCCTATTGATCCTCTCCAGTCTTGGTAAGAGATTCAGGGGAGAGGGACGGGCGCTAGGGGACTGGGCAGGAATCAAGAAGCATGGTTAGTGAGATAGGTTAGTGAGTTCTGGGAAATGTGGATGGGGAAGACGACCCAGCTCCGGCTGAGGATTCCACCTCTGGGCCCCGTGGGAGTCAGGAGTCAGGACTCCAGGCACTGCTTCATTGGACCATGCGGGGCAGCGCCTTTCATACACGTGCATCTTGCTCCAAGACCTCTAGGCTTCTTAATTCAACTCGTAAAGGTCTGATGGGGCCCTAGGACTGCGAGTTCCAGGGAGGCCTGTTCAGGTGCAGGGCTCTATTCTCAATGTGCCTGAGCTTCCCTCCCGGACATTCGTGAGGGGTGGAAGAGGGCTGCGCCCGGGGCAGACTGATCCTGCTGAGACTTGATATTTGTGACTGACACGTCTTTCCTCTTCCTCCCCAGGCGAGATGGCCATTCCATTCTTCACCGGCCGCTTCACTGACTGGATTCTACAAGATGGGACAGCCACCGCCTTCACTCAAAACATAACTCTCATGTCCATTCTCACCATAGCCAGGTCTGCGGCCCGCGGGGGAAGTCTGAGAATGGGGGACTCCGAAAAAGTGCACTCCGAAGTGCACTTCTGTGGGAACCTTCTCTCTGCTCCTGAACACACCCGACCCTCCACCTTCTGTCTCTGTCTCTCTCCAGTGCAGTGCTGGAGTTCGTGGGCGATGGGATCTACAACAGCACCATGGGCCACCTGCACAGCCGCTTGCAGGGCGAGGTGTTTCGTGCTGTCCTCCGCCAGGAAACAGAGTTTTTCCAACAGAACCAAACAGGTTTCTCCTGGAACTCCTTCTTTATACATCACATGCTAGTTATATCCCTATGTGTCCCCTTTTACTTACAGCCTTGATCTCCCTCTCACACACAGACATAGTCATTTCTTATTCTTGGTGTACCCCCTGAGCAAAACATTGCACTCTTTGCCTTCAGAAAAAACTAGTTCCACCCAAGACTTTTACATAAATTTATCACTATATGTATATTTAGAAGAATTGGCAAACCTGGAAATTTTGAGATCACAGAGCCTAAGTGCCTCTTTTACAGAAAAGGAAACTGAGGCCTAGGCCCTAAATGCTGAAATGTGCACAGTCACATATGGTTAGAGGTAAACTTGGGGACCGAACCCATTTCTTGATTTCTAATTCAGTGCTTGGTAGAAATCTAACAGGGATGCAGAGAATCAGAATGCTCAGCATTACAGAAATAAAAGGTCTCCTTCTGCCTGCATACAGCAGGAGGCTCAGTAAGTAGGAAGGAGGAATGAGCCATAGGGACCCATGGAGTCTCATTCTTTAGAAGTCATCAGCATCACAGGTCCTGGACTGCTCTCCAGCGGGACCCTCCGTTTTTCTCCAGCTCTGGCCCGTGATCAGCTGAAGCTGCTCCGGCCTACGTGTGCAGAGGGGGTGCACAAGTTCTTCAAGGAGCACAAATCTGCCAAGAAGTGGGAATTTACATGGGTGTCCATTTCTGTGTAGCTAAATGAAGGCTTTTAGCCAGACTTTTCTGACCTAACACACTCTCCCTGTATTGAAATCTCAGAACTTCCCTATACCCCCTGACCTTCTTTTCCCCACCACCCTTAGAAAACCATGTTGACACCCCTCCCCTCACATCCTGGCTCACTGCCAGTCCCTCCCATTCCTCCAAGACCTGCAGTCACTCCACTCTGTTTTCCCCACCGCCTGGCAGGAGCTATCACCTCTCGGATAACAGAGGATACCTCCACCCTGAGTGAGTCTCTGACTGAGAAGCTGAGCCTGTTGCTATGGTACCTTGTGCGGGGACTGTGTCTCTTGGGGCTCATGCTCTGGGGATCACTGTCCCTCACCGTCGTCACCCTAGTTGTCTTGCCTCTGCTTTTCCTGCTGCCTGAGAAGCTGGGGAAGTGGTACCAGGTATGTCTGGGGAGTTGCCTCAACCTGCACAGACTCTCATCTCCCACTCAGTCCCTCTCAGATTTCTTTCCTGGCACCTCAGTGATTCTCTGTTCATGCACTCCTTGTCTCTGTAGTCTGTGTTCCCACACTCAGTGGGAGTGTTGATCTTCATATTCTCAGTGTCTTCTTTTTTGTTTTTGTTTTTTAAGATTTTACTTATTTATCTTTAGAGGGGAAGGGAAGGAGAGGAGAGAAATAACAATGTATGGTTGCTTCTTGTGAGTCCCCTGCTGGGAACTGGCCTGCAACCCAGGCATGTGCCCTGACTGGGAATTGAACTGCGATCATGTGGTTTGCAGGCTCACGCTCAATCCACTGAGCTACACCAGCCAGGGCTCATATTCTCAGTGTCTTCTAAATTCTGTCCACAATTGGTTTTTAAGAACGTGATTGCTAAGCTAATCTCGAGAATATGATCCACCCTACCCCCGCCATCGACCTCCCGAGTAATTTTTTTCTCTTCTGGATTCCTTTAGTATCCAAGGGGTAGATCTGTGTCCCTTTTACTTCTCTCCTGTCCCTTTGCCTCTTCTCACCTTTAACCTTCAACCAGGTAACCCTGGTACTAGTTTCTTTGTGGTTTGCCAATCCTGTGTGACATCTCTTATCTGTGTCTCCACAGGTACTGGCAGCACAGGTGCAGGAATCTCTGGCAGAGTCCAGCCAGGTAGCCATTGAGGTTTTGTCAGCCATGCCTACAGTCCGGAGCTTTGCCAACGAGGAGGGTGAGGCCCAGAAGTTCAGACAAAAACAGCAGGAAATGAAGGCACTGAACCAGAAAGAGGCCCTGGCCTATGCAGTTAACCTCTGGACTACCAGTGTGAGCACCTGGAGATGAGTGCCCGTTCCCTTGTCCCTAAGGTGCCTTGGGTCCATTCACTTCTCTGTGGCCCTGCTCCACACTCCTCTCCCACTGGGCAATGGTTGGTTCAGTGTTCTCATCCTAGCAATCTGAGGCTCAATCACCCTACTTGGTGTTCCTGACCCACTTCTGCTTTTAATACTAGAGGGCTTCCTCTCACTGTGACACACAAAACCTACCTAACCCCCTTTTAGGAAGATGCAATGTCTTCCAGCCCTAGGACCTCCCCTTGTTTCTCAGGGGTTGTTCAATAAGCCATAAGTTCCTACATCTGGGCCTGCCTCATGCTGGGACTGTGTGGATGTGCTAGTGAGAGCCACGGAAGTAGCAGAGCCAAGCATGTGGTGGCATCTGTGATGTCCTCAAAAAAGAACTAGACCAGCATTCACAAGTTCCTGGCTTGGTGTTGCAATTCACTAGCTCTGTGACCATGGCCTTGTAACTTATCTTCTCTAAGATTGTTTCTTCACTTTAAACGATGGAAGACACTTAACCTTGTTTATAGAGCTTTTGATATGAATATTAGATTATTCATGGAAACCTCTTTTACAGAGCAAAATGCTCCCCAAACAAGGTGATAATAGTGATGGTGGTGGTAATAATGATGACTTCTTTCGTGTGTAATTGAGTAAGACTCCATGGGTCTCTGTGGTTCATTCTTTCCTTCTAGTTGTTGAGCCTCCCCCCATTACTGGGGGGAAAGGAACTTTATATCTCCTTAGTGCTAAGGATTCTGGTTCTTTCTCTGTTAGATTTCTACCACAATCCCTTTTCTCTGTGGCTTCTCCACAGATCTCAGGGATGCTGCTGAAGGTGGGAATCCTGTATATTGGCGGGCAGCTGGTGACAAGTGGGGTTGTGAGCAGTGGGACCCTTGTCACGTTTGTCCTCTACCAGATCCAGTTCACCACATGCGTTGAGGTGCGCTCCTTCCGGCTTCACTCCCCGGTGCTCCCCTTCCCCTTTCCATCACCATCCGTGTCACTTGCCTTCCATTCTCTACCCGTCTCGCATCACATAGCCTTGGCAGGTAGAGGAGGTGCCTCTGCCACTCACGATTCATATCTCCCTTCCAGGTACTGCTCTCCACCTACCCCAGGGTGCAGAAGGCTGTGGGCTCCTCCGAGAAAATATTTGAGTACCTGGACCGGATCCCTCGCTGCCCAGCCAGTGGAGTATTGACTCCTTCAAACTTGGAGGGCCTTGTGCAGTTCCAAGACGTCTCCTTTGCCTACCCTAGCCGCCCAGACGTCCCGGTGCTGCAGGTAGAGCCTCCCAGGGCTTGCATTCCACCAGCCACTCCTTCACCTCTACTGTCCTAAACTGTCTCTCTCACTTCAGCCTGCTTAACACCAGGTACAGAGAGATCCTTCCCAGCCCCTCAGAGGCAAAGATGAGCATCGCCTATTCCATGAAACTGCCAGTTTGGGTTTCTAAGGGGAAGGGCAGAGGAGGCGCTCAGGAAGGAAACTCTCACACCCTAAGGAATTGCTAAAGCAAAACCTGCCCTCCAGCCTCCTGTCATTCCTCTTTCTTGTATTTTGTGATTTTGAATGTGAATTTTTCCTGTTTTCTCGTGGTATCTGATAGCAAGTGTGTGGCATAGCGGTGCCTAGTCTTTGTTCCTGTGTTCGCTTCATCTCCCACCCCTACTCTGTGCATGTGGGAGGGTAGGAGTGACTATATTTCCCCATTTTTCTCCTGTGGTAAAACATCATATGATGTAACAGACAGTGACATCCTCAGGTTTAGGGGCTCAGTCTGCCTCTTACTGTGTGATTGATCCTCTGACACCCAGGGGCTGACCTTCACCCTGCGTCCCGGTGAGGTGATGGCACTGGTGGGGCCCAATGGGTCTGGGAAGAGCACAGTGGCCGCCCTGCTGCAGAACCTGTACCAGCCCACCGGGGGGAAGCTGCTGCTGGATGGGAAGCCCCTGTCCCAGTATGAACACCGCTACCTGCACCAACAGGTGAGCAGAAATGTGGCCTGGGGAAGGGTGAGGAGCACCAAGTAAGAAGAATATTCTCACTAAGCACTCCCTGAAAACTCTGAAAGGAGGGTTAGGGAATGATGGGAGACCTTGGGTGGAGATGGGGGTGTGGTCAAGAGAGAGGGTGTGTAATTTTGTGATTAAGATACCAGTACAGATTTTGAGCCTTTAATTTCTTTATAACTATATAACTATTCCAGTATTCCTTGTTCCTTGACTCTCCATTATATTTTGTCCCAGGTAGCTGCAGTGGGACAAGAGCCAGTGTTATTTGGAAGAAGTTTCCGAGAAAATATTGCCTATGGCCTGATGCAGAAGCCAACTATGGAGGAAGTCACAGACGCTGCAGTGGAGTCCAGGGCTCACAATTTCATCTCTAAACTCCCTCAGGGCTACAGTACAGGTGCTCTCTCCACTCTTCTCACCACTCAGGCATCTGGACCTTGAAATTCCAGTAGTCTTGTCTTTATTCATCAGTTCTTCTCATCCCACTGACATCAGTTTGAAGTTTTAAGATCCTGTTTTCATGGTTCCTTCATCCACACATCCTCAGGCCTCCTCCACTTTCCCAGAGCCTCCCCGTCCAACTGCATCCACATACTCCTAGTTCCATGATTCTTTGTCATATTTTGTCTCGGGTGGCTGCAGTCCTTGGGGGGGGGGTGCGTGCGCGCGCGCGTGTGTGTGAATAAGTGCGTGGGTCCACATGTAGTTATCCAACTGTCACCTTGGCTCTTTTCTGTGCAGAGGTAGGCGAGGCTGGGAGCCAGCTATCAGGGGGTCAGCGACAGGCAGTGGCCTTGGCTCGAGCATTGATCCGAAAACCACGTGTACTCATCCTAGATGATGCCACCAGTGCCCTGGATGCAAACAACCAGTTATGGGTGAGACAATCCTCTTCTTAATGCCGAGTGTCCCACCAATCGTCCTTCCTTCTCTCATGTCATGTTAGTTATGTTAATGTCATAATCATTCGAATTGGTCCTTGTAATTCTCAGCTCCTATTAGCTTCTCCCCAAGATGTGTAGAACCATTTACAAGAAAGTGTCTACATTCTTAGGATCTCTGAAGCCAGAAGTACGGAAAAAAATCCTAATATCAATATTTTTTATATAAATGCTTTAAAAAATATTTTATTTATTTTTAGACAGGGAAAGGGAGGGAGAGAGTTAGAGAAACATCAGTGTGTGGTTGCCTCCTACATGGCGCCCACTGGGGACCTGGCCTGCAACCCAGGCAAGTACCCTGACTGGGAATCGAACTGGCGACCCTTTGGTTCACAGCCCGCGCTCAATCCACTGAGCTACACCAGCCAGGGCCTAACTGAGCTTATACCATTGCCAGGCATGCTACTGGGCCCATTGCATGCATTGCCTCACTCATTTATTCATTGTGAATGCCAGTGAGCTGGCTGCTGTCATCCTCTTTCTGCAGAGGATGAAATGGAGGCTAAGAGAGGTTGAATAACCTGTTCAATGGCATTCATCTATTGAGTAGCAGATCCTAGACTGAAATTCAAGTCTGCCTAACTTGAATGTTCATGCCCTTTACCACTAAGTTATATTTCTTTAAAACAATATAAAACTTCCCAGTCCATAGGTAGAGACACTGTTTAATACAATTTTCTCTTTTCTCATTAGTTTTACCCTAGGACTCTGACTTTTATTACACCATTGCTCCTTGAGTAAAGTCCTTAACAAATCAAAGATTTTACAGAGAAACACTCAAAACTGAGTCTTCTTTGTTCCCCATCCCATGGGGTTGGAATTCCCGACACAAATGGTGGTGAATCTAGTGAGGTCTGTCTTGGCTCTGGAAACACAGATGTCTCCCTGGGCGGGGAGTGGTCCCCAGCTCTGACAGAGTCCATGTCCTTTCTCAGGTGGAGCAGCTCCTCTATCAAAGTCCTGAGCGGTGCTCCCGGTCTGTGCTTCTCATCACCCAGTGTCTCAGCTTGGTGGAACAGGCTGACCACATCCTCTTCCTGGAAGGAGGCACTGTCTGTGAGGCAGGAACGCACCAGCAGCTCATGAAGAACAAGGAACGCTACTGGACGATGGTGCAGGCTCCTGGTGGGTTGGGTGCTCCAGAATGAAAGACTTCTCATCGCCCTCCCTTTTTTTCCTCCTTTGTATACTGGAGAATTTAGGAACAAAGATCTTACCAGAGTCGCAGAGTTGTCAGGAGCGACATCCAGAAATGTAACCCTCCGGGTGATACTTGAAATTCTGCCATGAATATTACCCTCTCTCGAAGATCCTCTTGAAAAAACCGATTCCCTGGAAGAAAACCGGTGTATAACTAACTCCTTAGTGTAACTAGGTGGACAGTCAGGGTCAGTGTGGATAGCACTCTGAAAATAGTTATAATATAAAGAAAGACCGGCTACTTCCAAGGAAACCAAAGGCATATATATGCTGGCCCATAAGTACTGTGTAGATTTTTGGTATTTATAATAAAATTGGTGTCTTGTACTGTGGTCTCTTGGGTTTTCAGCGCACTGAATGGCTCACTGACTTCTGCAGCGCACGTTTCAGGAGCCTGGTGTCTTCTCTCCTTTAGTACCCTCCGTGTTTCACAGCTCAGTGTGCGCCATCTTTTCCCTTAGGTGTTCTGTATCCTGTGGTCGCCCCTCCACTTCCCAGTCCCCCAGCCCCGTGCCGTGCCCACCCCCAAGGGTGGGCAGACTGGGATATGGCGCCTAAGGCACCAGCAGCAGCGCTCATAGCCAGGGCCTTTCTAAGGTGGAAGATAAGGGCCAGCGAGGTTACAAGAAGCGCAAGTGCGCGAGCAGAGGACCTCACACTTCATTTTGCTGTTCAGGTCCTTCCGTGTAAGGGTTCCACCGGCACCGCCACGGAAGGGGCACCTGTCTGGCAAGTCTCAGCGCAGTGGCCAGGGTTGTCTAGAAAGTCCCTTCCAATCAGGGAGGGTCATGGTATGTGACGGTACCAGTTGCTGAGCAGATTAGGACAACACAGGTTGCAAAGAAAGGCGGGGTTTAGAGGAGTTAAACTCAGCCTTGCTCGGACAAGCAAGAATTAAGCTAGGAGGTGTGGGCAGAAAGGATAGTTCTTGCGGTGGCTACAAGTTTGGGAGACCGCTGAACCCCGCCCGAGAGGCCGAATCAAGGACCGTGTGGAAAGATGTGGCGTCTGCGCTCTCTCCGCGGTGCCCCCTTCCCCCACACGCTGCCGGTATATTCTGTTGCCTCGAGACTTAGTGCCTCCACTTAACTAGTGCACCTCCCCCACTTTAAAAATGATGCTCGTGAGAACGCCCCTCGCCCACCCGGACGCGCTGCCTCTTTAGCTGACGGGGGCCCACGGCGTGTACCGTCTCACTACCACTCCGGAACTTCCCAGAGGGTGGTTGCCCGGACGGTAATCTCATCGCTAGAGGGGCTTTCGAAGCCGCTCGGTCTCCTCATTTCTCGGGACGGCCCGTCTACCACCCATCGTTTCCCCAACCTGCCTGCAGGCGGAGCGGAGAAGCTTACCCCCAGTGTGACGCGCCTGGTCCCAGGCGCCCACTAGCTTCTTCTCGCCAAGGTCAGGGGGATGTGGAAAGGATTCTGGTTCCCTCCCCGTAGGGCTGCGGGCTTTCGCTTTCACTTCCTTCAGCGAGTGCGGGCAGGTCTCCGGGTGCCGGGCGATCATGGCGCTGCTCCAGGTGTGCGGAGCCCCCCGAGGGCTGGCGGACGACCCGGCTTTCCCCCTCGCGGGAAGGCGGCACGGCTCGGACCCAGGACACTACCGTTTCTCTGTGCGGTCTCCGGAGCTGGCCCTCCCGCGGGGAATGCAGGTCAGGGCTGTCAGAGAACCCTGGGGGAGGCACAGCGAGGGCGCGGAGGACCCGAGGGTCCGCCTGGGACGGCCCGGAGGCGGGGAGACGCGGAGGGGGCCACCCTTGAGCCTTGGGAAGCCACGTCCAGGGAAGGGGCCACGTGGGACTCGCGACTGACCATCTGAGGGTTAGAAGTGCGGGACCAGGGCAAAGTTAGAGGTGGCTGGGTGCGCCCATGGAAAGACAGGAGCGCTTTCCTTCCCTGACCACATCACACACAAAGCGCGAAGCATTTCTCGCTTGATACAGGGACGGGGCAGTGCTTTGGAAAACCTGTAAACTTAGGCGGTTAGCCTTGCCTTAAAAAGTCACTCACTGGGTGACTGGGATCAAGTCGCCCAGACTAGATTTTGGGTCTCTTCAGTAAAGTAGGGATACCAGTAGTAAATGTGTTTTGTGAGGGCTAGATGACCTATTAAAGTCACCCTTAAACGTTTTAGTTATGATAGCATTTATTTTCTTTTGGAAAAGATTGGTGTCACGTGTCTCTTTCTTTTCTTCTCCCGGGGCCATTTCCTTGTGGAGACGGGTTATTAACTATTCCATTTACTCATGGTTGGAGAATCTCTCTGTAGCTCCTCACCAGAACACTCTAGGCCCCTTTCTGGGAGCCTCCTGCATCGGAAGTTTTCATTGCCCCTTTCTCTGCCTCTTCTCTCTGACTAGCCCACTGAATTCTTCCAGTCCCTGGGTGGGAATGGAGAAAGGAACGTTCAGATTGAGATGGCCCATGGCACTACCACCCTTGCCTTCAAGTTCCAACACGGAGTGATTGTGGCTGTGGATTCTCGGGCTTCGGCTGGGAGTTACATTGGTGAGGCCCTGTCCCAGCAGGTTGACTCTGGGGAGCTGGGCCCTCTTCTCAGCAGGGGCCCAACTTCCGCACCGAAATGGAAGCAGATATTGAAGTAAGACACACAGGGAAAGTGTGGGCTCATTCTTGTTCTCTCAAAACTCCATCTTCTTCCAGCTACCTTAAGGGTGAATAAGGTGATTGAGATTAACCCTTACCTGCTGGGCACCATGTCCGGCTGTGCAGCGGACTGTCAGTACTGGGAGCGGCTGCTGGCGAAGGAGTGCAGGTAAGGGGGGCATTTCATCTCCCTTCTAAGGCTACTAGTCAATTCTGGATCCTGGATCCTCCAGACCACTAACTCTTTCCCCCTGTGCTAACGCAGAATATTAGTGCAAATGCAGGTTTACTCAAAATAGCCTTTTGGCGTTAACCTTCCCCCAAATCTCACTAGGTGTTCTTATCAATAAGCCAGATAATTTGTCAATTATTTAGCACTGTCACCATCAATCCTGGTGGGTTAGTATCATTACTAGAATTTCTTTATGTGAATGAGATACTTTAAATCTCAAATCTCTTCCTAATTCTTGATTCTACAAAGCCATTCCCTTCAAATGCTTGTCTGGTTAATTACTTCCTGCCCATCAAGTGGGCAGCTCACAGACCTCTCCTTCTGCCACCTCTAAGCCCCCTCCCCCCACCACCCTGTCCTCACGCAGGCTGTACTACCTGAGAAATGGCGAGCGGATCTCAGTGTCAGCAGCCTCCAAGCTGCTCGCCAACATGATGTGCCAGTACCGGGGCATGGGCCTCTCCATGGGCAGCATGATCTGTGGCTGGGACAAGAAGGTGGGCTGCCATTCTTCATACTGCCCTCCTGTATGAGATCAGTTCCCCACTGTACATTCCCCCTCCCTCCCCTACGAGATAGGTGGCGAATGGGGTGCTCTGTCATTGATAGGAGGCTGTCGCTGTATATTCATGGCCACTTCTGGGTCCAGATGTTTTAAAAGCTTGTCTCTTTTGATACACTAGCTGATTTGAAGTTCATTCTACCCTCTTCCAAAGTTCTATGATTGTTTAAAAAAGTGCTGTCCTAGCTCAAATATTCTTGTGGTAAACTTTTTTTCTTTTGTCCACTTTTTATGATTCATACTTGAAACTGTGTGTGACCAGCAACTCCCTCTGTTTCCAACCTGGACCCTTCTTGCATCCATTAGGGTCCTGGACTCTACTATGTGGATGAAAATGGGACTCGGCTCTCAGGAAGCATGTTCTCCACTGGTAGTGGGAACAGCTATGCTTACGGGGTCATGGATAGTGGCTACCGGCCGGATCTTAGCCTTAAAGAGGCCTATGACCTGGGCCGCAGGGCTATTGTTCATGCCACCCACCGAGACAGCTATTCTGGAGGCGTTGTCAATAGTAAGACCAGTGCTCCCCCTGGCAAGCCCTGGGTGGGGAAGGGGGGTTTCGCATTGGAGACTGGGGGAGGCAGAGTGGCAGGGAGGAGGTTTTCAGGGTTGGAAGAGGGACACTGAAGTCTCAGTAACAAAGGCTGTGGTGTGTGTGCTCTTGTCAGGGCCTGGAACATGACATCATTAACGAGAACTTGCTGAAGTGAAAGATGACTCCATGTTCTTTCTCATTCGTCCACAGTGTACCACATGAAGGAAGATGGTTGGGTGAAGGTGGAGAGTACAGATGTCAGCGACTTGATGCACGAGTACCGGGAGGCCAATCAGTAACAGTGGTGGCGGCTGGGCAGGCTTTGGAACCTGAGCCAGCTCACCTTCCAGGAGAAAGGGAGGCCCAACCTGAGCCCAGAGACAGGGAACCTGCATCCAGAGGGGTTGGAGCAATGTTTATCCTACGCGTATTCTCTGTTTCAAAGAGCATCCCCCAAACTCAATCATCTGGGTGTCCCCCACTAAGCACAATAAAGCAAAAACGGTTATAACAGCTTCTGTATTGTGGCTGAGTGGGCTTGGTGGTTGGAACAGGAAATAAAAACGTTTCCTGAGAAGACAGACTCAAACCTCTACCTAAGAAATGGGGCCTCACCAAATATTTCTCCTGGGTGTTCCTCCCACATCATCTCTTCAGGACCTCAGGAAGCCTGACCATTGTTATCTGTGGACACTCGTTTGCAATTTAATTCAGGTTAGGGCACTTAGAACAACTGTTTTTGAATTCGTAGAGTTCGATGAACAAGCTTCCACCTTGAATGTGTGTGGTAAGTGTAAACATGGTACCATTGATCTCCAATAGCACTTTGGAGATAGTGGATATTGAATATAAATATAGACATTAGAGGTTCAGTTTCATGGTGTGTCACTCTTAATTGCAAGATGACAGGACTGTGATTGAAGAAGAAGAGATAAGGAGGACACCCTCAAGTGGGGATTCTGAGGGAAAAGTAAGTTTAGAAAAATGAGACAAATATTGAGATTTTTCTGTATTAGGCTGGAACATGGACAATTCACCTCTCAGGAGAGTTAGTAAAAAGAAGAACTTGAAAGTAGGAAGTAGCTGAGCATGAAGTTTTTTTCATTAGGGAGAGACCCTTAAATTCCCAGAATGGGCAGGGGTGGAGAAATTTTAGTAATCCCCCCCCTTTAAATTTCTCCCCTCCCCCATTATCTTCAATCTGAAGTGATTCATTGGTAGTCATTCCAATCATATTTGCAAAGGGGCATCCGGAATCCCAGTGATCACCTCTTGGTTTCAACCCGAAGAGTCATTTCTGGAATCAACAAACCTGCTGGTGCCATAGATAGGCTCCAGGTCAGGCAGAACCTAGGGAACCCTGATGACCATTCTAGTTAGTGTTAAACCAAACCAAGAAACCAAGTCCATTCCCTTGTGCGGAAGGTGCTCCAACGTCTGAACACTGGCTCTACGCAAGGTGCTGTGTTGAGGGCGACTGAGGGTCAGGACCTTCTCAGCTCAAAATCTGTAAGTGGCCCTGGCTGGTGTAGCTCATGCCTTGGTTACAGACCAGTTCCCAGTAGGGGACCACAAGAGACAACCATACATTGATATTTCTCTCCCTCTCTCCTTCCCTTCCCCTCTGAAGGTAAATAAATAAAGTGCTTCAAAATCTGTAAGTGGAAATCCTCTTAGGCCCCGGGTGAGAGTGGCTGCTGACTTCTGCTTAGGAGACCCTATGTATTTTTCCGCTCAGAACTTGGCTATTTTTACCCCAAGACCCTAAAACTGGAGTTTGGGTAGGGAAGAGGGCACTTCTCAAAACAGGTTTAAAGGTTGAGGTAGTTAGACATCGAGGTAAGACAATCCAGCGGTTCTCAGATTACAAAGCAGCCCAATCCTTGAAACAGCTTTATTTTACTTAGTGACAATTTTTAAAAATTGCGATAGTTCTCTACTAGAGTAACAGTTGTTGCCAAGGACGAGATACTCAGCGAGGTCTGGCAACTGCCGGCAAGCGATTAAGGCCCGGGTGCAGAGTCTGCGGGGGTCGCGCCCCCTAGTCCCCCCGCTGTGCACGTGGCCCAGAATCCCGCCCCCGACGGAAGCGAAAGCGAAAGTGGCGGCGCGGGGACACGCTCGCTGGGGAGCGGCGTGGGCGGACAGAAGGTGAGAGGAGGCTGAGGCAGAGGGAGCGGGTGTCTGAGCTCAGTCCTCAGCACTTCACGGGAAGACCTCCGGAGCTGCAGTCCCGGAGCCGCAGCCAGTGAGTTCGTGCGGATGGAAGCCTGGAGTGTGCTACCAGGACGCATCCCAGCCCGCCAGCAACCCGCTGCCATTGCCCCTATACCCCTGGAACCCGGGGGTGGTGGGTGGAAGGAGGGGGTAGAGGGTGGGGTAGGGAGGGCCAGACTTCCGAACTCCGCGCGGGCCGGTGGGGGTGGGGGTGGGGGTGGGGGTGGGGTGTGGGGGTGGGGTGTGGGGGCGTGGGGCGACGGAGGCCTCCGTAGGCTCGGCTTTCCTGCTCCCTCGGACGGGCAGCGCGCCACCTGTCGGGAGAGGGATGTACTGATGAGCACGGGATACCGAGGGGAGCTTTCAGAATAGGATCAGCTAAAGTGAGAATCCGATTCGGCGGAGTGGGAGTCGGGAGCATAGGGGCAAGGACCGGGCTTTCACCTCTATAATTTCTCACTTTCCATTCCATAGTCACATCATGCGGCTCCCGGACCTGAGACCTTGGGCCTCCCTGCTGCTGACGGACGCGGCTTTACTCTGGCTGCTTCGGGGGACTCTGGGGGCTCTGCTACCCCGAGGGCTTCCAGGCCTGTGGCTGGAGGGGACCCTGCGACTTGGAGGGCTGTGGTGCCTGCTGAAGCTGGGGGGACTGCTGGGATTCGTGGGGACACTGCTGCCCCCGCTCTGCCTGGGGACTCCCTTGTATCTTTCCCTGAGGGCCCTGATCCCCGGGGCCTTGAGTGCCCCCCCAGTCAGAGTAGCTTCAGCCCCATGGAGCTGGCTGCTGGTCGGGTGCGGGGCTGCAGCGCTAAGCTGGGCGGTGTGGGCCGTGCTGAGCCCTCCAGGAGCCCTGGAGAGGGAGCAGGGCCAGGAAAACAGCAAAGCCTTGATGTGGCGGTTGTTGAGGCTCTCCAGGCCAGACCTGCCATTCCTCACCGCTGCCTTCTTCTTCCTTGTGGTTGCCGTGTTGGGTGAGTGAGGAGAAGGCTATGGTAATTGGAGGTGGGAAAGGTGCTTGGCACCAGCATATTCGTTTCTCTTCCTGCTTGGTCTTTCAGGTGAGACATTAATCACTTACTATTCTGGTCGAGTGATTGACATTCTGGGAGGTGATTTTGACCCTGAAGCCTTCGCCAGTGCCATCTTTTTCATGTGTCTCTTCTCTGTTGGGAGGTAAGTGATGGGCGACTGGGTTATTAGCTAAGACCCAAATCTTCACAGGGGCCCACACACCCCTAACTCGGTTTTCAGATACCTTTGTGCACAAAGCACAAAATATTTAAAACTAAAACATGCATATATTTATTTATTCACCATTCTTTTTCATGTATTCACTCTTTCACTTCTTCATTCTCCATTTTTGCCCACCATCTTAAAAGTTTACATTACATTACTATAGTACAAATACAGTGAATGTGGTACAAAAGGTGTTCATATATCAAATGGAATGTTTCTCAGTGGCTTCTTAACATTTTTGTCTCCATGAAATTCCAGTTCTCCTTTGTCTTCTACCTTCCACCTTAAGTTTGTTTCCGAAGTTATCCTCTTGTTAGGGTGGGCATGTTTCTCCCCCCGCCCCCCACTCGTCTTGTGACTCTGTGATGTTGTTCCCTGGTGCATCTTTTCTCTATTCCACGTAATTTGCTTTTCCTCTCTTTTTAGACAGGAATCTGCTGTCAGCTACCTAACTAACTAAGGCTGGGACTAGGATGACGTGAGTGAGGCCCCTAGGATGCAAAACTCAAGGCACTGCTCACTCTCAGGGTCTGCCAGTTCCTCCCTGTCCTCCCCCTAGAACCTGATAGCTCTCCTTTTAGGGTCATACTTCATTCAGAGTGTCACAGAAGCCAATTCTTCATCATGTCGTCATGTCATTCTTGCTATTTTTTGCTGAAACCAATTACCCAAAAGTTTGTATTAAAATTAAACTTAAAAAATAGGTCCTCAATTCTCTTTCTCCGTAGCATTTGGCACTAGAATAATCTCTTATTACTGATCTCTTTCTCAAGTTAGCTTTTCTATCTTTCTTTGTTATATATATATATATATATATATATATATATATATATATTGTTCTAATCCCCCCTTCATTCCCCTCCACCCTGCACACCCCCTCCCCCACTATTCTCCCCCTTTAGTTTATGACCACGTCTCAAGTTCGTTAGATTCTATATTTCCCATTCTATTCTTGCCCTCCCCCTATCTATTTTCTACCTACTGTCTATGCTATTTTCTGTACCTTCTCCCCCCTTCTCCTCCTCCCACTCCCCTGTTGCTAACCCTCCATGTGTTCTTCATTTCTATGGTTCCACTCCTGATCTAGCTGTCTTCTTAGTTTGCTTCTGTTTTAGGTGTGGTTGTTAATAACTGTGAGTTTGCTGTCCTTTCACTGTTCATTAAATAAGTGCCTTTAACATTTCATATAATAAGGGCTTGGTGATGATGAACTTCCTGAACTTGACCTTATCTGAGAGGCACTTTATCTGTCCTTCCATTCTAAATGCAAGCTTTGCTGGATAAAGCAATCTTGGCTGTAGCTCTTTGGATTTCATGACTTGGAATACTTCTCTCCAGCCCCTTCTTGCCTGCAAGGTCTCTTTTGAGAAATCCGCTGACAGTCTGATAGGGACAGTAACCTTTGTAGGTGACTGTCCCCTTATCCCTTGCTGCTTCTAGGATTCTCTCCTTCATTTTAATCTTGGCTGATGTAATGATGATGTGCCTTGGTGTGTTCCTTCTTGAGTCCAACTTCTTTGGCACTCTCTCAGCTTCCTGGATTTCCTGGAAGTCTATTTCCTTTGCCAGACTGGGGAAGTTCTCCTTTATTATTTGTTCAAATAAGTTTTCCACGTGTGGCTGTTTCTTTTCCCCTTCTGGTACCCCTATAATCCGGATGTTGGAATGTTTAAAGATGTCCTGGAGGTTCCTAAGCCTCTCCTCATTTTTTTGAATCCTTGTTTCTTCATTCTTTTCTGGTTGAATGTTTCGTTCTTCCTTCTGGTCCATTCCATTGATTTGAGTCCCAGTTTCCTTTTCATCACTGTTGGTTTCCTGTGCATTTCCCTTCATTTCAATTAGTTTAGCCTTCATATGTTCCTCTAATTTGTGACTATAATCAACCAGTTCTATGAGCATGCTGATCACCAGTGTTTTGAACTGTGCATTTGAGAGGTTCGCTATTTCTTTTTTGCTTAGAGTTATTGGCTCTGGGGCTTTGAGTTCTTCTTTAGCCATATTTTGGACTTTTTGTGCCTGTTACATATGAGGAGCGGAGCCCTGGGTGTTCATCAGAGCAGGGCAACTCAATCTCTGGGTTGTGACCCTGTATGTGGGGGCGGGGTCAAAGAGGAGCAATGGTGGTCTTGTCTGCCACCTCCCACCGCTGCCACCGTCGCCGGAGCCTGTGCGTTCCGTCCCACTGCGTGAGAATGTGCGACCCCGGTCAGCCTGCCCCTCACCCTCACTGCTGCTACCCAGGCTGCCTGCGTGCCTGGGTCGGGGGATCTTTCCTGCCCGACCCTGCTCCACTGCTGGCTCCGCCCTTCTTACCGGTCCCGGTTGAACGGTCGTTGTTGTCCGACTTCTGTATAGTTCAATTTTCTGTTCTTTGGCTGTATCTTTGTTCACTAAACCTTTGTTGTATTCAAACTTGGTTGTGGGAGAAGGCACAGTGTTTCCACCTACGCCTCCATCTTGGCGGAAGTCTCTCAAATTAGCTTTTCTGAACTCCCTTTCTACTTCCCAACCTATTCTCCTTGCTGAGGTGAACTTCTCTCTTCTGGACCCTTAAATATGGACTTTTCTCATGACTCAGTCCTTTATCTTTAAGAACATTTTCCCTGTTGAGCTCAGTTTGTTTCTGTAGGTGACTCCAAAGTCCATATTTCCCTGCCCAGCTCCAGTCTTGTAATCCAGCTGCCTCTTTGAGAGCCCCATTGGACAGCCTACTCTCATCTCATGCTCCACATACCCAAAGCTCCAACTACGTCACACTCCCTCCTGGTCTTCTTGGAAGTGGCTTCGTCTCCTTATTCCCCTTTATGAGACCATCAGTATTCTACACTATAAGCACCAGCAACACCGATGCCTTTCTCATAGTCAAAACTAGCTCTGTCATTTTCTGTTTCCAAAATGTTTCTCCTGTAGCTCCCTTCTCTTCATTCTTTTTAAAAACAATTTTAAAGACGATTTTGTTTGCTTATATTTAGAGAGAGAAGAAGGGAAGGAGAAAGAGAGGGAGAGAAACAACAATGAATGATTGCCTCTTGTGCTCTTCCCACTGGGGACCTGACCCAGCAACCCAAGAATGTGCCCTGACTGGGAATCGAATTGGTGACCTTTTGGTTCACAGGCTGGCACTCAATCTACTGATCCATACCAGCCAGGGCCATTCTTTTATTTTATTTTTCATTTTATTTATTGTTATTCAGTTACAGTTGTCCCACCTTTTTCCCCATTGCTCACCCCTACCAGGTCCCCGTCCCACTCCCACAGTCAACTCCCACCCCCCACCACCCACTATTCATACCCATGAGTCCTCTCTTCCTGTTCCTTTGTTTGCCCTTTCCCCTTCTTTGTCCCGTTATTCCCCTTCCTCCTTCCCTCTAGTCACTGTCAGTTTGTTTTTAATTTTACTGTCTTTTACTGTTTTGTTCACTTGTTTATTTTGTTGATTAGGTTCCACTTACAGGTGAGATCATATGGTATTTGTCTTTCACCACCTGGCTTATTTTACTCAGCATGGTGTTCTCCAGATCCATTCATGCTGTCACGAAGGGTAGGAGCTCCTTCTTTCTTACTGCTGCATAGCATTCCATTGTGTAAATGTGCCACAGTTTTTTTGAACCACTCATTTGCTGATGGGCCCTTACCCTCTTTCCAGCACTTGGCTATTATAAGTAATGCTGCTATGAACATTAGGGTGCATAGGTTCTTTTGAATTGGTGATTCAGGATTCTTAGGGTATAATCCTAGCAGTGGGATCATTGGATTGAAAAGCAGTTGCATCTTTAGTTTTTTGAGGAAATTCCATACTGTTTTCCACAATGGCTGCATATGTCTGAATTCCCATAAAAAATGTACTAGGGTTCCTTTTTCTCTACAAACTTGCCAGCACTTGTTTGTTGATTTATTAATAATGGCCATTCTGACCAGTGTGAAGAGGTATCTCATGGTGGTTTTAATTTGTATCTCTCTAATGGTTAGTGATGCTAAGCATCTTTTCATGTGTCTCTGGGCCCTCTGTATGTCTTCCTAAGAGAAGTGTCTGTTCAGGCCCTTTGCCCATTTTTTAATTGGATTGTTTGATTTCTTGGTGTGGAGTCGTGTGAGTTCTTTATACATTTTGGAGATCAAACCTTTGTCTGAGGCATCATCAGCAAATATGTTTTCTAATAGAGTGGGTTCCCCTTCCATTTTGTTGATGTTTTCTTAAGCCGTGCAGAAGCTTTTTAGTTTGATGTAGTTTCATTTGTTTAGTCCGTCCTTCCCTTGCCCTAGGGGATGTATTGGTGAAAATATTGCTTTGTGGGATATCTGAAATTCTCCTGCCTATGTTTTCCTGTAGGACTTTTATGATGTCATGACTTATATTTAAGTCTTTTATCCATCTTGAATTTATTTTGGTGTATGGTATAAATTGGTAGTTTAGTTTCATTTTTTGCATGTAATTTTCCAAATCTCTCAACATCATTTATTGAAAAGGCTCTTTTTACTCCATTTTATGTTCCTGTCCCCTTTGTTAAATATTAACTGACCATACTGACATGGCTTTATTTCTGGTCTCTCTATTCTGTTCCATTGGTCTATGTGTCTATTCTTATGCCAGTACCAGACTATTTTGATTACAGTGGCCTTGTATTATAGTTTGATATCAGGTATTGTAATTCTTCCTACTTTGTTCTTCTTTCTCAGAATTGCTGAGGCTATTCAGAATCATTTATGGTTCCATATAAATTTTTGAAATATTTGTTCTATATTTCTGAAAAATGTCATTGGTATTTTGATAGAGATTGCATCGAATTTATAGATTGCTTTGGGTAGTATGGAAATTTTAGTGATGTTAATGCTTTCAGTCTATGTGTATGTTATATGCTTCCATTTATTTGTGTCTTTCTTAATTTCTTTCTTCAGTGTTATGTAGTTTTCTGAGTATAGGTCTTTTACCTCCTTGGTTAAGTTTATTCCTCAGTGTTTTATTTTTCTTGTTGCTATGGCAAATGGAATTTTTTCCCTAATTTCTGTTTCTGATGTTTTAGTGTTGGTGTACAAAAGTGCCTTCAATTTTTGAATTTTGACTTTGTATCCCACTGTTTTGCCAAATTCATTTATTAAGTCGAGTAGTTTTTTGGTGGAGTCTGTAGGGTTTTCTAGGTACGCTATCATGACATCTGCAAACAGTGACAGCTTTACTTCCTTCTTTCTAAATTGAATGCCTTTTATTTCTTTTTCTTGTCTGATTACTGTGGCTAGAACTTCCAATACTACATTGAATAGAAGTGGTAAAAGCATATACCCTTGTCTTGTGCCTGACTTATGGGGAAAACTTTTAAATTATGACTCTTGAGTATGTTACTGGTTTTAGATTCCTCATATATGACCTTTATTATGTTGAAGTATGCGTCCTCTGTTCCCACTTTGTTGAGTGTTTTTATCGTAAATGGCTGCTGTACCTCATCAAATACTTTTTCAGCATCTGTTGATATGATCATGTGGTTTTTGTCTTTTGTATTATTTATGTGATGTATTGCATTTATTGATTTGTGAATATCATACCATCCGTGCATCCCTGGGATGAATCCCAGTTAATCATGGTGTATGGTTTTTTTAACGTATTGCTAGATTTGGTTTGCCAATATTTGTTGAGGATTTTATCATCTATTTTCTTCAGCGATGTTGGCCTGTCATTTTCTTTCTTCGTTGTGTCCTCTCTCTTCATTCTTATTGTGATCATCAAAGTCCACACCATCATTTTATCTCCTCACAGCCTTCTAAACATAGTAACTAGATTTGTATAAGAAACCCATATTTTATAAAATACCTGCTTCCATGTTTTCACATTTTTCCTTCACATTTTATTGTAAAAATCTTGTTGGTATAAGAGGAGTTGTCCAGCTTCAGGGACTCTTCTAATGGGGAGCAGCATGACCAGGGCTCAGGAGTTTGGTGGGGCAGAGTTCATTGCTGTGGTTCACACAGCGAAGTACCCGAAGTATCTGAAGTATCCAGGACTAGGAAGAAGGACTTTGAGGTTGGGGAGTAAAAGGAGCAAGGCAGAAGGGAAGCCTGGATGGCGGGATAGCCGGGGGAGGCCTTGTCAGCCACTGCCTGTTTCTATTTACAATGTCTTTTCACTTCTGTTGTATTTTTCCCTTGTGTCTAGCACAGAGTGAACTCCATAAATACTGGTGAATTTGTATGGGTTGGGGGTTAGGATTTTGTTCTCATGTAGAGCTCATCATGCCCCTTTTTCTTCCTTTGTTTATTTCTGCCCCTCTTGCCACCCTCCCCCTCCTGTTTCTCTCCTTCTCATGGTATACTTCCCCCGACTTTGCATTTCTTTTCATTCTGTGCTTTTTCTTCTGTTTCCTTCACTTCTTCCCTCCCTCTCTGTTCTATATCCCCTCCATTCTCCTGTCCCCTCCCTACTCTGCAGCTCCCTATCCGCAGGTTGCCGAGGAGGCTGCTTCACCTTCACCATGTCCAGAGTCAACTTGCGGATCCGAGAGCAGCTTTTCTCGTCCCTTCTGCGCCAGGACCTTGGTTTCTTCCAGGAGACCAAGACAGGTGGGACCTGGAGTCCAGGTGTGGGGTTCCCCTGTACCTGCACACACCCTGTCCCTTCACCTGCCCTGTGTCTCTGCAAGTGAGGGAGGCTGCTCAGAGGAGGGGGCTGTGCCAGAGGGAGGGGGCTGTGTCAGAGGGGAAGGTCTGGAGCGGATTTCTGAGGGTTTAATTGCACAGGGCTTGCCTGTCTGCTATGTCTTGCCCAGGGGAGTTGAATTCACGGCTGAACTCCGATACCAAACTGATGAGCTCCTGGCTTCCTTTGAATGCCAATGTGCTCCTGCGAAGCCTGGTGAAAGTGGTGGGACTGTACAGCTTCATGTTCAGACTGTCTCCTCGACTCACCCTTCTGTCTCTGCTCGATGTGCCTCTCACGATAGCGGCTGAAAAGGTGTACAATGTCCGTCATCAGGTACATGTGACTGTTAGGGAACCCCCAGAGAAGAATTGGTCCTGGAGATCTTCTCAGCCCTTAGAGCAGCAGTTCTGACAGGCTTCAGAAGGTCCATGGCCCCTGGGGCTGTATGTAAGAGAGAGAGAGTGTGTGTGTGTGTGTGTGTGTTTGAGAGAGAGGGAAGGAAGGAGGAAGACATGTTTTTCCAGAGACGATAATTGTCATCAGATTCTCAAAGGAGTTTGTACATACCTTCCCCACAAAAGCTTAAAAATGCCATCTTAGAGGGGTTTTAGGTAGAGTTTCCCCCTTTGTAATCAGCAGAAGGAGTGTAGAGAAAGTAGAACATGAAGTCAGTAGAACCTGAGTCTGAATGTTACTCCACCTTCTCTCTCTTTTGAAAAAAATTTGAGGTAAAAGATGCATAATGTAAAATTGACCTTCGTAAACTATTTTTGAATGTGCCATTTCAGTGGCGTTAAATACACTCACATTGTTGTACAGCCACCATCGCCGTCCACCTGCAGGATTCTTTTCATCTTCCCAGGCTGAAACTTGGTGCCCACTAAACAACCTCCCCCCACGCCCTCTCGCCCAGCCCCTGGCGACCACCATTCATTCCACTTTCTGACTCTATGAATTCGATGACTTGGGTACCCTATAAATGTGTTCATACATACTTGTCTTTTTGTGACTGACATTTTATTTAGCATAAGGTCTTCAAGGTTCATCCATGTGGTCGCATGTGTTAGAGTTTTTCTCCTCTTTAAGGCTGAATAATACTCCGTCCATGCAGACAGCACGTTTTGTTCACCCAGCCATCTGTTGACATGCACTTGGCTTGCTCCCACCTTTTGGCTGTTGTGGATAATATTACTATGAATATAAACACACAAGTATTTGTTTGCATCCCTGCATTCAATTCTGTGGGCATGTACCCAGAGGTAGGGTGGCTGGATTGCCTGGTAACTTTATTTTTAATGTTTGGAGCGCCACCACACAGTTTTCCACAGCGCTGCACCATTTTACATTCCCACCAGCTATGCACAGAGTTTGGTTCAATTTTTCCACATCCTTCTGCGACACTTACCTTCTGTAATTTTTTATTATGTTTCTTGTACTTACTTATTTTTAACTGGAAGTTTATACCTTTTGACCACCATCGTCCAATTTTCCTATCGTCCACAATTGCCTTTGGTAACCACAAATCTGATATCTTTTTCTTTCAATTGGGTAAGTTTTTGTTTTTGTTTTTAGATTTCACTAATAAATGAGCTCACATAGTTTTTGTCTTTATCTGACTTATCTCACTGAGCATAATGTCATTAAGGGCCATGTTGTTGCAAAAGGCAGGATTTCTATTTTTAATGGCCTAATAATATATATGTCACTTAAAATAACCATCCTAATGATTGTGAGGTGATACCTCATTGTGGCTTTGATTTGCATTTCCCTAGTGATGAGTGACGCTGAGCATCTTTTCAAATGCTTATTGGCCATTTTTATGTCTTTTTGGGAGAAATGGCTATTCAAGCCCATTGCTCATTTTTAAATCAGGTTGTTTTTCGATTGTTGAGTTGTAGGAGTTCTTTATATATCTTATGTTTTAGCCTCTTATCAGCTATAAGCAAATGTTTTCCTGTTCTGTGGATTTCCTTTTCACTCTGTTGATAGAGCCCCTTTGACACACACAAGTTTTTAATTTCGATGAAGTCTAATTTCTTTTTATTTTGTTACCTCTGCTTGTAGTGTCATATTCAAGAAACATCTGTCAAATCGAGTGTCATGACGCTTTCCCTCTGTGTTTTCTTCTAAGAGTTTTATAGTTTTCGTTTTCAGGGCTAGGTCTTTGATCCCTTTTAAGTTACATCTCCACCTTCTGTTAACCAGCTGTGGCTCCTTGGGGAACTACTCAGACACAGGGGTGGTGTGAATTAGCTTTAATAAAGGGGGAAAAAAAAGAAGAAATTCTGTGCATCTCCTACATTAACTAGCATTGAGAGCTGGGTGATAATTTGCTCCCTCCCTCCTTCACTCTTCTTACTCCTCCCGAAAATAAATGTAAGGAGGAGGGAGAGAAGTCAGTTTTCTAGTCTTAGGTAGATTGGGGAGCATCCACGGGCTGGAATGGGACGGAAGGTTTGCTGCCTTCTGCCGAGTGAACCCGTACATCTTCAGCCCTGCTTTTCCAGGCGGTGCTTCTGGAGATCCAGGACTCGGTGGCGAAGGCCGGGCAGGTGGTGCGGGAGGCAGTTGGAGGGCTGCAGACGGTGCGCAGTTTTGGGGCTGAGGAGCAGGAAGTCTGTCGCTATCAGGAGGCCCTTGAAAGATGCCGGCAACTGTGGTGGCAACGAGACCTGGAACGAGCCCTTTACCTGCTTTTACGGAGGGTGAGAAGGCTGAGTGGCTGGGGGTGGGGGCAGGGGAGGGCCCAGGAAGAGGGCAGGGTCTGGAAGCCGAGGAAGCCGGGAAAGCTGGAGAAACCTCCGGCAAGTCCCAGGTTTCTGCTGCTCAGCTTGGTGGAGAGTGGGGCGGGGGTGGGGGGTGGGGGGAAGGAACGGGAGGAGTCGTTCTCAGTCCCTTCTTTCTTGTCCTTTCCAGATGCTGCACTTGGGGATGCAGGTGCTGATGCTGAGCTGTGGGCTGCAGCAGATCCTGGCCGGGCACCTCACCCAGGGCGGCCTGATCTCCTTTCTGCTCTTCCAGGAGGACACAGGTAGTTACATGCAGGTGAGTTGGGGGCTTGCGCAAAAACAAACACCAGCTGGTGTGGATCAGTGGTTAGGGCAGCCTCCCTTAGACCAAAATGTTATTGGTTTGTTCCTAGTCAGGGCACATGCGTGGGATGCAGGCTAGTTCCCATTCCCTGTTGCTGGCTGGGGGCTTGCAGGAGGCAGCCTGTGGGCAGCTTCATGGTGTTTCTCTCACACTCTGATGTTTCTTTTCATCTCCTTTCTCCCTCCCGTCTCCTCTCTCTAAAAATAAAGAAATAAAATCTTTAAAAAATGCAAAATGCCAGCTCACTGTGTTGTGAAGAGTTTAAAACATGCAAAAAAGGAAAAAAAGAGACAAACTATAATGAACCTGCATGTACCTGCTTTGATAATTACCAATTCATGGCCAGTCTGGTTTCATTTGTACCCTCACCCTCTTCCCTTCCACCCATACTATTTTGAAGAAAATACAAGGTATAACTTCACCTGTAAATATTGTATTTCAAAAATGTAAACATTAAAAATATAACCACGAAGCCATTATCACACCTGAAAAGTTAACAGGTTTCTAAAATTCATCAAATGTGTAGTCAGGGTCAAATTTCCACGTGTCCCATACATGCAATACGTGTATGTACTGCATTGATCTCTTTCTTGTGTGTGTCTGGTGGCATCAGCCATGGCGCCCAATGAACTTACTAAGATCCATGAACTTACTAAGGCTGCAAAAATGGCTGCACCCTACCAACCCTCATCTACTGCTTGGTTACCCAGTCATGCGGTTGGACTAGGAAAGGCAGAAGGAGCATTCAGCTGTTCCTCTATATTTACTAGGTTTCAATATAGTTAGTTACGTCTACTGTATACATTTCCCAGACATTTGTTAAACATCTCCTGTGGAGGGGGAACTGTGGGAGGCACCTGTCTTTAAGAACTTCCCTGTCTAAGGGAGGCTGGGCCTGTGCACAGGGAACTCAGAGACTGAGAAGGTCGGGGGTCGAAGTCACGCTGTGGGGGAGGGTATGGATAGCTCATCTTTAACAGTGCAGTTGGGATGGGGTGGCAGGGTGTTGGTGCTGCTTTTAAATGTCATCCAGACTGCACATTTGAGAATGGAGAGTCTTTCTGGTTGAGGGTAAGCATGGCTGGGGTGAGGTGTGGCAGATGCGTGTGAGCAGTGGGGAAGTTGGTTCCTGGTGGAGCTGTGTTGGGTTAGTTGACCCTCCACTCTGTTTTCCAGACCCTGGTGTACATGTGTGGGGACATGCTGAGCAACGTGGGGGCTGCCGAGAAGGTTTTCCGCTACTTGGACCGGCAGCCAAAGCTGCCTCCACCGGGGACCCTGGAACCTCCCACTGTGCAGGGGCTGGTGGAATTCCATGATGTCTCCTTTGCCTATCCCAACCACCCTGACCAGCCCGTGCTCAAGGTGCCCAGAAGAGGCCAGGGGAGGAAACGGGAGCCCTCACTCCTTGCTGCTTACGTGTGATCAGGCATCAGATCCTGTAGATCAATTGCTTCTGAGAAGCTGATGTTACCTCTGATAGGAAGAGAAGGGGAGGGGGCCTGAGGGAGGAGAGGCAGGCCCCTTACTCTTTCCTGGCTTTTCTAGGGGCTGACCTTCACCCTGCGTCCTGGTGAGGTGACGGCACTGGTGGGGCCCAATGGGTCTGGGAAGAGCACCGTGGCCGCCCTGCTGCAGAACCTGTACCAGCCCACCGGGGGGAAGCTGCTGCTGGATGGGAAGCCCCTGTCCCAGTATGAACACCGCTACCTGCACCGACAGGTGAGTGGTGAGGAAGAAGGGTAGGAGAGAGGAGGGAAGAAGCAAGTGCAGAGAGCACGGGAAATCTGCGAGGGGAACTCAGAGTCCATTCTGGAGGAGGTAGAGGAAAAGGTAGAGAAGGAGGCCAGGAGGACCTTGCTGAGGGGGTTCACACACCGTCCCCTGCTCCCATTCCCTGCCCAGGTGGCCTCGGTTGGGCAGGAGCCTGTGCTGTTCTCGGGCTCTGTGAGGGACAACATTGCTTATGGGCTGAAGGGCTGCAGTGACGAGCAGGTGCTGGCAGCTGCCCGGGCAGCCCGAGCGGATGAGTTCATTAACGAGATGGAGCATGGGCTACGTACAGGTACCTCTGTGAAAGCAGAAAGGAGCCTATTCCTGGTGAGGGTTGTGTCCCTGACACTCCTGTGTGCTGTTCCCTCACCCTTTTCTCGGCTCCCAGTGCCTCTTTCCCCAACACCAGCAGCTCTACAGGGGCCACCGGCAGGTTGGAACCCCATTCCTACTTTACCCAGGGCCATCTTATTTGTGCCCTTGTCCCTGCTTGTGTGGAAGGTGTCATCATGGTTACTTGTGTCTGAGAAAGGGTGTTTGCCGGTTCCCTCAGATGTAGGGGAGAAGGGGAACCTGCTGGCGGTGGGACAGAAACAACGTCTGGCCATTGCTCGGGCCCTTGTGCGGGACCCACGTGTCCTCATCCTGGACGAAGCCACCAGTGCCCTGGACGTCCAGTGTGAACAGGCTGTGAGTATTGGGGCAGGGAACGGTGGGGCCTGGCCCGTCACATTTGAAGGACCAGCCTCTGCAGAACCAGGCAGCGGGGGGGACGAGTGGCCCACTAGCGGAAGGAGTGTCTGCCTTTTTGGTGGTGGGAAGTGGAGTGGAGAACGTGGTGCTTTGGGGACAGTTCCACGTGGGCATCCCTGCCTTTACCACCCTCCAGTGCCACCATGCAGTGGGAGAAGGGCAGTGCACCCCCTTATCTTCCCCTCTCTCCTACCTTCTCTTGTTTCACACCTTCTGAACCCTAAACAAGAAGGTGGGCCAGTGAGGGTGTGGTGTCCATCCTGCTCTCTCTCCCTGAGGCACTATAGCCCTCCCGATTCCCTCTTCAGCTGCAGGACTGGCAATCCCGTGGGGACCGGACAGTGCTGGTGATCGCGCACAGGCTGCAGACCATCCAGAGGGCTGACCAGGTCCTGGTGCTCAGGCAGGGACAGCTGCTGGAGCGCACTCAGCTCATGGTGGGACAGGACCTCTATTCCCGCCTGGCACAGCAGCAGCTGGAGGGCTGAGGCCCTGGACACTGGCCCTTTTCATGGCCGTCTTCCTGACCCAGCAGCTCTGCTTTGAGCCTCCCTGGGGCTGTGCCTCTGGGTACTTGGTTGTTCTGTGATGGAGATTTGGACCATGCGTGCCTTTGTCCATGGGGAGAAGGAGTTGCCGTCTGTGTCCAAGGACCTTACTTCCTTAGTGAACAGAGCTGTGCCTGGTGCTGAGTAGTGTACTGTGCATAATAAATGTACTTTAAAACACTTTTGCTTATTACCCGTATTTTTTGGACTATAAGATGCACCTTCCTCCCAAATTTGGGAGGAAAAGGAAGGGTGCATGTTATAGTCCAAATGTAGCTCACCCGGCTCACTGTGAAATATTGTTATTTATGTTATTAAATAGTTTACCACCTTTTTTGCTTCAAAAAATTTCCCCCCTATTTTCCTCCTCTAAAACCTAGGTGCATCTTATGGTCTGAAAAACACGGAATATAAATAGCACACATTCGTACAGAGAAGCAAATTTAACCTTTGTTTCACTTCCCAGAGGTATCACAGTTACCATTTTGCTGGCTACCCTATTAGTCTTGTCCGTTGTCTGAGTTCATGTTAGCCAGTTGGACATGAATATTGATGAGGTTGCCTTTCTCTACCCTTCCCCATTCCCAGCAATGTCTCATATTTGGGAGCTAGGGTATGGAAAGGCAAAATATAGTTTCAGAATTAAGTATTAATAAATATTGATAATAGGCCCTGGGTGGGTAGGTCAGTTGGTTAGAGCGTCTTACCGATACACCAAGGTTTTAGGTTTGATCCCCAGTCAAGGCACATACAAGAATTAAACAACAAATGCATAAATAAGTGGAACAACAAATTGATGTTTCTATCTCTCTCCTCTTCCTCTCCCTAAAAAATAAAATTTAAAAAAGTGATAATAATTGCCCTGGCTGGTGTAGCTCAGTGGATTGAGCACGGGCCCGTGAACAAAGGATGATAGTTCCATTCCCAGTCAGGGCACATGCCTGGGTTGCAGGCCAGTTCCCGGCAGGAAACACACCAGAGGCAACCATACATTGATATTTCTCTCCCTCTCTCCTCTTCCCCTCTAAAGATAAATAAATAAAATCTTTTAAAAAAACTGATAATAGCTACTGTTTATAGAGTTTAACTTGAGTGAGAACTATGCTAAGTGTTTTTTCTGTATTACCATTTTGTGTCCTTAATCGTATGAAGTTGATTATTATTATCCCCATTATATAGATGAGGAAACTGAGTCTCAAAGAGATTAAATAACTTCCCCAAGCTTACACAGAGGGAGAGCTGGAGTTTGAATCCAGGCCTGACCTCAGAGTCCACACTAGGCCATATATCATAATAAACTTTACTGTCTGGCACAGGGCTCAATTCATAGTAGACAATAATAAGTGTTGGATAAATGACTAAATCTCCTCCCACTGTCCTCATTCTCAACCCTCCTTTCATGCACCAACCAATGAAAATCCAAAGCTGTACACCTAACTGGTTACAGGGATGGACTTACCATTAAAGATTCCCATTCTAGGAACAGAAACTCCTTGTTCCCAGAAATAGCAGGTACTTTCCAGCGCTAGCAATGAACTAGCCAGAGGTGCTGCTGCGTGGGGTTTTGTTCTGCCTGGCAACCAGGCAGCAGGCTCAGAAGCTCCCTACGCACAGAAGCCTTTGCTTCATCCTGCTCGCACCCTGCAGCTCCAGGTATCTGTCTCTCAGCCGTCATAAGGGTGAAATATACCTTTGGAGAGGGGGAGGGCTTGCCTGGTTCCTTCCCCTTCCCACCAAATGCCCTTCCTGTATTTATATGCTGAGAATGACAATTCCTGTATCTCACAACCATGGAGACTATGTAGCCCTCGTGGAAGATAGTCTGTTAAAATTCTGTGACATCCTCAGCACATTTACATCCCCAGACTCATAATCCTTTCAACCCAGAAGGCCTCATAAAAATAAAGCAAGCAGTCAAATCTTATGTTGTAGAAAAGGAAAGTGGCCTGAAATGACACAGCTAATTAGTTTGTCATAGAGCTGGGAGGAAAAGTTGGGCATCTAATGGCAGTACAGGAAGACGCAGCAGACCTTGGGGTCTTAAAATGTCCCCCAACTCTGTCATCTCAGGAGAAACCGCCAGCTACACCTCATGTCAGGGACCCAGAAAAATGTTTCCCAACAGTCAAGGTGGTCATCCTCCACAGACAAACCCTACAGGTGTGGCCTGTCTGTAACCACAGGTGTTAGTGATGCTGTTGTCCCAGAGTGCTAGTTCTTTTCAATTACTCCTCCGATCCCCGTAACACCACTGGATTTTCTCTTACTTTTGCCATTAACATTCAGTATCTTCCTCATTCAGTCATGTTTTATTTTTTCCAAAGGAAAATATGTATGGAAAGGGGTTAACTTAAGAAACTCTCATTTCTTTGTAGCCCCAAACACCCCCACCTCATCTGCTTTGCTCAGTCTTGAATTTCAGGTCCTTTGTGCTCTAGCAGAGTCGGGTAGACGCCGAACGGCAGGGGTGAGTCAAGAAGAGGAGGAGTGGAGTTGTCGGAATTCGGGGACGGGGGTGGGGGTGGGGGTGGGGGAATGGGGGGTGGGGGGGTGGAAGAAAGGCCTTAGGGAGTAAAGAAAACAAGCATCTCCCCTGTTTTGGGTGGTGGGTGAGTAAAAGGAACACCATTTATTTGAGTCTGATGCCATCTAGTGGCTCTAGGAAATCCTGGGTTTTCTACCTAGAGTCTTACGGACTTGCGAACTTGAATAATTCAGTAACAATCGTTTACTGAGTCCTTCCTGTGTGCTGCTGCTGTGCTAAGTGCCTGAATATAGCTTCTTATTTTATCTTCAAGATAATTCTATGTGGCAGGTATTGCTGCCTCCAATTCTGGGAATGAGAAAAATGTAGACTTAGAAACGTGACTAACTTGCCTGGGTCACAGACTGGGAAAAGGTAACCTCTGCCCAACTTTACAACAAAACTCTTCAAAACAGTTGCCTATACTTCCTGCATCCACTTACCCTCCTATTGTTCTTTTTTTTAAAAGAAGCAATTTATTCCAATAGGCAATATATTAATGTGGTTTAGAATTTAAGACACAAAAGGGTGTACAGAAGGAAAGCCTCACTCCCATCCTTCTCCACAGTGTGCCAACACCCCTTGAGAGGTAATCCATACTTGGAGCTTTATGTTATCCTTCCAGAGAAATTTAATGTATATTTAATTATATATGTGTGTATACACTTGCATTCTATTTTTGCACAGAGCAACTCCCTAAATTCCTTGTTCTGAGCTTAACTTTTTAGATTTTAGAAATACATGTTTGTTTGTTTTTAAAAAGTAGTAGTACTGTACTTCATTTAACCTGCCAATTGCTGTTAATGAATAGTTAGGCTATTGGAATTTTTTCACTCTTATAAGTAATGTCTTGCATAGACTTTGTAAAACATGATGTGCAAGAAATTCACAACAGTAAAACCCTGATGGGGGAGTCGCTGAGTCCAAGTGTACTATATACATATTTTAAAAGATTTTATTTATTTTTAGACAGAAAGAAAGGGAGGGAGAAAGAGAGGAGGAGAAACATCAATGTGTGGTTGCTTCTCATGCGCCCCCTACTGGGGACCTGTCCCACAACCCAGGCATGCGCCCTGACTGGGAATTGAACCGGTGACCATTTGGTTTGCAGGCCTGCACTCAATCCACTGAGCCACACCAGCTAGGGCCAAGTGTACTATATTAGTAATATTGACAGATTTTGCAGAATTGCCCTCCTAGAGATTACACTACTGCACAGTTCCATCCGCAATATGAGGTTTTCTGTTTCCCCACATTCTCACCAACACAGTTTTGTTAACTTTTCTGTTTCCCCACATTCTCACCAACACAGTTTTGTTAACTAGATTTTTCCAGTCTTATGGATAAAAAGTAGCATCACACTGTGGTTGTCACTTGATTTTCTTTTATTACAATTTAAGAACTTGGAGGGAAAAATTAAGATCCAAGCAGCAAAGATGAGAAACACACACAGACACAACAACAAACAGCAGCGATGACTAACCTGTCTGACATATTGGCAAATTAAACTGGAAAATGAAAAATGACTGTGACTATAAAAATCACTAGCAGTAATGACTGTTAAATTTAAGAACAAGAGGGACAAATTACGAATAACATGAGAATGAGGCAGTAAAGTAAAAGCATTATAAAGTTTTTGTCTTGTTTGGAAGGAGGGCAGAGGTATCGATGAACTTCAATTGTTAGTCAATTGTTGCCAAGTTGTCATGTTAATAGTGCAGGGGTAACTCTTAACTAATTGGATGTAAAACCCCTAAGCCAGTAGGAGGACATTAGAGATTACTTAAAATTTAATCAATTTAATATAAATCATAAAAGGAGAAAAAAGCAAAGAAAGAACATAAAACAAAAGGCAAAATGTATGATAATGAAAACAAATCCAGAAAACTTGTAATCACAATAAATGTAAATAGCTTAAATTTAGGAGTTAAAAAATTCTCAGATTTTATTAATAATATCACCAAGTCCAGTTATGTGCTCTTCACATGAGTCACAAAAAATACCCTAAAGACATGAAGAGGTTAAAATAAAATGTGCAATTTGATATACAACACTAACAATAACAGAGGATGGCTTGTGAAGTCACGCTGATATTTAGAAAGATAGTCTAACGCCCTGGCTGGTGTGGCTCAGTGGATCGAGCACCAGCTGCAAACCAAAAGGTCACTGCTTGGACTCCCAGTCAGGGCACATGCCTGTGTTGTGGGTCAAGTCTCCAGTAGGGAGTGTGTGAGAAGAAACCACAGATTAATGTTTCTCTCCCTTTCTTTCTCCCTCCTTTTCTGCAAAAATAAATAAATGAAATCTTTAAAAAAATAAAAGAAATGTAGTCTAAGACCAAAGGCAATTATAGAGACAAAGGTGATCGTTGCATGATGATGACAAGAAGTCACCAGAACATTATACGAGTGTATATCAAAGTTTCTTCATTGAAAGTAGAGAGCACAACTTTTCAAGTTCCAACAAAACAAAATAAAAAGAGACCACTTTGGCCCTGGCTGGTGTGGGTCAGTAGATTGAGCACTGCCTGCAAACTGAAAGGTTGCCTGCTCGATTCCCAGTCAGAGCATGCGCTTGGGCTGTGGGCCAGGACCCCTGTTGAGGGAATGGGAGAGGCAGCCAATCTATTATTTTCTATACATTGATGTTTCTCTTCTCTCTTTCTGCCTCCCTTCCCCTCTCTCTAGAAGTAAATAAATAAAATCTTTAAAAAATAGACCAGTTTTGATGTCACAAAAACTCCAATAAATTCCTAAAAGTAGGAATGATATAGGTACTATTCTCTGACCATAATGGAACAAGGTAGATAATAATAAGAAAATCAGAAACAGTAAATGCTCTCTTCCACAAAAAGTCAGAAAGGATAAATGTGCTTTCACATAGAAACTTAAAAAAACAATCTCTCTCTTGACTAGAGGGAGAAATTTAAAAAATAAACTAAGAAAAATCTAGAAAAATGATAAAAATCACATTTCAAAAATTCTGAGATGTAGCTAAAGCAGTACTCAGAGGAGAATTCATAGTCTTATTTACATCAGTGAAAGGAAAAGAATGAAACAAAGTGAATTAAGTGAAAAGAACAAGATCAACCAAATGAAAGCAGGAGTAGGTAACAAAAATAAAAGCAGAAATTAAAAAGTTAGAAAACTAAAGAAGAGTATAATGCATAAATTCAAAAACTTCAACATTGTTTTCTAATAAGATAAGTCTCATCATAAAAAAAATAGAGCAGTTGCAAGTAAAGAAAATAAGAAATGACAAGAACAAAATAAATAGAGAAACAAAGGAAAAATCAGAAGAGACTACTTTGCTCAATATAACTCTCTACAAAAGCCAACCCCTGCAGAGGTATATCAATAAAATAATTTCCATAGGGAAAAAAGAGAAAAGTGTAAAAGAGTTATCCCCAGATACTTAGGGTATGTAATAAAGTCTTTAAAGAGAAAAGAAGATAAATCCAATTCTAATTAAATGGCTCAATAGCATAAAAAGCATTCTTTAAATGAAGTAAGTATATTAATGTTAAACTATGACAACACAAAAAATTATAAATTATTAATATTGATGCAAAAGTGCCAAAAATATTGCAAACAGAATTTAGCACAGGTTAAGAAAAAACTTGTCAGGATCAAATTGAGTTTGTTCTAGAAAACCTTTCTGATGTTCATAATATAATTTCAGTGGCTACTGAGTTCACCGAACTAGGTGAACTCGTGAGTTCAAATGAACTATGAGTTCAAATGAACTATGAATTCAAATGAACACATCGGCAAGACAAAGGGCTACACACATTCACTTTCCCAGGGTGAGGTGACAGACAAAACCATCACAGGGGAATGGTGTCATGTGATACACACAAATCGGTGCATGGGTGGATCCACATTAGACATCATATCAAAGGAGTGATTGCTGATTAGAACCCAGAACCTTTAGTTCCTCAGCTCCCAAAAGGATTTTCTGGGTGAGATCATGAGTTTGCTTCAGACACCCCAAATCCCACCTACTTCTGTTGTTTCTTACACCGTTTCCTTTTCACCTTCCCCTCATGTGACATGTCCTTCTGGTTTGGAGCACCAGTCACCACTGCGGGACAGTTTAGGGCTTTGAACTGGCAATGTTCTTAGCCTAGTACAATCCCTTCAGTTAAACTGTAGCTTAACACATAGTGTTCTCTAAAGATATGTTTCATTTCCTGTCTAGTATCTCAGAATATTTTTCTAACTTCTGTAAGGCAGCTTATGTTTCTGGTAATAAGAGGGTGTAGAAAGAGAAACATGAATTTAAATGAACAGTTTATTTCAAATTTAAGGTCACCAAAATAGCAACTGAAGGGGAAATTGTATCAGGTAATAGGGACACGTATCTGTTACCACTAACAAGAAACAACCACATGTATCACACTCACCTCTCACTTCCTAAGGAATGAGGAGAGAAAGAGGAAGAGAAATGCAAAACATGAGCCAGAGTGAAAAATCACAGAAAGCCCGTATTTGTACCAGGTAGGGCTCTTGGCTGAAGTCAGGCAGGATGAGAAGATCAAAATGCCCCACGTTTTTTCCAAGGTCATATTGTACAAACAGAACACAACCTCAAAAATGGGGGAGAAAGGAATCAGGCCATAACGTCTCCCTTTGTTTGCTGTCTCCCCAGAACTGCACATTCTCTCTGATAAGCCTGGGGAGCCAGATCTTTCTACCACAGACATTGACACTAAGTGTGGGAAATGACTCAACAAGGGCCACTGGCGAGGGAGATTCACGGGCTGTTTTGTCCTCTCTTCTTAGTTCCTACAGACTGTGCCATTCCTGCCTGTGACACACGTGACCACTGGCTTCCTTTTGTAAGAGAGAATATCATGGAGGTCTGTCCTAACACCACATAGTTATAATAAAAATCTTCAGTTATTTTGCCTCTTCGCACACCCTATCATCAGAGATGTGGAAGTTTAGAAATAAAGCTTTCCTGGGTTCCCAAGTGAGAAGTACAGTACAAGGGAATGAGAACAGCCTATGGACTCACTGTGATGTGACCTTTGGTTCATTTTTTCATTACTTCATCTACAAAATGGGGTCATAATAGCATGTACTGTGAAGGGCTGTTGTGATGATTCTCTCCCTCTCTTCCTCTCTGTCTTTCTCTCTCCCTCATCCTCACGTAGTCATATACTGCTTAGAAAACTGACTTGTAATAGCAGTCAGCAAATATTAGGTCTTATTATTATGATGTAGGCAAGTCTGATCTTAGTGTTTATGGACCTTGGAAACATTCACCTCAGAAGTAAGAAGGAGCAGTCCTCCTAACTTTTGGGATCAGCATCCATATCCTCCAATCTCCTCTCACCACACCTTACCGTCTGACAACTCCTTCTCTTCCCTCTAAATGCAAATGCAAGCTTCCATTTAATCTCTATTCCCTAGGCCCCATTTTTCTCCACTTCCCCTGGTCTCTGAGAGCAGCTCAGAAGCCCAGCCAAAGTAGTGCCTGCCGGGAACAGAAAAGGTTTAGACTTACGTCTCATCCACCCTGTCAGGCTTTTGTTGAGTCTGATAACCTCACTCACTCAACCTCATCTCAAATGTTTTTCTTCATTGTCAAATGAGCTAACATAAACCAGAAAATAAAGTAGGTGTGGGGAAGAAGGGAGGAAGTTAAAACTCAGTAGCTTGAGCTCCTTCTGTCTGCTGCCATTTTACTCAGCTTTACACATGCCCTCCCAAATGGGAGCAACACAGCCATCCACCTCTAGAAGAAGTATTCACAATCATAGGGCATGTGCTCTGCATAGTGTCTACCATTTTGTGGTTTGTGGACAGGCTTCTTTTATTCATGAATATTCAAATCTACCTGAGATATGTGGTTGGGGTGGGTCAACATCCTTGTTTCTCTCCTATATTAGTCAGGTCAAGTTAGACCACGCTGTGGTAACAAACAACCCCTAGTACCTTAATTAAGCAGCAGTTATCTCTCATTCACACAGCATCAGTTGTAGGCTTGGGTGATTCTCTGGGTAGCTGCCCTCCATGATGACTCAGCTAATTAGACTACTTTTATATTCTGATTCCACATTTCAACACAAAGCTGTCTTGGTTGACTTGGGAGGGGAAGAGAAGAAGAATCATGTAATGATAGTTTCATTTTTTGACCAAGAACCTTTTTTCCCCACTAACTGTTAGCTAAAACTAGTCACATAGTCCCAGGAAGCTAGAAGGTAGTTTCCCATGTGCCTAGGGAGCTGAAGATGTTTTCCACTTCTCTCCATCTTTTCCTTTATTTGTCATGATCTTCAAGAGAAGAAATTATTCCAATTGGTCAGATTCCAGAGCAGGGCATGTTTAGTAAGAGTTGGGGGGTGGTCATAGTACATTAAAAGGTTACATAGTAGCATTTTACTTCTCTTTTCTGGATCCATTTCTGTTACCTTGAACAGAGTCCCTTTGTGACCCAACCATCTTTCTTCTTCCCACGGCATTGGATGTTCTTAATTCTTCAGGATTTACAGTTGGCTAGTGGCACAGTGGGATTTAAACGGGAACACGAGACCTAACTTGAGGTCACATGCTTCAGAGAAGCTTACCATAAAACTAAGGGATGTCAGGGATTTGACCAGGTAATTATAGAGTAAACCTTTGATTGACAATTTGCTATTACTATTTATGGGTCAAGCTTTCCCGAGGGCATCACAGCATATTTGATAAGGCATCACTCAAGTATTCCTGGGTCTCCTGGTCAACTACTGTAATCCCACCTTACCTACCCATCGAAGCCTGTGTTCCTTTAGGGAAGTGAAGCAAAATTCTATTGTATTTGCTCCCACCAATGAAGTAGTGTGCATATTTATTTATTGTGGTTAACAAGTATTTTTTCAGGGATTTCAAATAAACTTTTTTTTTCACTGTTTATCTCTTCTGTTGTTCACATGTACTGGGTATTTTGAATTATAAAATTCTGCTTGTTAGGCCAACTGTATCAAATATTAACTACATCATTCTGAAAAATACAGTATTTGCAAAATTTGAAGGACTATTTACATGTACTGCCTTCATTTCCTCATTTCTAATTTACTTTTTACTCTTGAAAGACAGCTTTGACCTTTAACACTCTACATTCTAAGGAAGGTTATTGGTGCCCCAATAATCATAAAATATAAACATGTGTTTTAATATTTTATCCTCTTGAACATTTTTTCAGAATTTTATTCTCTTGAGAATCCTCTCTTCATGTCCACCCCCCCATGCCCCCTTTTTGTGGCACTGTTTGGTTTATAGGAAAGCATATTTTCTAGGTTATTCCCATATTCCTAGTCTCTTCTATTTCTTCTCTGATAATCCCTTCACTAACTGATCTTAAGGCATATGCTTCAGAATTCCGTCTACTTCTTTCTTAATTAACAAACTCTCTGTTGGCAATGTCAACCAACCCATAGGTCAGGACAGGCCAGGGACATGCCAAATGAGGTCATCAGGATACATAATGAACAATCTTCTCAGTTCTTCTAGGACCACCTACTATGTAAAACATTTTTTTCTTTTTCTCCCAAACCATTTTCCACATACCTAAACTACTGTCAATCATTCTGCAGGTAAGCAATACTTGATTGGTTAGCACAACTTTATGAAACAAACTATACTACCCAGCACCTAGTGATGCAAATCTTCTCTATCTTGATTGGTTAAGCAATGTGGGGAGTTTCCAATCGAGGAGAGGCCAGCAAGGTGTACACTTGATGAATAATTTTTGACTGACTTGTATGAGGGCAAGTCCCATTCTGAAGAGGTTGATGGTTTTCCTGTCTCATTTTTTCCTTCCAGAATGGGTTCTGGGTGGGTTCCCTGGAAGGTGGCTCTGCCAGTGTGTCTAATCGGGCTGGATTCCTCCATGACTTAAGGTAGAGACTGTCCAGGTAAGAGCAGAGTGATTTTTTCAGGTGTGTGTGCAGTAATTGGTATGGGGGAGGGATGCCTTTCTGTGTAGGTTCAGGCTATAGGCAAGACTGGGAGTGGCTTCTGGCTTTCAGGGGAATGTTCTTTCTTTTGGCAGAAAAGTGTTTCTTCTTCCCTCTTCACCACACACAATAGACGACTGGGACAGGGATTTCTTGTACCAGAGCCCCAGATTCAAGGAGTAGGGAGGCAGGAAGAAGGGCAACATTTTGTCTTGCTTATGGTTTTTATTGCATCAAGGTCAGTCAGGAGGCAGTCTGAGAAAAGCTGCCATTTTTAGTGGGGAATTTGCTCTGATGATTATGACCGTTTCTGTATTTATCCAACTGGGTTATACACAGACACAAGAAATTGGAAACAGTTTGCTTCTTTTGCATTTATTAAGCCCGTTATGTGGTTAGAATAGTACCACACAAATTCGAGAAATTAGAGAAGTTGAGTACATTATCCCTGTTTGCAGGTTACTGGGTATATGCATTTATTGCTTTTATTTTTCTAGTTGAGGAGACAGGCTATGCAAATCTGAAGCAATATTACACAATAAAAGCATAATTATCAGCAGAAAACAGGATAATGTGCTCAGAATGAAACCCTCTTGGAAGTCTCATTAATGACAAAATAGGAAAAAACCTGGAGGTTGGGGTGGGGTGGAGAGTGGGTAGGAGATCATTGTTCTTAGACAACAGAAACCTCTTTGAGATTAAAATGTCCATTAGATGACACAGATGGAAAAAATCCAGCCCACGTCTTAAGTCTGAACCAGAGGTATGGTAAATTTAAAAAATACCGCATTTTGCTATGTAAATAAGCAGTCATGTTTTTGACCCAATCTTTCAGGGAAAATAATCTTTTGTCTTAATTTTTAAATTCAATTATTTATTTATTTATATTTAGAAACAAAACCAATTATCATATTCCAGGGTGTAATTTTGTATAAGGATATTGTTATTGCTTTCTAGAGTCACACTTTTAATGCATAAGTATAAATAAAAGAATTAAAAACATATAGATATGGAATTATACCCATGTATAATGCACATCCCTATTTTTCCCTAAAAAATTGGGCACAAAGTGTGCATTATACACGGAAAAATATGGTATGCTTTTCCTGATTTCGACTGTAAGAAGGAATAGAGAACAGGAAGTGAGAGCCTCCTCTGAAATTAGCGTTTGAGGGAGACAGCAGTGTGGCGACCCAGGAAGGATCCTGCTGCCCTGAGAGCTCACCTCAGCGGTTCCTGGACGAGGCCTCTGAACTTGGAAATGAAAGTAAATTTGCAACTTAGGATCAGTAACAATGATCTTTCAAGTCTGAACTCCAATGCCCTTTCTTCAGGGAGATCTTTTCTGCCAACCTGCATTATTAACCACCTAAATTTCCTTAATGTTCTCAAGTGCATAGGAGGGAGCTACTCTGACCCAGTGAGTTCCCAGACATTGCAGTCATTGGTCAGTGAAAAGACCCTCTCCTCCCTTCCCTTGTCTCCATTCTCACCTCATTTTCTCTTTCCAGACACAAACACTATTAGATGGTCCCATTTTACAGGTGAGAAAACAGAAGCTTAGAGGGAGGTTGGTGAACTACACCCAGAGTCACAGCGTGGGAAGTGACAGAGTTATAATAAGAACTGAAATCCTTTTGACCCCAGAGCCTGAGTTCTGAGCTATTTTGCATCTCAGTGACAAGATGTACAAGCTTCCTATTTCTGCTGTAACAAACTACCACAAACTTAGTTACTTAAAAAATACAAATGTGTTAGTTGACAGTCCTGGAGGTTGTAATCCTGAAGTAGGTCATACGGGGCCAATCGAAGTGTCTGCAGGTCTGTGTTCCCTCTGGAGGCTCTAGAGGAGAGTCTATTTCCTGCCTTTTCCAGCTTCTGGAAGCCACGTTCCAGCCTTGGCTTGTGGCCCCTTCCAGAAATAACTTCACTCTGACCTCTGCTTGCATCATCACATCTCCTTCACTGATGCTCCGGCCTTCCTCTTTCACTTATTAGGACTCGTGATTATATTTGGCCCAGTTGGATAATCCAGGATTCTCTCCCATGTCAGTATGCTTAACCACAAATACAAAGTTTATTTGCCATGTATGGCAGTCAAAAGCTGTGGGGATTCAGATGGCAGGGTCCAGGGGTGGGAGTTATTCTGCCAACCATCTGAATGACCCACAGTGTATGAAAAATATCCAAATGGAAAAGGTCCTCTTTCTCCTTAAACCTCCATCTGTCCTGCTGTTCTCGGTGGTTGGAACTCTCCCTCTGCTCTCCCAAGCAGGTCCTGCTCTTGCCCTCTCCCCTCCCACATACAACTGCCGGAAACACAGCAGGCAGCACCAGTTCCTCACATCTCCCTGACACTCTGTATCAACCGGCCCCTGCTTTCATTCTGACCCCATCACCCCTGGCCCGTGTTGTCCTAATAGCCATCTCACCGCTCTCTGCCTCCAGTTTTGTGTCCCTCTAGCCCACCTCCCCACCAGAGTGTTCCTCCTGGAACATGAAACTGCTCTTGGCATTGGGCTGGCCAAAAGTGTTGTTTGGTTTTTAAGTAAAAATGAAAGACATATTTTTTCACTAATAACTTTATTGAACAACACATTCACCATTTTGTACCACTACCTTCTGCCATCTTTCAGGCAATTTCATAACTCCATCTTCTCCAAAACTTTTTATCTTTTTGAGTAAAGAACTCTTCTACATGTCTTTTGTAGTCTTTCAGGAAATTGAAATTTTTTCCATTAAGACTGAAATGGAAATCCAAAAATGCAATGTCTGGTGAATTTGGAGAATGAATCAGAGCTTCCCAGCCGAACTGTTAATTTTTGCTTGGACGTCAAAGAAACATGCAGTTTTACGTTATCCTGATGGAAGATTGTGCATTTTCTGTTAACTAATTCTGGATGCTTTTTGTCAAGTGCTGCTTTCAGTTGGTCTAATTGAGAGTTATACTTGTTGGAATTACTTGTTTGGTTCTCTGGAAGGAGCTCATAATAGAGGACTCCCTTCCAATCCCAGCATATATACAGACCGGCTTTTGGTGAGGTTGGTGATGGTTCATTTCGCTTGCCCCACGATGTCTTCCATTCCACATTAAAGTATCCACTTCTCATTGCCCATCACAATTTATTTTTTAAATGGCACATTTTTGTTACATTTAAGTAGAGAATTGCATGTGAGATATGATCAAGAAGGATTTTTCCATTTAACTTACGTGGAACCCAAACATCAAAGTGACTAGCATAACCAAGGTGGTGCAAATGATTTTCAATGCTTAATTTGGATATTTTGAGTATTTCAGATATTTCCCACATAGTATAATGTTGACTGTTCTCAATTAATATCTTGATTTGATTGCTACTAACTTCAACTGGTCTACCCAACTGTGGAACATCATCCAGTGAGAAATCTCCGGCATGAAACTTCACAAACCACTTTTGACATGTTCGATCAGTCACAGCACCTTCTCCATCCGCCCTCTGCACAAATCTGTTTTTGGTTTCAGTTGTGTTCTTATCTTCTTGAAATAATAAAGCATAATATACTGAAAATATTGGGTATTTTCTTTCATCTTCAAAATTAAAGTGGCTACACAAAAATTCAGCAATTTTGATGTTTTTCCGACCTGGGCCGGTTCACCCCTCCTTAGGCAACCTGGTGGCCCCCCGCTCCCGGGAGGTCACCATATTGATGCCGAACTTAGTGCGGACACCCGATCGGCATAGCGCACTACAGCCCAGAACTCCTGGGCTCAAGCGATCCTCCAGCCTCAGCCTCCCGANACAAACCACTTTTGACATGTTCGATCAGTCACAGCACCTTCTCCATCCGTCCTCTGCACAAATCTGTTTTTGGTTTCAGTTGTGTTCTTATCTTCTTGAAATAATAAAGCCTAATATACTGGAAATATTGTGTATTTTCTTTCATCTTCAAAATTAAAGTGGCTACACAAAAATTCAGCAATTTTGATGTTTTTAAAAAATGCACACTGATGTGGCAGCTGTCACAATACAATCTAAAAAAATGTGAACTAGCTGAATGTGAACACAAAAATCAACTAGCTATACTTCTATATACTAGCAATGAACTTACAAACACCAAAATTAAAAAATACAATACCATTTAAAATTACTCAAGATTTCTGGAAGTGATTTCCACATAAGAACATGACTTTCACTAACGACCTTCTTCATCCCTCTCCGGAAGAAGAGGAGACACCAGAAGAAGCGCCTGGTGCACAGCCCCAGTTCCCACCTCATGGATGTGAAATGCCCAGGGTGCCATAAAATCACCACTGTCTTTAGCCAGCACAAAGGGTAGTTTTTTGTGTTGTGGCTCCACTGACTTCTGTCAACCTGCAGGTGGAAAAGCAAGACTGATAGCAGGATGCTCCTGCAGAAAGAAGCAGCACTGCCCTGGCTGGTGTGGCTCAGTGGATTGAGCCTGAGAACCAAAGTGTCACTGGTTCAATTCCCAGTCAGGGCATATGCCTGGGTTGCAGGCCAAGTCCCCAGTTAGGAGCGTGTGAGAGGCAACTGATCGATGCACATCAATGTTCTTCTTCCTTTCTTTGAAAAGACAGATTGCAGGCTATTTGCCAATCACAGGACTAACAAAAAAACTAGCACCTAGACACAATACAGTTGGTTCTCCATATCCATGGGCTCTGCATCTGAAGATTCAACCAACCACAATAAAATATGTTCCCCCAAAACTTTACATTGTAGTTAAGTTTACAATGGTTGCATCTGTACTGAACATGGGCAGACTTCTTTTGTCTTATTCCTCAAACAATATAGTGTAACAACCATTTACAGAGCATTTACATTGTATTAGGTATTCTCAGATGGTTTAAAGCATATGGGAAGATGTGTGAGGTTATATGAAGTACCATTTTATATAAGGGACTTGGGCATCAGTGGATTTCGATGTCTGTGGAAGGTCCTGGAACAAATCCTCCATGGTTACCAAGGGATAACTGTATGAAGAACTTTCAAAATTCAACAGTAAAAGACAAGTAATCCATTTAAAAATGGGTAAAAAGATTAAAGTGAGATTTTACTAAAGAGGATATATAGATGTATACAATAAGAGTATGGATATGAAAAGATGTACATCATTAGCCATTAGAGAAATGCAAATTAAGCTAAAATAGGATGTCACTATCAGAATGGCTAAAGTTAAAAATAGGGACAACACCGAATGCTGGTGCAGATGCGGAGAAATGGGGTGACTCAGACGCTGCTGGCGGGAACGTGATGTGGTGCAGCCCCTCGGGAAGCTTCTTTAAAACTGACCGCGCCACCACCACACAACTCAGCAGTTACATTCCTGAGCACTTATCCCAGAGAATCAAAGATTTGTGATCACACAAGAATGTACACATGAATGTTCATAGCAGTTTCATTCCTAACAGCCAGACACTGCAAACAAACGGTCACATGTATATCATGAAATCCCGTTTGGCAATAAAAACAGACAAACTGGAGAAACAAGCAACCACCTGGCTGATTCTCCGGGGAATTAGGCTGGGTGGAAAAGGCCAACCCCAGAAGATTATATACCATATGATTCTATGTATATAACACTTTGAAGTGACACTATCATAAAAATAAAAAAGGATTAATGTTTGTTAGGGGTTACAGGAGGGGTGGGAAATGGGGGTACGTGGGTGTGGCTGAAAAAGGGTGAAGTGTGAAAATCGAGGTGATGTTCTGTCTCCACCACATCGGTGTTGAGAAGGACAGGTTCGGACAGTCTATAAGATGGAACAGGGTAAAGTGTACCTGAGATCTCTGTATTATTCTTTTTTAATACATTTTATTGATTATGCCATTACAGTTGTCGCATACCCTCCTTCATTCCCCTCCACCCTGCACACCCCTCCCCCACCATTCCTCCCCTTTAGTTTTGACCACATGTCTCAAGTTATTTAGATTCTGTATTTCCCATAGTATTCTTGCCCTCCCCCTGTCTATTTTCTCCCTACTGTCTATGCTACTTATTCTCTGTACCTTCTCCCCCCTTTTCCTCCTCCCACTCCCCTGTTGCTAACCCTCCTTGTGATCTCCATTTCTATGGTTCCACTCCTGATCTAGCTGTCCTCTTAGTTTGCTTTTGTTTTAGGTGTGGTTGTTAGTAACTGTGAGTTTGCTGTGCTTTCACTGTTCCTATTTTTATCTTCTTTTTCTTAGATAAGTCCCTTTAACATTTCATGTAATAAGGGCTTGGAGATAATGAACTCCTTGAGTTTGATCTTATCTGAGAAGCACTTTATCTGCCCTTCCATTCTAAATCAAAGCTTTGCTGGATAGAGCAAATCTTGGATGTAGGTCTTTGGATTTCATGACTTGGAATACTTCTTTCCAGCCCCTTCCTGGAAGGTCTCTTTTGAGAAATCTGCTGACAGTCTGATGGACACTCCTTTGTAGGTGACTGTCCCCTTATCTCTTGCTGCTTCTAGAATTCTCTCCTTCATTTGAATCTTGGCTAATGTAATTATGATGTGCCTTGATGTGTTCCTTCTTGGGTCCAACTTCTTTGGCACTCTCTGAGCTTCCTGGATTTCCTGGAAGTCTATTTCCTTTGCTAGACTAGGGAAGTTCTCCTTTATTATTTGCTAAAATAAGTTTTCCACTCATGGTTGTTCCTCTTCCCCTTCTGGTACCCCTATAATTCAGATGTTGGAACGTTTCAAGATGTCCTGGAGGTTCCTAAGCCTCTCCTCATTTTTTTGAATTCTTGTTTCTTCCTTCTTTTCTGTTTGGTCATTTTTTTCTTCCTTCTGGTTCACTCCATTGATCTGAGTCCTGGTTTCCTTTCATCACTATTGGTTTCCTGTACATTTCCCTTCATTTCAATTAGTTTAGCCTTTATATGTTCCTCTAATTTGTGGCTAAAATCAACCAATTCTGTGAGCCTCTTGATCATTCAGTGTTTTGAATTGTGCATCTGAAAGCTTGGCTATTTCTTCATCACTCAGAATTATAGGCTCTGGGGCTTTGAGCTGTTCTTCAGTCATAATGTTTGGTCTGTTCACACCTGTTACGTATGAGGGGCGACCCAGTTGCTGGGTTGTGACAAGGTACATGGGGGCGGGGTCAGAGAGGGGAAAAAAATGGCGCTTTGCTCCGCTCTGCTCTCTCTCAGATTTCTGTCCCCTCTGCAGCTTCCCACAAGCAAATCGGGCCCCTCTGGTGCTGGTTCCCAGGTGTGTGGGCTTGTGCACTCTCCAGGACCCTGTGGGTCTCTCCAATGAACTCTCTGTGAGCCTGGGAGCCTCTCCTTTTCCCTCGACTCCAAGAAAGTCTTTCCAGTTGGTGCTTTCAGGCTCTAATTCCCATCGCTGGCGCCCTAGTCTGAGCAGTCTCTCTCACTGTTCACTCCTTCACTTGGTTTATCTGCACATGGATGTGTGGCCGAAGTCAGCCAGCTGCCCTGCGCCCTCACTGGGTCTGCCCGTCGCCACCCTATGCCTGGGATCCACCAACTGCCTCCACCTCCACTCCCGGGTCAGACAGAATGATCTTTCCAGCCTGACCCCACTCCACCACTGACTCCGCCCCTCTTACCAGTCTGGATGAATGGTTCGTTGTTGTCAGACTTCCGTACAGTTCAATTTTCACTGTTTTGGCTGCGTTTTTCTTTCTAAACTTCGCTGTCTTTAAATTTAGTTGTGGGAGGGGGCACAGTGTTTCCACCTATGCCTCCATCTTGGCTGGAAGTCCTGTATTATTCTTATCAGTGCATGTGAATCTATAATTATGTCAAAATACAGGCAGATCTTGCTTTATTTCGATTCTGATACCGTGTTTTTATCAACATGGAGGCAAAACCCTCTCCCAGCAAAAAAGATTACACTCACTGAAGGCTCAGTCATGGTGAGCATTCTTTAGTGATAGACTATTTTTCAATTAAAGCACATGTATTGCTTTTAGACACAATGCTACTGTACACTTCACAGACCAGTACAGTGGAAACATTTTTTTTACGTGCTCTGGGAAACCCAAACATTCACGTGACTTGCTTTGTTGAGATACTTTATTGTGGTCCGGGACCAAACCTGCAATATCACCAAAGGATGCCTGTGAAAGCTTTATTTTTAAAAGTATATTAAAAATATTTTCAACAAAACTAGGTGACAGGGTACTTCCATAAACCTTAAAATACAAGTTGGTGGGGATAAACCACTAAGAGTCACACGATCTGCCTGGAATCAGTGACTGTTCTGCCGGTGCAAGGGAGCAACCAGGCACTCCACGCATCTGAGGATGTGGTAGGTGCCAGCCAGCGGACAGGCACTCCTCCAAAACCACAGCAAAGCAATGCAAGGAGAGCGGATGAAACTGAGGGGTTGGGGGGCGGTCTGCCCACTCCAAAAGCAGGTGCATACAGTGGCCCTGAGGAGGTCAGAAGGGCATGGTGCAGTCTCAGCCATGCAAAGTACCTAAACTGCCCCTCCAGGCACCTGCCAGGGCAGAGCCCTACCCTAAGGAGAAATTAGAGGTGGTAGAATCAAGAATGAGCCAGACAGGGACATGGAGAGAAGGAAGTTCAGAGTGAGAGGTGGAAACCTGAACTCTCAAAAAGCAAGTGTTCATATTGTCAAGCGCTACAAGAAAAAACAGAAGAGAAGGCCCTAAAGTCGAGGACAGGCTCCTGGGCTGTGCCTCCTCCCAAAGCCCAGGACAATGAAGGCCGTACAGACAGAGCAACCAAAAAGGGCGGAAGCTACATCTCCTATGAAGTTCATGTGAGTAAGAAGAAATGTGGGAAGCATAACAAAATCTTTACAATGGAGGCGCACCAGAAAAATATGCTACCAAAAATACTAAATTATAATCTATTTCAAAACAATCTCAAAGTCATTAAGAAAGTATTAGAAGACATAAAATAATGACATAGAGACAATCATACTACAATATAAAAATGAATCACAGTAACACAAATATAGCCTAAATTTACAAGATATAATGTCAATTTATCAAATAAAAATAATAATTTATAAAAAATTAGAAAATCTCAGAAGTATGATAGCAATGCTCAGGAAATAATTAGAAAAATGTTTAAATCCATTTCAGAAATGAAGAGTAAACTAGAAGGAACAGAACAAATAAATATAATGAGGAAGACCTCAGTTGAAGGAGAGAAGGTGAAAAGGAGGAAAATTTTTAATGAAAAAGAAATGAGACTTAAAGCATTCAAGAAAAAAAGACAAATATTGAAGATATGCAAAAAACCCCTCGTAACATGTAAATGATGAGTCCCTGAATAGGAAAACCCAAAGGAAGTACTGAGAGAACGTAACTCTATAAAACATTCCTAAAATTTTTTAAATGAACAGCATAGCAGATACATATATTCTAATAAAATTTCTGGACACCATAGAAAAAAAAGGAAATATCACCAGGGCATCCCACCAAAAAGAATGACTTAATAATTCAATTATCATCAGACTTTTCAAGAGCAATATTACATAAAAATACAGAAACATTATTTAGATGCTGCAATAAAGCATATGAATGAAGAACACCAACCTGCAATCTCCAGGGAACTGAGGGACCTCAGCAATGAGCATCAGTGATTCCTAACGCCACAAAAAGACAGACAAGCGGACATTGTGTTCCTAGTGGGGAAAACCCACACCACCACCTATACACTTTCTAAAGGAGCCAAAGCTAAGCCTGATCCAGCCTCTGCATCCAGACGTTGGCTCCCAGAGGGAGCGGGGGATGCTTTAAACTGTCCCTGGTATCTGCCCTCAGCAAAATCCAGACTGCAGAAAGTTCTGCAGGTCAAATGGCTCAGGCTGTCCAACATACTAATCATTAGGAAAAGAAAGGCACAGAGGAGAAACCTTCAAAGTATAAGAGACATAGAAGACAGCTAAAGGAATATCCAAAACTGGTTCCCGGCAAGGTCAGGATACGACGACCGTCCACAGGAGGAAGGGCCTTTGACTGGCTTGCAGCACACCGGCTGCGGTGGCTGGGAAAGTTCCGTTACCTGACCTGAGTGGGCATTATATGGGTTTTGTCTTAAATGATTAAGTAAATTGTACATTTGTGTTGTTATCTGTATCTCAATTTTATTTTACATTTTAAAATTTTTTAAGAGGGAAAAGAAAAGTGAAAATCTGAGCATTTGTCTTCTGTACACAGTGGAGACTGCAGTTGGAAATTGCCTCTCACGGGGTCAGGGCTGGACCACAGGAAAGTAGACAGTTTGGGACTGGAAGGAGTCAGATCTTAGTGGAATTTCTGGACACTGTCTTGGAAACAGGGACTCATGACATACACTAGTAGGAAGAAGAAGGGCAGAAGGGTGACAGATGCGTGATCTCAGAACCCAAAAATCTAGAATCAGTGCAGGACTCCTCCAAGGCCTCACAGAAAAGGGTCATTCCAGAACACTGACCTCATGAATGCCCTTTACTTTGGCCCATGCCACTCAGTGCTACTTCAGGCTCCAGGGGCGGAGCTTCAGTTAGGACCTGGGTATTTCCATGGTGGAAGAACAGTTCCTGAGACCTGCAGGGACAGTGATAAAAGTCTCATGAGTGACCTCCACCCTCACATTCCAGGGACTCAGCAGGTGGTGCCTCCCAGCCAGAGCCACCTTACATCTCTTGCCCATGATGTCCCATTCTGGCCAAAGGACTAAGAGGATGATCTGAAAGACAAGAAAGAAATTACACAGACAGCTGAGCATCCATATTATCTTGGAATGAAAGAGAGGGAAGAAAGAAGATGTCCCGATGAAGACTAGATGTTGTGATTAATTGAAAGGCAGCAGATGACCTGCATCACCACTCTGCCCACCCCTGTTGTTTTTGGCTTCAGAAAAGACTGTCCTGTGGATCCCTGACAAGTACAGTCAGCCTCCCCTGCCTCACACCTTTGATGTTAGGAAAAGTGGGAAGTGAGGAAACCACAGGACCGGTGGCAGGGTCCTCCCAAGAGACTCATTACCTTTCCGAGCCCTGAGGTGGATGGTGAACCCACCTGAAGGAAGATCAGCCCAAACAAGAAGGCTGCCACTCGACTTAGCATCTTTCTCCAAGAATATTCAGATTGGGCTCCTATGGGAAACAGGCCTTTAAGTTCATAAAAAGCTCCCACTGTTTGGTGTACCTTCCTGAAATCCCAGAACCTGTGCCATACAGCAATATAATGCTAACTGAAGAAAATAAATTTAGAAATGGTTCTTTGGAAACAAGGTTTGTACCCATGGAGTTTCTGTTACAGATTCTTATAGCTCATAAGAATGCTCTCTAAATACCAAGACCAAAGTACTAGAGGTTACTAGCTTCCAGTGCTGGAAGTAAGTGACAAGGTGATTAGACCTCCTTATTTCTTGGAAGATTAAGGGTAGATATCTGCCATGTTTTCTCCCACTTTGCCTCAAGGACCCCCTAACTCCCTCAGATCAGGGGAAAAGAATCAGTGCCGTGACCGAGGCGAGTGTGGAGTTAACACAGGCCCCTCATCAGTCAGTACGACTCTGAGTTGGGCCCAGATTCTCACTCCACTCCTCAGAAAGAGGGCTCAGCAGGCTGACATGATCAACAAAGCAGGTGTAGACATCTCCCAGTTCTGGAGTCATTTCCGGCATCACCGTTGTCTGAGAGGTCCAGTCTTCATTCCTGATAAGGCCAGTGGACATGACCCTGTCTCTCCTCCTTCCCATTCCAGGACCACCTGATTCTGATGTCCCCTGGGTAGAAGCCTGTCACAAAGCACAGCAGCACACTCGGAAACTGGAAATCTGAAAAAAATCTCAAAACCAGGTAAGTTACCCCCCACCCCCACCCCAAGGAGGATGTCAACATTAGCAGACACTCCCACAATTACCCCCTGTGTTTGACAGCACACTGGTCCTTAAAGTCCCTGAGAACCCCAGGGCCTGAGACCAAAATCAAGTGAACTGATCTGTGAGGATAATGAATGAGTCACAGTTGGGAACAGAATTCATTCACAGACTCCTTGGCTCCCAATCACTTATCCTGAAGCAGGAAATTTCCTGACAAGGAAGAAGAATAATGGCCCGAGATCCCTGATCCCACCAGACCTCGCCCTCTACCTCGCCTTCTCTCCCCTCAGGGCAGGGTGCCCCCAGGTTGTAGCTGCGTCTGCAGAGCACATCCCCTACTACAGAAGCTCTACTTCTCTCCAATATATCAGGCCCACTGTTCCACAGCTCTGCACCAGGTGGTGTGTTAGCTTTAATACCTCATTTCTAATCTGTTTATGTTCTGCAAAGCAACTTAATTTTTCAAAGCTATTTAATCAGTCCTCATGGACTGTTTAAGAAAAAGTGTGGCTCATTTGTAGAGCCGTGCTATGATCTGAATGTTATATTTCCCCCAAATTCACATATTGAAATTCTAAACCCCAAAGGTGATAGTAGCATTAGGTGGGACCTTTGGGGGTGCTTTAGTCCATGGGGGTAGAGCCCTGATGAATGGGACTAGTGCCGTTATAGAAATGGCTCCAGAGAAATCCCTCACCACTTCCATGATGTGGGACAGAGTGAGAAGGCGCCAGCTGTGACCCGGGAAGAGAACCTCCACCAGAACACAGCCATGCTGGCACCTGATCTGGGACTTCCCAGCCTACGGAACTCTGAGAAATAAATTTCTACTGTTTATAAGTCATCCAGTCTGTGGCATTTTGTTATAGCAGCTTAAACAGACTAAGACAGTGAGTGATATTTGTCTAGATTTAAAGAACTGGAAAAGTTTTAAGAGATATATTGATAAATGGCTCTGAGGTAGTCTCAGTTGGTATGAGTTCTAGTTCTAAATCCAGTTGTTTAACACAGAAACAGACGCGGACCCTCCCTGACCTGTTCCCCACTGACAGGGGTGGGTTTGGGTTCATGTACAGCAACACTGAGGGACAACTCGAAAACATAGTATTGAGTGAGAAAAAGAAAACGTGATTCAATGCACAATGACATCTGTTAAAATTTTTAAATGCACCCAGAATAAACAATGCTACATTTGTAAAGGCCACCCTCATACTTGAAGACATACCAGACCTATTAAAATGGATATCTGAAAACAAGCCTCTCTTTCCAGACAATGTTCTTCATAACAAGCTATACAGAAATACCTGGCATTTCAAACTATGTCCATATATGTTTAAAAAGTAAAATGAGCCCTGACTGGTGTAGCTCAGTGGATTGAGCCCGGGCCTGCAAACCACACGATCGCGGTTCGATTCCCAGTCAGGGCACATGCCTGGGTTGCAGGCCAGTTCCCAGCAGGGGACTCATGAGAGGCAACCATACATTGATATTTCTCTCCCTCTCTCTTTCCCTTCCTCTCTAAAGATAAATAAATAAAAAATATTTTTTAAAAAAGTAAAATGATTCTAAAATATTAAAATACTTAGAGAAATAAAAATACCTTTATTTCTATTTTCTGAGATGAAAATTCTTACACACTCTATTTTTCATATGCTTCAGAATAAAGTAATTATTATACTTCTGAGATTTATAGAAAGTCGCACACAGTTAATATTAAATTTATCAGAATAAATATCTTAGATCAGAATTTGTTTAATAGATATTTAGTAACTACATTAAGCTAAAATGTTAACAATATTCTGCTAAATTACCACTGCAATTGTCCAACTTAAGAGGGCTTAGGAGACAGTCAGCAGAGGAAATAGAGCTCCGCCTTCTCACACAGCAGCAAATGCGAAACACACCAGAAGATTCTGGGTGCTCGTTATTCTGTTAAGTCAAAACAGTTCTGATGTCACTTGAAAAACAGAATATACTAAGAAGTGGACAAAGTGAATCAGTCCACTGGACAGTGAGCTACATGAGCAAATAAGGAAATCCTGAGAGCAAAAGAAACTTTCCAATAATAGAAATAAACTCTGATAGATGATTTGAGATACAGAATATTTAGAAATAAGTCAGAATTCTGTGTGTGAATTATTACTAAAATATAAACAATTATGAGTCGTGGAGATGGGCGGAGATATGAGGAGACACGCTATGGCAGGGAGAGGCAGCCGCGGAGGTGGAATGGGTGGTTCCTTGCCCATATGTGGTGGATAAAAATCGGCAGGGATAGCTAAGGAAGAAGCAATTCCAGCCTCAGGCCAGACCACAGAGCCCAGAGTTCCAGCACCAGGAAGATAAATCTCTATAACTTCTGCCTGTAAAAACCAGTGGGTCTTGGGGTGGCAGAAGAAACTGCCAGATTTTCAGGAAACTCTGCTTAAAAGACCTGCACAGTCTTACAATGTACACAAACCCACCCACTCTGGGATTGATGGGGAGTGGATGAAGTGACTGGAAATAGGGCAAGTGCCAGGCAAACCCCAGAAGCCAGGCAGCAGTATTGTCCCCTCTCTGAGCCCTTGCCCTGCAGAGAACCACAGAGTGGTTTGCCCCACCCTGGTGATTACCTAAGGCTCTGCCCCACAATGTTACAGATGCCTTTTCTACCGTAGGACATGCTACTAAGACAGGGAATCAACGCACCTCTGCCTAATATGCAGAAACAAACACAGGGAGGCTACAAACTGAGGAGACAAAGAAATATGGCCCAAATGAAAGAACAGAACAAAACTCCAGAAAAAGAACTATATGAAGGGGAGATAAACAATCTATTAGATGCACAGTTCAAAATACTGGTGATCAGGATGCTCAAAGAACTCATTGAGTACAGCAGCAACATAAAGTAAGAAACGAAGGCTACACTAAGTGAAATAAAGAAAAATATACAGGGAACCAACAGTGAAGGGAAGGAAGCTGGGATTCAAATCAACAATTTGGAACATAAGGAAGAAGTAAGCATTTAACCAGAGCAGAAAGAAGAAACAAGAATTTTTTTAAAACGAGGATAGTATACGAAGCCTCTGGGTCATCTCCAAATGTGCCAACATCTGAATCATAGGGATGCCCAAAGGAGAAGAGGAAGAGCAAGAAATTGAAAACTTATCTGAAAAACTAAGGAAAGAAAACTTCTTTTATTCAGTGAAGGAAATAGACGTGTAAGTCCAGGAAGCACAGAGAGTCCCAAACAAGTTGGGCCCATAAAGGTCCACACCAAGACACATCATAATTAAAATGTCGAAGGTTAAAGATAAAGAGAGAATCTTAAAAGCAGCAAGAGAAAAGCAGAGTTCCCTACTAAGGAGTTCCCATAAGGCTGCCAGCTGATTTCTCAAAACAAATTTTGTAGGCCAGAAGGTGCTGGCAAGAAATACTCAAAATGATGAAAATTGAGGACCTACAACCTAGAATACTCTATTTAGCAAAGCTATCATTTAAAATCAAAGGACAGATAAAGTGCTTCCCAAAGAAAGTAAGGCTAAAGGAATTCATCATCACCAAGCCATTATTACATGAAATGTTAAAGGGGCTTAGAAAAAGAAGATCAAAACTATGAACATTAAAATGGCAACACATTCACAACTATGAACAATGGAATCTTAAAAAACAAAAACAAAAAAACTGAGCAAACAACCTGAGAAAAGTAACAGAAACAGATATGGAGATCGTTTGGAAGGTTATCTGCTAGAAGGGGAAGGGGGAGAATGGGGGGAAATGTACAGAGATTAAGAAGTATAATTGACCCTCGCTGGTGCAGCTCAGTGGACTGTGCACAGGCCTGCAAACCAAAGGGTTGCTGGTTTAATTCTCAGTCAGGGCACATGCCTTGGTTGCAGGCCAGGTCCCCAGTACGGGACATGTGAGAGGCAACCACACATTGATGTTTCTCTCCCTCCCTTCCCCTCTCTCTAAAAATAAATAAATAAAGTTATATTTAAAAAAGAAGCATAATTAGTAGCTATGAAATAGACAGGGGGATGTTAAAAATAGTATACGAAATGGAGAAGCCAAAGAATGTATATGCATGACCCATGGACATGAACTAAGGGGAGATTGCTGGAGGGAAGGGGGCTGCTGGGTGAAGGGAGACAAAAGGGGGAAAGCTGGGACAACTGTAACAGCATAGTCAATAAAATATATTTAAAAATTAAAAAAATAAATAAAAAAAATAAAAATTAAACTGTATGAAGCATAGACCAAAATAAGCATTTAAATAGATGAAATAATATCCATTTATGTTGGAAACCCGAAAGGGAATAAATATATGACACAGAGTCCAAGTTCAAAAAACTTTATGTAGATAGTAAATGAAAAGAATGTAGCTCATTTGACAACCAGTAGAAAAGGCAGCTGTAAGAAAAATGTGATCTGAATTATGATGTACATGTATGGAGTTTTCAGTTACATAGTTCAATAACTACTCTTTTTTATTTTTTTAAATATATTTTATTGATTATACCATTACAGTTGTTCTATTCCCCCCCTTCATTCCCCTCCACCCTGCACACCCCCTCCCCCACCATTCTCCCCCTGTAGTTTATGACTACGTGTCTCAATTTCTTTAGGTTCTATTTTTCCCCTACTATTCTTGCCCTCCCCCTATCTATTTTCTACGTATGATCTATGCTACTTATTTTCTGTACCTTCTCCCCACCTTTCCTCCTCCCACTCTCCTGTTGCTAACCCTCCATGTGTTCTTCATTTCTATGGTTCTGCTCCTGATCTAGCTATCCTCTTAGTTTGCTTTTGTTTTAGGTGTGGTTGTTAACAACTGTGAGTTTGCTGTCCTTTCACTGTTCCTATTTTTATCTTCTTTTTCTTAGATAAGTCCTTTTAACATTTCATATAATAAGGGCTTGGTGATGATGAACTCCTTGAATTTGATCTTATCTGAGAAGCACTTTACCTGCCCTTCCATTCTAAATGAAAGCTATGCTGGCTAGAGCAATCTTGGATGTAGGTCTTTGGATTTCATGACTTGGAATACTTCTTTGCAGTCCCTTCTTGCCTGTAAGGTCTCTTTTGAGAAATCTGTTGACAGTCTGATGGACACTCCTTTGTAGGTGACTGTCCCCTTATCTCTTGTTGCTTCTAGAATTCTCTCCTTCATTTGAATCTTGGCTAATGTAATTATGATGTGCCTTGGTATGTTCCTTCTTGGGTCCAACTTCTTTGGCACTCTCTGAGCTTCCTGAATTTTCTGAAAGTCTATTTCCTTTGCCAAACTGGAGAAGTTCTCCTTTATTATTTGTTCAAATCAGTTTTCCACTCATGGCTGTTTCTTTCCCCCTTCTGGTACCCCTATAATTCGGATATTGGAATGTTTAAAGATGTCCTGGAGGTTTCTAAGCCTCTCCTCGTTTTTTTGAATTCTTGTTACTTCACATTTTTCTGTTTGGTCATTTTTTTCTTCCTTCTGGTCCACTCCCTTGATCTGAGTCCCGGTTTCCTTTCCATCACTATTGGTTTCCTTTGCATTTCCCTTCATTTCAATTAGTTTAGCCTTCATATGTTCCTCTAATTTGTGACTATAGTCAAGCAGTTCTGTGAGCATTCTGATCATCAGTGTTTTCAACTGTGCATCTGAGAGGTTCGCTATTTCTTTGTCACTTAGATTTATCGGCTCTGGGGCTTTGAGTGCTTCTTGAGTCATATTTTGGACTGTTTGTGCCTGTTACGTATGAGGAGCGGAGCCCTAGGTGTTCATCAGAGCCGGGCCACTCAGTCACTGGGTTGTGACGCTGTACATCGGGGTGGGGTCCAAGAGGGGCAATAGCGGTCCCCTCTGCCTCCTCCCGCCGCTGGGGCCTGCGCGGTCTGTCTCACTGCTCACTCCTTTGTTGATTTATCTGTGCGTGAATGTGTGACCGCGGTCAGCCTGCTGCCTTGCGCCCTCACTGGGTCTGCCCGATGCTACCCCAGCTGCCTGGGTGCCTGGGGTCGGGGGATTCTTCCTGCCCGACCCTGCTCCGTTGCTGGCTCTGCCCCCCCTACCGGTCCGGTTGAACGGTTTTTATAGTTCAATCTTCTGTTCTTTGGCTGCGTCTTTGTTTACTAAACCTTTGTTGTATTCAAACTTGGTTGTGGGAGAAGGCACAGTGGTTCCACCTATGCCTCCATCTTGGCAGAAGTACTTGCAACCGACCTCAATACCTACACTTGATAAAATGCTCAGAAAAGTAAGAATAGAAGGGAACTTCCTTAACCTGATAAAGAGCATCTACAAAAACCATAGCTAACATTATACTTTGTGGTTAGAAACTGAATGTTTTCCCCCGAAGACTGAAGACAAGGCAAGGGTCTCTCCCCTCTCTCATTCAACATAGTGTTGGGAGTTCCAGCCAGTGCAACAGGCTAAAAAAGGAAATTAAAAAGCATACAGGTTGCAAAGGAAGAAATAAAATGGTTCCTATTTTCAGATGACACTATTGTGTATGCAGAAAGTCCAAGGAATCTACACATAAACCACCAGAACTAAAAGTGAGTTCGGGTACGACTGCGGTCTTTCCCTGTCTCCACACCCCTCCGGCGCCACTCGACCTGGCAGCCATTCTTCATGTTCCTCTGGGTCAGCTGGAATGTCCTTCCCACTAGAAAATTTTCCTGATCCTTTGTGACTCCAGTGTATTTTAGACTTACCTCATCTGCACCCCCTTGTTTATGTTTTCCAGATGATATAGAGGCACCACATCTTATTCATTTTTTTAATATCTCCAGAGCTCCGCACGCTTCCCCACACTGGAGTTTAGTGACGAGCGACTTCACTTCATTGCTCCTGCCTCGTTACCAACTTCCACAATAGAACGGTCTCTCCAGTCCTCGTCTGCTGCCACGTCACAGCCCCAGGCCAACAAAACACAGAGAGTCAATTTCTGAGCCTCTTCCACTAGAAACAAGGCCTCACCTTGCTCCCCAACCTGCCCTCTCCCTGCTCTGGTGCTGATTTTAGTTTTTGTGGTTCTCAAGCTCAGGGCATCTCTGTGTCTCTTACGTTCGGATTTGGGTGGTGAGCAGCAGCGTTGATCACACCAGCCTCACTTGTCTCTGCTGCTCTGAGTTTTGTCCTGGATTTGGAGGCACAGCTTTTGATGGGTTGTCAGTGAGGTTTCCAGGCTCCCTCCAGCTCTCTATTTTTCATGTTGACTGATTGAACCTAGGTGATTGCTAAGAGACTAAGTAAGATTCTATGGAATGTCCCTGGAGGCAAAGACTGTCCCCGGAATTTGACCAGATGCCGTGTTTCTGCCCCCTTGCTCCGTGGGGAAGATTTCTTTCTTTTTTTCCACCGAGGAGGTACGATGGCCTGTGAAAGTGCCCAGCGTTTTGCCACCTTGAAATTTTTTTTTAGGATATTGATTTTAACACGTTTATTAAGAAACAAGACTCAGAGGGAGCCTTTGACCCACCCCCCTTTCCTGCCCAAGAGATTCAGACAGAAAAACTTGCTTTGGGAAGGGAGCCTTGGCTTGGTCAGCTACGAACCCTCACCTTAGGTTCAGTGAGGAAGACTGCAGACCTGCTAGCTCGATGTCCGGTCCCGCGGTTTCTGAGTCACCTGAGGGATCTGGCTGCCATCTCTGTGCTCTGCTCCTCCTCACCTGCCTGTAGCCTCCTGTTCTCACTTTGGAAATCTGACACCCTGTCCCCATTCCTCCTTTGTCCAAAAATGTCTTATATACCCGGTGTTGCCTCACTGTCTTTGGAATTTTTGTGCTTATGTGAATTTCCCATGTGCATGTATTAAGACTTGATTTTTCTCCTGCTAATCTGTCCCTAGTAATTTGATTACTAGCCCAGCCTAGAACTCAGAAGGTGGGAGGGAAAGTATGTGTGTGTATTTCTCCCCGATGCCTCTTAGGGTTGGGGCGCAGGGTGTGCTGCGGGATGGGGAGGTTGAGGCTCCAGAGGCAGTCACAGGTCCTCTGCGGGTGGGGTGTTAGGGACAGAAAGATCTCATTTAATAAACCAACACCCTTCATAAACCAGCTATAAGCCGAAATAAGATGTGGTCTCGTGCCAAAGAGAGGGACACCCTCGTGATGTCAGATTAACTATCGAAAAGTATTCTAGCTGGGTAAAGTTCAGATAGAATCTTACACTTGAGCCGGTTTTCTCATGCAAAGAACAGACGAGGTTTCCAGGATGCGATGTGTCACTTCGACCGTCAGATGTCGACAGAGACCGGAATTTAAGTTGAGTTTTTGACTTCCTCCGTGCAGGGAATCCCTGTGGAAACCCTCAGTTTATAAGGGGCTTTCCCCATTAGCCTTCCTGTCTCCTTCCTTTCTCACACTGCCTTCCTCTGCAAGGCTCTGAAGGGAGCGGTGGGGGTGTGGAAATTCAGGGAAGGGAGAAGGGATGGCGGGAAGCTGCCCAGCTGGAGGGAAGCCTCCTGCGGGCACTGCTGGGCCTTTCCCTAAACAGCTCCCGCCCCACCCTGCTGCTGGTTTTTAAATTTTTGTTTAAGAAATCATTATAACTTTTTTCAACTACAGTTTACACTCAACATTATTTCGTGTTAGTTTCAGGGGTACAGCACAGTGGTTTTACAATAACACACATTACAAAGTGGTTCCCCTTATACCCAGCTGACATCATACACAGTCGTTACAGCATCATTGACTGCACTTCCTATGCTGTGCTTTACATCCCCGTGACTATTTTGTGACAACCGATCTGTACTTCTCACCCCCCTCACCTGTTTCACCCAGCCCCAACCCCCTCCCCTCTGGCAGCCGTCAGTCTGTTCTGTGTCTGTAAGTCTGTTTTGTTTGTTCCTTTATTATGTTCTTTAGATTCCATATAAGTGAAATCACGGTATTTATCTTTCTCTGTCAGACTTAGTTCACTCAGTATAATTCACTCTAGGTCCATCCATCTTTGGTTGCTGTTCTTAATTACTTCGTTTGACTTTTATCACCAAAGTCTCCAGTGATAGAAACTTGGGTCAAAGGCAAATTTAATTTAATAATCTACGAAAGGGTCTTGTGCATACAAAACAAAATCTGGTTAATTAAAACTTAAGAGTTACAAGAAGTAAGTCCATTTGGCAAATTGGCTCTTCTGTGACCTCAGGGCACCGGCCAGCTCCCCAGTCCCCGTGAGATGACCGTGGGCACCAGTCGCATGTGGAAAGCCTAGAAGGGACAAGGGAGAGCACCGAGGTCAGTCCATGCGTGCTGTGGAGTGTAAAGCGGTCCCCGAACCCAGCTCTGAAGGGCACGAATGTTGCCTATTTTTTCACTGATGTGTTCCCAGGGCCTAGAACAGTGCTGCTCAATACATACATATTTGTTTAATGAAAGAACGAAGTAGAAAAACCTAGGCCGTGCTGTTCTATACCGTTTATCCAGGGTCACACAGCCAGTCAGTGGCCAGGACGGTTCTAGGACTCCGGTGTTTTAGCTTTCAGTTTGTGTTCCTTTTGCTAATTTGTATAATATCAACAATGTTTCTATTTTGAGTCTTTTAGTCTTTATTGTAGGAAAGCCTTCATGCCCTCTTAAAGCAGTTTAGTTGCTGGAGAACTGGGAAGATTTTCTTTTTGTTAGCGGTATCTAAATGATATATTATTTTTTAAGGTTTTGCTACAATATTTCTTCCCCTGATGAACAGTTTGTTAGCACTTACTGCTCGTCTGAATGTGAATGTACAGGCACACACGGATATGAATTCATACATATGCACATAGACAGACACACACATGGTCACTATCTGGTGTTTCTCAGGGGATGTATTAAAATTCCTGCCCTTACTGGCCCTAGAATAGAATATTCTGTAAGTTTCTTCATGCAGATTACAACTTGGGCACAAACCAGTTTCGGCAATTCTGCAGTTCTGACTTTGCAGATATAGTTTTTATTTAGGGGCTCGTATTTGAAGCCAACACTCACTCGCTGTTTGTCCCTCAACCTCGGGCCTGTGCACAGAGCAGCCACGCAGGTCTCCCACCCCAACTGACCACTGTGCTACGAGGGCAGAGGCCCCATCCTCGGGGCTCAGTGGACAGACGGCTTGATGTGGAGTGAGCTGGTCCAGGGAGCCTCTCCTGCCAGCCCACGGCCTGAACTGAGGCCAGCCTTCAACTTCCCATGAACCAGAGGGGTGCCCCTCTCCCCAGCCTGAGATCACAACTCCTCAGACTAAAGGTCCCCGGATTTCTGTGGGTGTTCCCAGAAAACTTTCAAATGTCTGTGCCCGAATCCTCTCTTCTTGGCACCAGAGTAAGCTGGACATCTGCACTGACAGGGCCATCTTCTCATGTGTGGCCTGTAAAGGGGGAGCAATGAGGACGTGAGGTCCCAGCCCTGGAGTGCGGACTCTCCATGCGGGTGCCTTTCCTTCTGCGGTTGACCTCTGGCCTTCAAAAGACGTTTTCCATTTCTCCAGTGAGTCTGCAACTTACGCGGTGAGGTGTTTTAGACTTTTCCCACACCCTCACCCTTTGTTCCACACTCACTGCTCTGCAGAAAGACTGCCCTGGGGGAGCGCCGCGCCCGTGCTGGGCCTGCAGTGTGGGCTGTGGCTGTTGGAGCTCAACAAGCCTCTCGCGCTGCTTCTGTGCAGAGGCGGCAGAGAAACAGACGGGCGGCACACACAAGCCCTCCTCCCCTGTCCCTCCCTGAGTCTGCCTGTTATCTATCATCTATCTACCTATCTATCTATCATCCATCTGTCCATCATCATCATCTTATACTGTATCCCATGGTGTCGCAGTCCTAAGTCAAGGAAGAAAATGAACAGATTTTAATTATTTTCTCTTCCAGAGAATAACATTTTATTTCTTTTTATTTTCCTACTGTCAAACTCTACATATAAGAATCAGAGGAATTAAATAAATGTCCCAGAAAGAAGTACTCCAAATCTCATTCTTCTCTTGGTTCCTGAGACTTCCAAACATATTTTCAGTGCATCACAAAGTTCAGTGATATTTGGTGATGACCTCATGCTGGGCACCAAGTACAATGTCCATGAACGAGTTTTTGCACTGAGAGCTTTCATCAAAAGTGTTTACCCAGAGACAAGTGACAACTTACATTATTGGGTTGATTGGCTCTTCCTCTAAGAACCGTCCAATCCCAAAATTCATAGAAGGATTTCTCATTTTCATTTTCTGCAAAGTGAAACATCAGGTGGATTGGTGGCAGCTGAGCTGTCTGTCAATGTTTCTGTGAAATTGTTTCTGTTTCAACTGTGGAAAGATGACCGTGACGACCCCCTGGAGCCCTAGGACGCTAGCTGGAATTTGATGGTTACTGTCACAGTGCTGAGGACTCCCGTGGTTCACCACAGCGGTGCTCCCTGGAGACCTCAGATCTGGGAATTCATTTCTTGGGGGCTCTGGGGCTTAGGGTCAGGTGTGTTGCATTCTGACCAAATGTCAGGTAGAATTTGGAAGGCCTCCTATTTACAGCCCAGATTTCTCCTCCTTAGGAAAAAGAATTTTGTTAGATTCCCTTTTTTTTTCAACCTCTGCAGTTGAAGGGAGGGTAGTTTCTCTCAGGGAAAAGATTTTGGCATCTCAGAATTGGAAGAAAAAGAGAAAGTACCTTTTTATATCAAGTGCAAGACAAAGTTACCATACAATTATTGACTATATTCCCCTTCACGTTTTTCTTTTTCATCTATCCTTTCCCCCTCTCCCCTTTGGCAACCAGCAGTTTGCTCTTTGTTTCTATGAGTTATTTTTGTTTGGTTTTGTTTGCTCATTTGTTTTGATTTTTTAAAAAAATTCAATGTGTAAGTGAAATCATGTGTTTTTTGTCTTTCTCTGTCTGACTTATTTCACTGAGCATAGTACCCTCTATGCCCATCCGTGTGGCCGCAAAGGGCAATAATTCACTTTGCACCGTGGCAGATGGCTCCTAGACTTAGTGTGATGTTCCAACTGTAAGATATATAAACGTCAAATCACTATGTTGTACACCTGAAACTATCAGAATATTGTATTCAAACCATACTTTAGTAAATAAATAAGTAAAGGGGAAAAGTGGATGAGACCGCTTGAGATGCACTAAGAAACCCCAGAGTAAGTTAAAAGGATTTGCCACTGAGGGACTTTCTGGACAAGCGGTGATCACGTACTGTGGGACTCAGGGCTGCAGAAACTCAAGCAGCCAGTCTCTGCAGCTCACGGCTGAGCACGGCGCCCTCCCGAGTGCAAGCAGCAGGTTCACGGAGGGAATGTAGTGGCCTCTGAGATGAGAACCCTCATGGCCTGAGGACACGCAGTGACTGTCACTAAGTTTGAGTTGATGTACAATCTTGAGTCAGTATTAATGGTGAATAGAGCTATGAGAATGGTGAAAAACAAGAAAAATTAACATTTATTTGGTATTCACTGATTCCCCAGTCCTGTGGTGATATTACAGAAACCTAACACACACACTCACACTGATGACTCTAGGGTATTATTATTCCACTTTCTAAAATTAATTACTCTGAAATATAACATAATGCAGGTATTATATCAAATGTATATAAAAATTTAACTAAAGTTATGAAGAAGTATCCAAATAATTAATAATCAGGTCAAAATGACTGAATATCACTAGTACCCCACGAGAGTCCCACGTGCCTCTTCCCAGTCACACCCACTTTTACTTCCCAGAAGTCAGCACTATTGTGACCCTTGTAGTCTTAACTTCATTACTCTTTGTTATGTGTTTCACATACATGAATGTATCCTTAAACAATATAGATTCATATTTACCTTCAAATGTTCCATAAATGTTGTATTTTGTCTTGCTTCTTTTGTCCTGTCCTATGTCTGAGGAGACCTGTCCAGACCTCTCATGGACCAGCCGTCCATCCATTTTCATTGTCGTGAACCAGGTTCCGCTTGATGAGGGTGCAACACTGTACTCACCACTCCAGGGTGGACGCACTTTGGGGTTGCTTCTACTTTTCCATGCATCCGGGAGCACACGAGCCTGACTTTCTTAGACTTAGTATACACTTAGATTGGAACCGGTGGGTCATGACGGTCTGCTTATCTTCAGCTCCACAAGAGAATGTCTGACCGCCATGCACATGTCTGTCTCTGCCACTTGCACAGTGGTTCGTAAGAGAGCCCAGTTGTTGGCAGCTCTCGGTAGTTACGTGTTCTTGTGTTTCCCTATCTCGTGGGTGTGCAGCGCTGCCTCACCCTGCTTCTAACCCGCGTCTCTCTGATTGCTAATAAGGACAAGCCATTCTGTGTGTTTATTGTCCATCGGTATTTTCTCTTTTTGAAGTATCTAGATATTTTCTTATCTTTTCTATTATATTGTCTCTTATTTTTAAAAAAGATATAAAAATATTTTGTGAATCAAGCCCATTGTCAGTAGGTGCTTTGCAAACTGGCAAATTTTGTATTTTGTGGTTTATCTTTTTAACTCACTAATTTTTTTGATGGGCAGAAATTATTAATTTTAGTGAAGTTGAATTTTTAAAGATTTTCTCTGTAAGGTTAGTTTTTTTTAAATGATTTGTTTAAGAAATCCTTTACACCTCCAAAGTCATGAAGATGACTTTGTAGTATTGGTTTTCATTTGCAGGTCTTTCACTCATCTAGGTTCACTTTGTAAATGGTGTGAGGCGTATGTACCCCTATTTCTCTTCCCCACCATGAGAACACCATTTAGTAACAAAAACGTTGTCTCCCTACCGACCGACAATGCCACCTTGGTCATACATTTAGTGTAAGTATGTGCATGAAACTTATGTTGGGACATATTATGCCATCTGCCTGTTTCCCTATGTCTGTATCAGTAACACAGTATGTACTTATCACAGTTTTATTTGATATTTTGATATTTAGCAGAATAGGATTTTTATGATATTTACTTCTTTAGTAGTAGTTTGGCTAATCTTTGCTCCTTTTATTAAATTTTAGAGTCAGCTTATGAAGTTTTAAATAATAAAAAACTCTAGGAACTGTCATTGAAATGCATAAAATCCATAAATTCACTTGGGATAATTGTCATGTTTAGAATACTGAGTCTTCCAATCCATGCAGAAAATGTATTTTTAAATTTACTTAGGAATCTTTTAGTATATCTCATACAATTTTATTTCCTTCAAGAAATCTTATATATCTTTTGCAAGTTTTATTCCTAGATAATGTTCTTTTCACTGTGGTGATAATTGAAAATTTGTTCTTGGTCTACATAATGTTTTAAAATGGGTCTTGTGTTCAGCTACTTGATAAACGGTTGCTTGAAATTCATTTAGCAGTAGACTATTTGGGATTGCTGTATTCACAGGTTTCTCATATGCAAATTGCTGAGTTTTATTTCTTTTTTACCTGTCATTAGTTGTCCCATTATTTTTCTTTACATTCGGTTTTCTTTAATAGCGTTCAGAATTTGAGGCAGAGAAGCCATCTGAATTCTTCCTGGGGACAAAGTTCCGAGGGTTGAGACAGGTTTTATTGGGCCACTTGGCTGTGCGGTTGTCTTCCTTCCCTTCCCCTCCGTCCCCACACGAAGCGGTTGGTTGCGAGCCAGGTGACGAGGTGACGGTTCCCCGCAGAGGACTTAGTGTACCTGTTTAAGGGCATGTGTTACCTTCACCAGCGGGACCCCACATGGTGAACTGAGCTTGCGTCCAGACAATCTACAACAAGGTGGAGATTGTATGCTTTGACAGCGACGTAGGGTGTTCGTGGCTGTCACAGAGCTGGGGTGTCGAGTGCTCAGAGCTGGAACAACCAGAAGAACCTCCTGGCGCCTGCAGACACGCTGTGCGACATAGTTTCAAGAAGACAGTTCATTTCACTGTTCAGTGGAGAGGTGAGATGGGATGGGCCAGAGTCTCATCACCCAGTCCCCACCTATTGGGGAGGGCCCCGGGGAAGAGATTGTCTTGGTGGTCCTGGGACGAGTTTCACCTTTCAAGGGAGAGGCCTGGCCGGAAGGCCTGGCTGGGAAGGGGGACTGAAATCTAGGCAGGATGAACTCTGTATTTGGGGCTGCGGCTGGCATGTCACTGCTCTGAACGTCAACCTTTCAAAGGTCACAAGACCCAGCCCTATCTGACTGGCTGGGAGACCCTCATATTGTTGGAGTCCTATTGCTCCTGCTACATCTAATTCTGTTTCCTGCCTGGTGGGTCAGAGCTGGCCCTCCACCTGCCTGCACATATGTGTATACATGCACGTTAAAAAATTATCAATCCACATTGCAAAGAGTTTTCACATGAATTATTTTGTTCAATAACTAAGTAGAATCTGAGTAAAGGTATTATTTTCCTAAAAAGCTGGCTAACAAGTCAGCTGATTAAAACCAGAGCTGGGTTTCTAATAAAAGACTATTTAAAACCTGTTATCCTTCTCGTTAGTCCAAAAGGAGCGACTTGAGCCCATGGTGAGGATTCCTTTGCTGCCTCAGCCTCTAACCTTCTTTGTCTGTTATCCCTCCCACTTGGGCCTGCAGTGACCATCTCCCCAGCCAGGACAAATGTCCTAAACCACCACAATCTGTTGGTCTGCTCAGTGACAAATTTCTATCCTTGTCAAGTTAAAGTCACATGGTTCTGGAATGAACAGGAGGAGACAGCTAGAGTTGTAGTCAGAACAGGGACTGGACCTACTAGATTCTTGTGATGCTAGAAATCATCCCACAGTGAGGGGGTGTCTACACCTGCCACGTGCAGCACCGCAGCCTGCAGAGCCTCATCACAGTGAAGTGGCGTAGGGGGCACTTCATGGACACCATGAACTCACAAAACACACAGGGCAGGGAGGATCCTGGTCTGGTGGGGTGAGGTCCTTCCTTATCTCTGCTGTGTCAGGCATGTCTCATGCCTCTCCCCTACATAACTCTCCGATCTAATTTCTGGGATTATGGAAGACTGAGATCCCATTATCTCAAGCCAAAAGGCACTGTTGAACACTGATTTTATCTTCTCCCAAGATGTTATGGCAATCCCTTTACATAACCTGAGTCCCCAGGCTGAAGCTCAGCCTTGGCAGTGTGTCTCCTCAGTGTTGGAGTTCTGGGCTTTAACATTAAGGCTGGTGTCTTGGAGAAGGTCTGTGGGGATATAGATGGACATACTTTCTGAGGAGCTGCAACCACCCCCTGACCTGCCTTCCATCTACACTGCCATCTGGGGGTCTATGCATGCCCTTGACCCTCCTGTATTTGCTTTCAGAGCTCCTCTGTATCTTGTGTCCTAGAATAGACTCCAGGCTCCCAGATGAGAACACTGTGGAATGTGGGGACAGACACTGACCAGGGGCACAGTCTGAATCTACCCAGAGCAAGATACTGAGTGGAATTCCGGGTTTTGTGCTGGGGCTGGTCTTTCTTGGTTTGGGCCTTATCATCCACATTTAGAAGAAGAAAGGTAAGGCATGTTGGGAGAAAATGGGGGAAGACTGGGGCTGGGACAGTAGCATTCTGTTGTGACTTTTCCTACCTGACACCAAGAGGAAGGGAAACTGAGATGGGGATGTGGAAAGTTGCAGAATTTAGAAGACTAGACCTTTTTGTCTTAGGTCAAGTTTGCTTCATCACAGAGGTGAGTGGTGAAGCCTTCTTTTTTTCAGGTCTTCAGTATTTTATTTTATTATACAACTTTTTATTATTGTTCAACTATAGTTGTCCCCATTTCCCCCCTACCACTTGCCCTCTCACCCCCTCCCCCATCTTCCACCCTCAATCCTACATGCCCTTTGGCTTTGTCCAGGGGTTCTATATACGTGTTTCTTTTTTTTTTTAATATTTTATTTATTTATCTTTAGAGGGGAAGGGAAGGAGAGAGGGAGAGAAACATCAATGTATGGTTGCCTTTCGTGCATCCCCTGCTGGGAGTTGGCCTGCAGGGAACTGGCCTGCAACCCAGGCATGTGCCCTGACTGGGAATCGAACCGCGATCGCCTGGTTCGCAGGTCCGTGCTCAATCCACTGAGCTACACCAGCCAGGGCTATATATACGTGTTTCTTGATGACCCTTCCCCATCTTTCTGCCATTTCCCCTGGACCCCCTCCCCTCTGGTTACTGTATGCTTGTTCTTTATTTCAATGTGTCTGTCTTCGTTTTGTTGATTAAGTTCCACTTATATTTGAGATCATGTGGTATTTGTCTTTCACTCCCTGCCTTATTTCACTTGGCATAATGCTCTCCAGTTCCATCCATGCTGTTGTGAAGGGTAGGAGTTCCTTCTTTCTTTCTGCTGTGTAGTATGCCATTGTATAAACATACTATAGTTTTTTGATCCACTCATTTACTAAGGGGCACTTAGGTTGCTTCCAGAGCTTGGCTATTGTAAATTGTGCTGCTATGAACATTGGGGTGCACAGGTTCTTTTGAATTGGTGTTTCAGGATTCTTAGGATATAATCTCAGCAGTGGAGTTGCTGGGTCAAAAGGTAGCTCCATTTTTAGTTTTCTGAGGGAATTCCATACTGTTTTCCACAGTGGCTGCACCAGTCTGCAGTCCCACCAGCAGTGCACTACAGTCTCTCTTCATCTTCCTTCAGTGACTGACTCACTGACTTTGGGGTGCTCTCACTGTATGGCAGTTGAAGTCTTATTGAACCTGGGTGGGGGTGCAGGGAAGAACATCTGGAGTTTGTGAATTTTCTTTTGGAAAAGGGATAAGGAGAAACAGATGGAATTTTCCCTCTAGTCAGGTCTACAAGCTTTTCTCCCTTCTCTTTTCATTCTTCCTGATGATAGAACACCCTGAGGCTCCACCCACAAGTAATATTCCCACTCTTCTTGCCCAGAACTGTGACTCACATAAGATAGAAAAAGGGGCTGAGTGGATTTGTCTTGATATGCTTCTGTTAGGTTGTCCTGGCTTCATGCCATGTTCTTTCTAGTATGAGTTGGGGTCAGGAAATTCTGGAACATTTTGCATGGTCTCTGCAGGAAACTTCAGAGACTGCTTCCTGGACTAAGACCCAACCTTTGGCCTCAGCTGTTCTGTGAGGTTTGAATAAGACTCTAGAGTCCAAATTACAGAAAATGCCGCTGAACTTGCTGAATTTGAATGACAGGGAGTTACAGTTCCTACTCATTCATTTAGTCCCTGGACTGTGCTTCACCAAAGCACTTTGTTACACCCCTTCAGGCTGAGGTCTGTGCTTTAGTAGAGTGTGGTGTTTACTCATTACAGGAGAGAGGATGTGAAGCAGGTGTTGATATAAGTTAACCTTCATGTCCTGATCCTGCAGACATGTCCCCAGGGTGGGCAGGGGCTGAGTTTATTCAGGGGTGGTGTGGCTTATGACTCTGCTCCAGGGCTTGAACACTGACCCAAACATTCTTCTTCCTGGGGTCTGTCACTTCCTTCCCTTGGTCTTGTCCTGCTTTCACCCAGCCTGCCTTCCATCAGGTCCTTGAGCAAGGCACCCATGCCAGCTGTCACCCACCAAGATCCTGCTCCCACAGGACTGAGAAGCAGCTGCCATGTCTTCTTTTGGTTCTTGTCTTTCCTGCGTTTCTGCCTGTGACTGATCTGCACCCTGGTGCTGGAGGCTCTTTCCCTGTGCTGCCGGCTGTGTCTGTTTGAACCCCAAGCATTCTCAGTCAGCACTTCAGATTGTGTTCTCTTTCTGAAGACTGACTATGAATTAAATCTCAAGTTCTTATCTTTCAGTAATTTTTTTCAAAATTAAATAGATTTGTGTCTCACTTGTGTTCTAATTCTGCTTGTGTAGAATGGTGGTGGTTAGTGGGGAAACACTGAGCAAAGCAAAAGTCAGATTCTCAAGTTCATCTACACTGCAAAGAAGTCACTATCCAGGCCAAGAGGCTATAAAATCATGGGTCTCCATACTCGGTCTAACTCAGGTGCCATATAAGAATGCAACACGAGGTATGAAACAAATTCAATATTCCACCATCCATGGGGCCTTGGAGCTGGGACTGTGGGCAGCAGCCTCTCCTGGCTCCCACTCTGGTCTGATGAGTTCCACGTATCGTGCAAGAGCATTTATTTTGTGTCAGTCACGGTACATTATGCCTAGTGCTGTAAGGAACAGAACTGACAGCACAGGTATCTCCTGTCAAGGGCCCTGTCTGTGTGCACTGGGCAAAACAATGATTGTTAATTGAATATGACTCACCCCAATGTAATCAGCAGTGGAGGTTTTATTAGATAGTACTTTTTCAGTTGCATATGATGAAAACCTTACTCATACCAGCTTAAGGGAAAAATCAATTTTGGGGGTTCATGTGATTTGAAAGTTCATATGTGAGCTGACCTTAAGGAACAGACATTATTCTGGGTTAGCATGACCCAATAAAGTGAGCACTTAAATGGAACTGAACTCTTTGGAAGAGAGATTCAATGTGAGGGAGATNGGAACAGAACTGACAGCACAGGTATCTCCTGTCAAGGGCCCTGTCTATGTGCACTGGGCAAAACAATGATTATTAATTGAATATGACTCACCCCAGTGTAATCAGCAATGGAGGTTTTATTAGATAGTACTTTTTCAGTTGCATATGATGAAAACCTTCCTAATACCAGCTTAAGGGAAAAATCAATTTTGGGGGTTCATGTGATTTGAAAGTTCATATGTGAGCTGACCTTAAGGAACAGACATTATTCTGGGTTAGCATGACCCAATAAGGTGAGCACTTAAATGGAACTGAACTCTTTGGAAGAGAGATTCAATGTGAGGGAGATTTGATGTTGTTGATATTGAATATGGGAAGGGCCATTGGAAGGGTCTGAGAGGTGCCTCCAGGAGCTGAGTGACTCCCTGCTGACAGCCAGCCTGAAACAGGAACTTAACACAGATAGGGAAAAGAACTCTGCTAATAGCCAGCAGACTTGGCAGGCTTGGCCCCAACTACACCTTGAACTACAGAGAACAGGCCCCAGAGAACTACAACCTCACCTTGTCATGTCCGTCTTGTGAGACCTTAAGCAGAGAGCACAGTTGAGCTCTGCCTAGACTTCTGACCTAGAAACCAGAGATAATAAAGAGGTGTTGTTTTAATCTGCTAAGTAGGTACTAATTTTTTATGGCAGTGGTAGAAAACTAGGGCAGTAGCTTTGCTCATTTAAGTTTTTTTATACTGCATCTTAAGCACTTTTTCTATAGCTGGATGCTTAATGATTGATAATCATTTCACATATCAATTTGTGATTTTTATATAACTTGTGGTGGCATTTACAATGATTTTTAAATATAAACTTTAAAAAATATAGTATAACAATGTTTTTCTCTATACTTTCTTATAGTTCTGTTATTTAAAATCATTTCACCATATTTTGGAAGATCAAAGATGGTGGAAGAGTAAATGGAAGCTACACTAACCTCCTCTCAGGACCAATCTGGAATTGCAAACTATAGAGAAATCATCCAGAAAAACCAACTGAACAATAGCTGGAGAGAAGCCTTACAACCACGCACAGAGAGGAGAAACCAATTCACCACAAAGTGACTGGTACGGAGTGCAGAGGAGATGTGAGGGGGCTGGCTGGACTCCCATGGGCAGCAGATAAAGTACTGGAGGGATATTTCAGTGGCTGGGGGTTTTCCCTCTGAGGAGTGTGGGGTCTAAACCCCAAGCTGGGCTCCCCAGCCTACACAACACCAGAGCAGGAAAAGAACCCAGATAACATGTAGCTGTGAAAAGCAGCAGGGTTTCTGTCTGCCAGGGAGTGATGGTTGGAGATGCAGAGAACCTCTTTAAGGGCGAACCTACAAAATTACAGCCACTCACCCAGGGCTCTGGCAAAGGGAGGGCAGAGTGGACTAGAGACACTTGAGGAGAATCGGGGGTTGGTGGCTCTGGGGAGAGAACTGAAGGAACAGCTACCAAGATCCCTGTGCTGAGGATTCCCCATACTGGAGGAGACATCTCTCTTAGGCTAAGCACTCTTCCCTGAATGGTGTCAATCTGAGAGGAAGCAAGAGGCCCACCCACAGTAATTATTCTGTCCTACCCTGTGGTGCTGAAGCCTGACTGCTGATTACAGGTTGGTTAGATTAACAGGTGAAGGACACAGCCACAGACTGTGGATCACTTGAACTGGCTGCCTAGGGCCAGACTGGGACACCATCTGACATCACCAGGGGCAGATCCAGAAAGAGAAGACAGTGGTAAACACTGGATTCTACTGACACAAATTCCACCCCAGTCTTCTTCATGGTTTGTATTATTTTCTCTCCTGTATAGCTTTTTTAACATTCATTTTTTTGTCCTTCAAGTCTGTGCCTATTATGTCAGTAGTTTTTATATTACAGTTTATTTCAAATATCATATTTTGCTCCTCCCTTCTCTTACTCCATTTTACCTTCTTCTTTCCTCTTCTTATTTTCAGTTTAACTTTCACTTTTTGTCTCACTACAACTTGTTTCTATTCCATGCTCTTACCATTTCTACCACACCCAGCTTCTGAAAACCATTTTTCTTGTCATTAGTTACCTCACACTTTTTCCTGTTCTTAAAGTACCCTTATTATCTCTCCATCTTTATCAATCTTTGCTTGTCAGTTGTGGATATGGTGATTGTTGTTGCATTTCTTCAATTTTATTTCTAGATCTTCACTATTTTTTATTTCAAATCTCAAATTTTACCATTCCCGTCTCCTACTCCATTTTACCTACATCTTGCCCCTTTTTTTGTTTTAAATTTTAATTTTTCCTGGTCTTAGTCTAGTTTTCATTCTTCACTGTAGTATTCCTTTTCCTTTTTCTTCTCAAAATTTACTTCTCTTTCCTCAAGACATCCCTTAGGCTTTTCTTTCTTTCCTTTTTCCTATTATTCCCATCTCACCTATAATACTTTCCTCATTTGTTGTTGATATTGCTGTGCTGGATGTTTTTCCAATTTGATTCCTGTGTTTTTTCTTTCTCACCATATATTTTTAAAATTTCTGCTTAAACATAGTATTATACGCTCTCTTCTTACATCATTCTGCCTTTTCCCCTCCCATTTTTATTTATGATGTCAATTTTATTTTCTTTCCCTCTTTGCCTTGTCTCTATTCCTCACTACTATTATTGGCTCTCCCTCTATGCTCTCAAAATCATTTTTCTTTCAGTTAGTCATATCATATTCATTTTTCCTTTCTAATAATAGTCTTAATCTTATTACACCTTTATTAATATTGGCTCATTTGCTGTTGATAGTGTGGTTGTGGGTACGCGTTATTTTTGAAGGTGTGGGTTTGTTTTCTGGGCTGTTTGGTTTTGTTCTGGCAGCACCTGTACAACAGCATACAAGACATGGTGGGTAGAACAATTCTCAGTCAGAAAGCCAGAGGGAAGAATCCACTAAAGAATGACCAAAACCCAATACATCCAGAGAGCTAACATAAATGGCATAACGGGCATCCTAAGAGGATGAAGTCAGGCTCAGGAGATCAAGGAGACTGCACAACTGAGTTCCACAGGTCTTCTACCATATAAGGTTGCATCAGAAAGAAAGGGAATCNCTCACTGTGCGTGAATGTGCGACCGCGGTCAGTCTGCCCCACACCCCAACTGGTTCCAGGCTGCCTGCGCGCCTAGGTCGGGGGATCTGTCCTGCCCGACCCTGCTTGCTGCTGGCTCCGCCCCTCTTACCGTCCCTGTTGAACAGTTAGTGGTTGTCGGACTTCCGTATAATTCAGTTTTCTGATTTTTGCTGTGTCTTTGTTCTCCAAACCTTTGTTGTATTCAAACTTGGTTGTGGGAGAAGGCACGGTGTTCCCACCTATGCCTCCATCTTGGTGGAAGTCTTAAGCACTTTTTCTATAGCTGGATGCTTAATGATTGATACTCATTTCACATATCAATTTGTGATTTTTATATAACTTGTGGTGGCATTTACAATGATTTTTAAATACAAACTTTAAAAAATATAGTATAACAATGTTTTTCTCTATACTTTCTTAGAGTTCTGTTATTTAAAATCATTTCACCATATTTTGGAAGATCAAAGATGGTGGAAGAGTATGTGGAAGCTACACTAACCTCCTCTCAGGACCAATCTGGAATTGTAAATAAACTATAGAGAAATCATCCAGAGAAACCAACTGAACAATAGCTGGAGAGAAGCCTTACAACCACGCACAGACATGAGAAGCCAATTCACCACAAAGTGACTGGTACGGAGTGCAGAGGAGATGTGAGGAGGCTGGCTGGACTCCTATGGGCAGCAGATGAAGTACTGGAGGGATATTTCAGTGGCTGGGGGTTTTCCCTCTGAGGAGTGTGGGGTCTAAACCCCAAGCTGGGCTCCCCAGCCTATACAGTACCAGAGCAGGAAAGGAACCAGATAACATGTAGCTGTGAAAAGCAGCATGTGGGGGCCCACCAGGCCGCAGGGGATCACGGACAGAGCCCCCACTGTGAAAACGGTGGCGGGACTTGGTTTCTGGTCCCTGGAGCCGGCGGGTATCTTGACATCTTCCGGACCTTCTCCTTCTCAGCCTTGAAGGAAAGAACAAGGTCTTGGCATGTGCGTCATGTTCCAGGAAAGTGATAGTCATGAGGGCACTGTTATCTGTGGGCTAATGTTCTCAGGATGTGAGAACATCTTGCCCTCTTGATAGCCTTCGGGAATGTACAAACTTTTGTAACACAGCATTGTTCTCAGGCCACTGTAGTTCTGCATATAAGCCAGCAGTTCCTTGAATAAACTTGCCATTTGCCAGCCAGGAGCACTTGGACCTCTCCATTATTTTAATTAAGTTAAGTCCATCGCCTCACCTCGCGAACACCTTGCTGCCGCGGGCGGCGGCAGCAGCAGGGTTTCTGTCTGCCAGGGAGTGATGGTTGGAGATGCAGAGAACCTCTTAAAGGGCGAACCTACAAAATTACAGCCACTCACCCAGGGCTCTGGCAGAGGGAGGGCAGAGTGGACTAGAGACACTTGAGGAGAATTTAGGGTTGGTGGCTCTGGGGAGAGAACTGAAGGAACAGCTACCAAGATCCCTGTGCTGAGGATTCCCCATACTGGAGGAGACATCTCTCTTAGGCTAAGAACTCTTTCCTGGATGGTGTCAACCTGAGAGGAAGCAAGAGGCCCACCCACAGTAATTATTCTGTCCTACCCTGTGGTGCTCAAGCCTGACTGATGATTACAGGTTGATTAGATTAACAGGTGAAGGACACAGCCACAGACTGTGGATCACTTGAACTGGCTGCCTAGGGCCAGACTGGGACACCATCTGACATCACCAGGGGCAGATCCAGAAAGAGAAGACAGTGGTAAACACTGGATTCTACTGACACAAATTCCACCCCAGTCTTCTTCATGGTTTGTATTATTTTCTCTCCTGTATAGCTTTTTTAACATTCATTTTTTTGTCCTTCAAGTCTGTGCCTATTATGTCAGTAGTTTTTATATTACAGTTTATTTCAAATATCATATTTTGCTCCTCCCTTCTCTTACTCCATTTTACCTTCTTCTTTCCTCTTCTTATTTTCAGTTTAACTTTCACTTTTTGTCTCACTACAACTTGTTTCTATTCCATGCTCTTACCATTTCTACCACACCCAGCTTCTGAAAACCATTTTTCTTGTCATTAGTTACCTCACACTTTTTCCTGTTCTTAAGGTACCCTTATTCTCTCTCCATCTTTATCAATCTTTGCTTGTCAGTTGTGGATATGGTGATTGTTGTTGCATTTCTTCAATTTTATTTCTAGATCTTCACTATTTTTTTAAAATATTTTATTTATTTATCTTTAGAGGGGAAGGGAAGGAGAGAGGAGAGAAATATCAATGTATGGTTGCCTCTCGTGAGTCCCCTGCTGGGAACTGGCCTGCAACCCAGGCATGTGCCCTGACTGGGAATCGAACCGCGATCGTGTGGTTCACAGGCCCGCGCTCAATCCACTGAGCTACACCAGCCAGGGCACTATTTTTTATTTCAAATCTCAAATTTTACCATTCCTGTCTCCTACTCCATTTTACCTACATCTTGCCCCTTTTCTTTTGTTTTAAATTTTAATTTTTCCTGGTCTTAGCCTAGTTTTCATTCTTCACTATAGTATTCCTTTTCCTCTATCTTCTCAAAATTTACTTCTCTTTCCTCAAGACATCCCTTAGGCTTTTCTTTCTTTCTTTCTTTTTTCCTATTATTCCCACCTCACCTATAATACTTTCCTCATTTGTTGTTGATATTGCTGTGCTGGATGTTTTTCCAATTTGATTCCTGCGTTTTTTCTTTCTCACCATATATTTTTTAGATTTCTGCTTAAACATAGTATTATATGCTCTCTTCTTACATCATTCTGCCCTTTCCCCTCCCATTTTTATTTATGATGTCAATTTTATTTTCTTTCCCTCTTTGACTTGTCTCTATTCCCCACTACTATTATTGGCTCTCCCTCTATGCTCTCAAAATTTTTTTTCTTTCAGTTACTCATGTCATATTCATTTTTCCTTTCTAATAATAGTCTTAATCTTATTACACCTTTATTAATATTGGCTCATTTGCTGTTGATAGTGTGGTTGTGGGTAAGGATTATTTTTGAAGGTGTGGGTTTGTTTTCTGGGCTGTTTGGTTTTGTTCTGGCAGCACCTGTACAACAGCATACAAGACATGGTGGGTAGAACAATTCTCAGTCAGAAAGCCACAGGGAAGAAACCACCAAAGAATGACCAAAGAACAACCAAAACCCAATACATCCAGAGAGCTAACATAAATGGCATAAAGGGCATCCTAAGAGGATGAAATCAGGCTTAGGAGATCAAGGAGACTGCACAACTGAGTCCCACAGGTCTTCTACCATATAAGGTTGCATCAGAAAGAAAGGGAATCAAAGCAGAAAAAAAAACCCAAGAACAATCACATAAAATGGGGAAACAATGAAACAACTCACAATCAAAAGGAAAGGAGGAATCCCCAGAAAGAGTGACAAGTGATATAGAATTGAGCAAACTATCAGATATTGAGTTAAAAATAAGGGTTATATGGATGCTCAAGAGACTCAGTGAGAACTACAGAGAACTCCAGGGAAGCTACAAGGAACGTATTGTGAACTATACCAGCATGAATAAGGACATAGAAACTATCAATAAAAGACAGGAAGGAATGCAGAATACAATATCTGAAATGAAGAACACAGTAGAAGGAATTAAAATCATTTTAGATGAAATAGAAGATTGAATCAGTGAGCTGGGGGAAAAGGTAGGAAAAAATTCTCAGACAGAGCAACAAAATGAAAAAAGGCTCAAAAAGAATGAAGATGGTTTAAGGGAGCTGCAGGACAGCATGAAATGTAATAACATCCACATCATAGGAATACCAGAAGGAGAAGAGAAACAAGGCATAAAAAACCTGTTTGAAAAGTAATGACAAAAACCTCCTTAACCTGATGAGAGAAAAAGTCATGCAAGTCTAGAAAGCATAGAGGGTCCCAATCAAGATGAACCCAAAGAGGTCCACTCCAAGATACATCATCATTAAAATGACAACATTTAAAGACAAAGGGAGAATCTTAAAGGTAATAAGGGACAAACAGCTAGTAACATACATAAGAGCCCCATAAGATTACCAGTTGATTATTCAACAGAAACACTACAAGCCAGAAGGAAATGACAAGAAATATTCCAAGTGATGAAAAGCAAAAGACTGAAACCAAGACTATCCTGCCCAGTAAAGTTCTCACTTAAAATGGAGGGTGAAATAAAAAGCTTACCAGACCAAAAAATATATATAATGTATACATTTATTTTAGCACATCTCTAACAAATCAGCACTGCAAGATATGATAAAGATACTACTTTAAGAATATGAAGGAAAAGAGAGAAGGAGAGAGGAACACAAGTACAAAGAGAAAAATTGGTACCTATTAATAAGTACCTATTAATAATAGCCTTAAACATAATAAGATTAAATGCTCCAATCAAAAGACATAGAATACCTGAATGGATAAGAAATCATAACCCACATATATGCTGCCTACAGGAAACCCACCTTAGGACAAAAGACCTATATAGACTGAAAATGAAGGGTTAGAAACAAATTTTATAGGCAAACAGACAGAAAAAAAAAGCCAGGGTAGCAATACTCATATCAGACAAAATAGACTTAAAAAAGAGGGCCCTAAAAAGAGACCCGGAAGGTCACTTCATAATACTCAAAGGAAGAATCCATCAAGAAGACATAAACATTGTAAATATATATACACTTAACACAGGAGCACCCAAATACAAAGAAAATCTTGTAGGACTTCAAGAAGCATATTGACAGCAACACAATAATACTAGGGGATTTTAACATTTCACTGTCAAAAATGGATACATCTTCCAAACAAAATATCAACAAAGATATTACAGCATTGAACAATGTCCTAGATCAAATAAACTTAACTGATATATATAGAAACTTTCATCCCAAAGAAGCAAAATACACATTCTTTTCAAATGCACATGGTATGTTTTCAAAGATAGATCACATGATAGGACACAAAACAAGCCTCAACAAGTTCAAAAAAATTGAAATCATATCAAACATTTTCTCTGAACACAAAGGATTGAAACTAGAAACCAACCTCAAGGAAAAAAAACTCAAAACCCCTCAAATTCATGGAGATTGAATAGCATGCTATTAAACAATGAATGGGTCAAGAATGAGATCAAGGATGAAATCAAAAAGTTTCTGGAAACAAATGAAAATGTACTCACAACAATCCAAACTTATGGGAGACAGCAAAGTCAGTCCCAAGAGGGAAGTTCATAGCAATACAGGTCTATCTAAAAAAGATAGAAACATTTTAAATAAACAACCTAACCCTAAGCCTACAAGAACTCAAAGAACAACAACAAAGACAGCCCAGAGCAAGTAGAAGGAAGGAAATAACCAAGATCAGAGTACAATTAAATGACATAGAGACTAAAAGCACAGTTCTAAGGATCAATACATCCAGGAGCCAGTTCTTTGAAAAGGTAAACAATATCAACAAGCCTTTAAGCAGACTCATCAAGAAAGAAAGAGAGAGACTCCCCCAAAACATAATCAGAAATGAAAGAGGAGAGATTACAACTGACACCACAGAAATACAAAGGATTGTAAGAAATTACTATGAAGAACTATATGCCAAGAAATTTGAACATCTAGGTGAAATGGACAAATTTCTAGAAACATATAATCTTCCAAAACTTAATGAAGAAGAAGCAGAAAGACTGAACAGACCAATAACAGCTGACAAAATTGAAGCAGTAATCAAAAAACTCCCATCACACAAAAGCTCTGGACCAGACAGTTTCACAGGAAAATTGTACAAAGCATTTAAGGATGAGCTAACCCCTGTCCTTCACAGATTATTCCAAAAAATCCAGGAAGATGGAAGACTCCCAAACTCTTTTTATGAAGCCAGCATCATCCTAATCCCAAAACCAGATAAAGAAATAACAAAGAAAGAAAACATCACGCCAATATCACTGATGGACATAGATGCTAAAATCCTCAACAAAATATTGGCAAACCACATCCAGCAATACGTTAAAAAGATCATACACCATTATCAAGTGGAATTCATCCCAGGGATGCAAGGATGGTACAATATTCACAAATCAATAATGGCAATATATCACTTGGGAAAGGAAAAGGAAAGACAAAAGGAAAGACAAAAATCATATGATCATCTCAGTAGATGTAGAAAAAGCATTTGATAAGGCAAAGCACACATTTATGATAAAACACTCAGCAAAGTAGAAATAGAGAGAGCATTCCTCAACATAATAAAGGCCATATATGAGAGACCTTCAGCTAACATCATACTCAATGGGCAAACACTTGGAGCTTTCTCAATAAAATCAGGAACAAGACAAGGTTATCCACTTTCACCACTTCTATTCAACATAGTATTGAAAGTCCCAGCCACAGCAATCAGAAAAGAAAAAGAAATAAAAGTCATCCAAATTGGAAAACAGGAAACAAAACTGTTATTGTTTGCAGATGACATATAGTGTACATAGAAAATTCTATAGACTCCCTCCCAAAACTGCTCTACCTAATAAAGGAATATGGCAAAATAGTGGGATACAAAGTCAGTATCCAGTAATCAAAAGTATTATTGTACACCAACAATGAAACATCAGAAACAGAAATCAGGAGAAAAATCCCATTTGATATAGCAACAAGAAAAATAAAATACCTAGGAGTAAACCTAACCAAGGAGGTAAAAGGCCTGTACTCAGAAAACTACACAACACTGAAGAAAGAAATTAAGGAAGACATAAACAAATGGAAACATATAGCATGTTCATGGATTGGAAGAATTAACATCATCAAAGTGTCTATACTACCCAAAGCAATTTATTGACTCAATGCAATTCTTATTAAAGTACCAATGGCATATTTCACAGGTATAGAACAAACATTTCAAAAATTTATGTGGAACTGTAAATGACCCCGAATAGCCACAACAACTTTGAGGAACAAAATAGGAGGGATCACAATACCTGATATCAAACTGTATTACAAGGCCACTATTAACAAAACAGCCTGTTACTGGCATAAGAACAGATACATGGACCAATAGAATAGAACAGAGAGCCCATAAATAAACCCAAGTCTCTCTGGTCAATTAATATTTGACAAAGGGGGGAGCAGCATAAAATGGAGCAAAATGTACCCTCTTCAACAAATGGTGTTGGGAGATATAAACAGCTACATGCAAAAAAATGAAACTCAATCATCAACTTACACTATACACAAAAGTAAAGTTAATGTGGATAAAAGACTTAAATACAAATGGTGCGACTTCCACCAAGATGGAGGCATAGGTGGAAACACTGTGCCTTCTCCCACGACCAAGTTTGAATACAACAAAGGTTTAGTAAACAAAGACGCAGCCAAAGAACAGAAAATTGAACTACACGGAAGTCCGACAACAACGAACCCTTCAACTGGGACGTGTAAGAGGGGCGGAGCCAGCAGCGGAGCAGGGACAGGCAAGGAAGATCCCCTGACCCAGGTGCACAGGCAGCCAGAGGAGCAGCGGGTAGCAGCACGGACCTAGTGAGGGTGTGGGGAAGGCTGATGGTGTGCATTCGTGCGCAGATAAACCAGCAGAGGAGTGAGCAGTGAGATGGACCGCGCAGGCACCAGCGGGTGAACCCAGTGAATGTGCAAGGCGGTGGGCTGACCGCCATCACACATTTGCGGGCAGTGGGATGGACGCGCGTGGGCCCAGTGGGCGGTGGCTGAGGGGACCACCATTGCTTTCCTTTGACCCCACCCCCACATACAGCGTCACAACCCAGCGACTGAGTTGCCCGGCCCTGGTGAACACCTAGGGCTCTGCTCCTCATATGTAACAGGCACGAACATTCCAAAACATGGCTCAAGAAGAACTCAAAGCCCCAGAGCTGATAACTCTAAGCAAAAAAGAAATAGCAAACCTCTCAGATGCACAATTCAAAACACTGGTGATCAGGATGCTCACAGAACTGGTTGATTATAGCCACAAATTAAAGGAACATATGAAGGCTAAACTAATTGAAATGAAGGGAGATGCACAGGAAACCAATAGTGATGGAAAGGAAACTGGGACTCAAATCAATGGAATGGATCAGAAGGAAGAATGAAACATCCAACCAAAAAAGAATGAAGAAACAAGAATTCAAAAAAAATGAGGAGAGGCTTAGGAAACTTCAGGACATCTTTAAACATTCCAACATCCAAATTATAGGGGTACCAGAAGGGGAAAAAAACAGCCACGAGTGGAAAACGTATTTGAACAAATAATAAAGGAGAACTTCCCCAGTCTGGCAAAGGAAATAGACTTCCAGGAAATCCAGGAAGCTCAGAGAGTGCCAAAGAAGTTGGACCCAAGAAGGAACACACCAAGGCACATCATAATTACATTAGCCAAGATTAAAATGAAGGAGAGAATCCTAGAAGCAGCAAGAGATAAGGGGACAGTCACCTACAAAGGAGTTCCCATCAGACTGTCAGCGGATTTCTCAAAAGAGACCTTCCAGGCAAGAAGGGGCTGGAAAGAAGTATTCCAAGTCATGAAATCCAAAGACCTATATCCAAGATTTGCTCTATCCAGCAAAGCTTTGATTTAGAATGGAAGGGCAGGTAAAGTGCTTCTCAGATAAGGTCAAATTCAAGGAGTTCATCATCACCAAGCCCTTATTATATGAAATGTTGAAGGGACTTAACTAAGAAAAAGAAGATAAAAAAATATGAACAGTGAAAGGACAGCAAACTCACAGTTATTAACAACCACACCTAAAACAAAAGCAAACCAAGAGGACAGCTAGATCAGGAGCAGAACCATAGAAATGAAGAACACATGGAGGGTTAGCAATAGGGGACTGGCAGGAGGAGAAGGGGGGAGAAGGTATAGAAAATAACATAGACAGTAGGTAGAAAATAGATAGGGGAGAGGGCAAGATTAGTAGGGGAAAAATAGAATCTAAAGAAGTTGAGACACATGGTCACAAACTAAAGGGGGGAATGGTGGGGGACGGGGTGTGGAGGGTGGAGGGGAATGAACGGGGGAAATAGAACAACTGTAATGGTATAATCAATAAAATATATTTTAAAAAACTAAGCAAAAAATAATAAAAAATAAATTAAAAAAATAATAAAAATAATTTTATTTTATTTTATTTTTTTAAAATATTTTATTTATTTATCTTTTTAGAAGGGAAGGGAAGGAGAGAGGAAAGAAACATCAATGTATGGTTGCTTCTCGTGCACCCTCTGCAGGGAACTGGCTCCTGCCGGAAACTGTCCTGCAACCCAAGCATGTGCCCTGACTGGGAATCAAACCGCGATCGTCTGGTTCGCAGGCCCACGCTCAATCCACTGAGCTACACCAGCCAGGGCCAAAAATAAATTTATTTTAATAAAAATAAAAGTCCTAGAGGAAAACATAGGCAGGAAGATCTCAGACATTCCATGCAGCAACATCTTCATTGATATCTCCCCTAAGGCAAGGTACATAAAGGAAAGAATAAACAAATGGAATCCCATCAAACTAAAAAACTTCTTCATGGCTAAGGAAAACAGCATTAAAATGAAAAGAGAACAAATTATATGGGAAAACATATTTGCCAATGATACCTCAGACAAGGATTTGATCTCTAAAATATATAAAGCACTCACATGACTCCACTTCAGGAAGACAAAAAAAAATTAAAAATGGGCAAAACACTTGAACAGATACTTCTCCAAGGAGGATATACAGAGGGCCCAGAGACATATGAAAAGATGCTCAGCATCACTAGCCATCAGAGATATACAAATTAAAACTACAATGAGATCCCATGTTACACCAGTCAGAATGGCCATCATAAACAAAAAAACAAACAAGTGTTGGAGAGGATGTGGAGAAAAGGGAACCCTACTGCACTGTTGGTGGGATGCAGAAGGTTGCAGCAGCTGTGGAAAACAGTATGGAATTTTCTGAGAAAACTAAAATGGAATTACGTTTTGACCCAGCAATTCCACTGCTAGGATTATATCCTACGAACCCTGAAACACCAATCTAAAAGAACACATGCACCCCAATGTTCATAGGAGAACAATTTACAATAGCCAAGTACTAGAAGCAACCTAAGTGCCCATCAGTAAATGAGTGGATCAAAAACAGTGGTACATTTACATAATGGAATACCATGCAGCAGGGAGTAAGAAGGAGCTCCTACCCTTTGCAATGTCATAGATGGAACTGGAGAGCATTATGCTAAGTGAAATAAGCTAGCATGAGGGACAAATACCATATAATCTCATCTTTAATTAGAACATAACCAACAAAAGAAAAAAAAGCAAGCAAAATATAACCAGAGACATTGAAATTAAGAACAATCTAACAGTAACCAAAGGGGAGGTGTGGGAGGGATAATGGGGCAAAGGGTTTTTAGGAACTACTATAAAGGACACATGGACAAAACCAAAAGAGGGGTAGAAGCAAGGGAGGGAGGTGGGTTTGGCTGGGGTGTGGCAGGGGATTGGTGGGGGAAAAATGTAGACAACTGTAATTGAACAACAATAAAACAATTAAGAAAGAAAAAAAATAAAGTCTTGGTTCTGAACTGCTGTTTCTTTTGCCCTAGTCCCCACCACAGAACTGCACTGGGTGGGGGTGGGGGGTGGGAGGGTGGGTCTGGTGGGAGTAATCAGGTTTGGCAGGGCTGATCTAAACAGTTTTGGGGGTGGTGCCCAGTACCAGTAAACCCATGGGAGTGGGGCAGGCAATTCCTTTTTTTCCCAAGATACCATGGGCTGAACTAAACCCTGGAGATTGGATTTGCTTTCCCACAATGTAGCCAAGCAACTTACACTCACCCATCTGGCTCCAGGACAGAAGCCTCCCCAGGACAGACAGTCTGAAAATCTCAGCTCTGTGTGCTCCCCTGCTTGCTGCCAAACCAAACATGGCAAGGCTAAAAGTTCCAGCCTCGTGCTACACTCTTATGTCTTTAAGCAGCTGGTCTCAGTTGGATGGAGCCAAAAGTTGCTGCTCTGTAGTGACTCCTAACCCAGCTTGGGGTGGTGCCTCTATGCCTCTGAATTCAGGAGCAGGAGTCGCTCCAGGTTAGGGGAAGGGTGCTTGCTGTGCACTTGAGGTGAGGGTGACCAGTCCTCTTTCCTCAACCACACCATTAAGTCACTCTCTGAGTCTCCACCTAAATAGAAAATAGAGAGCCCCCTAAAGTCACTGCTGGGTGTAGCCAGCAGACCCCTCCAGAGGACCCGAGTACGGCAGTGGGGCCTCTCCAGCAGCCAGAGTCCGTCCACAGCATGAACCCCCCAGGTTGTTACTGTAACAAGAGTGCTCTACCCTGGAAGGTGCACTCTGAGTCTCCCAGCCTCACTGAATCCCCCTGAGTCTCCCTGCCAGATGCCACACAGACCCCTTCCCAGGGACCCCTGCATGACCCCATGCTCCTAGGTGGAGGGAGTGCTGCAGCTGTGACATCTCTCTGGCTCCTCAGCTGCTGAAGCACCCTCATGCAGGGGCTTTCCCCTGCTGCAGCTCAACCCTCTCACCAGTGTCTATGTAGCTTCTTCTCTACTCCTTTGTTATATTTCACATCAGCTATCTTTCAGTTGGTTGTTTGGGTTGATTGCTTTGCAATTTAGCTCTTAACTTGGTTTGGAGCTGGGAGCACGTGAACACAGCTCCATGTACTTTCCATCTTGGAAATCTAGTATATCTTTTTCTTTAAATATTTCCTTATTTTTTTCTGAACAGAGCCCAATTCACTGAAAAAATATGCAATGAACAAGGATTGTGCCAATTTTTGCCAGTGCTCCATGGTTCAGAAAACCATTCTAGGTTCAGAGTAGTTGCTAAGTAGTATATGAAGAGACCTTCTGAGAGAAGCCAGAGACTAACCGACTGTCTCCAAGCTGGGCATTATCGCTCTCAATGGTGGGACTTGGTCATATATCCAAATTGTAATCTCATTCTGACTTCATATCCTTTGTCAAGTAAGATTATCAAAGGGGCTGGGAGTAATGGTGGATGTAGTGCAACACCCACCTCAGTCCCCTGTCCCTCAGAATAGCTTCAGCTTTCATACATGAGAATATAAGGTCATTCTCCCCACATATCATTGCTGCTGATGCAGTTGTCCATCAACCATGACTCTAGGTGTAAGCTTAAGCAGGGCTAAATATATTCCAGTTGAATATTAGAGACTCTCTTACTGGTAAGAACTCATGGAAGAAGGTAACATTATAAAAATTCCATGGAGAGATATTTGAGGTTTTCCTGAAGAAGAAGCAACATGGTGACCACAGATCTAAAAGCAGGGGAAGAATGGTTTCTGGAAATATCCCAGGAATCAGCAGGGAAAAGGAAACAGAGATGAGAGGAAAAACACCAGAGATGAGCAGGAAACAGTAACATGCATAGGTGAGTGCCGAGTGACCTCACTGAGGCAGGAAGGGGATGAGGAGATTGACAGGAAGAAAGAACCTGAAGAAATGGATCAGGAGATAAGGCCCAGTCATACAGGGAGTGCATAGCGCGCAACCTGGGTTCTCATCACTTTCCTCTTCTGTTTTGAAGGGCCATTTCTCTGCATGAAATTGGTGTTTCCGGCTTCTATACCAGGGGCATGCACTTCTCATGTTCCCAGATTTTGAAAATTCCCTGTGTCATCTTATTTTCTATCTTCCTGCTTAACCCATTTCCATAGTCCTAGTCCTTTCACCCTCCAACATCCTTGGCACCATCCAAGCACAGCCCTTAGATGATAAGGAAGGAGTTCTCCTCAATGCCCAGGTCAACCTCTGCAGACTGGTGTCTCTCTCTTCTCTGAGAATGGGTTGGAACCAGGGATTCTGGGAAAAGAGGCGATGGGTTTAGAAAGGCATAGGGTCCAAAGGGGAGCAGAGAGAGTCCGTTGATCAGAGGGTCAGGAGTGAGGGTGTAGGCAGAGTTGGAACATTCAGTCGTGATGTCCAGACTAGCCTGTGAGTGAGCAGTGTTTCTCAGTTCTCCAAAGGGTCAAACTCTACAAACCTGTCACTCTCAGGTTGCTCCCACTTGATCCTCTTTTCAAGGTTCCATGGAGACCTGCTCATCTGAATGAAAATCATTGGGCAACTGGTGTAAAGGGTGTGCCGTATGCCTACGTGGTCAGTTACTGATCAAAGGTGGCAGAGCATGGAAACAGGAGAGGGTGGGCGAGACTACAGGAGGGAGTCCGACACGCTGTGCACACCGATGGAATGCAAACAATGCTTGAAAGTGCCTGGGTACAAATCCCAGCTTCCTTTCCTTTTCTCTTAGCTTTCTCACATGTCTGGGGTTTTCTAAGGTTGTGTTTGAGAAGTCTGGTCCAGAAACAAGAACTGGATAAAAACAACTTGTGGTTTGAGGCTCCTGCGCACTCGCAGGGATGTGTCTTACAGATTAGCCCATATATTGGTGTGTTGACTAATAGACTGACCAGATTTAGTAAGGTTAGCAATTGACCAAAACTGTGCTCAAGGGATAGTTGAATTTATTTATTAATTGTCCAGTGAACATTACAAAAATGTCAGCATTTCAGAAAGAAAATTTTCTTTATTTTAACCTATTTTGGTATCAATTATTTTTAAAAGTTATATTTTATTTTTATAAATGTTAACAATTCAAAGTCTCTTTTGCTAATTTCTCTGAAGGATCAATTTATAATAGATACCAAATTCATCCAAAACATATTTTAAGTAAAATTTTTATTTCAATTTACATTCAAAGCATTTTAAACAACTTCTGAAATTTTAAGTGAATTGTGATTGTCTGGTTTACATTTTGTGTTTACAAATGCACTTGTTATAATCTGTAGTGGAAGCCTGGGCTGCTCGTTGGCAGAAAGATGGAGTGGAGTCCTGGAGAACAAGGGAATGGGGTGGGGGGTGGGGGAGAGGGCCCCAGAAACTTGGGGGGTGTGATTCTCCGTGCTCTAATACACTTCCAAACCTCCAACTGTGGTTTAGCATATTTTTAACAACTTGAGAGATATAAAAAAAGAAATTATTTTGGAGTACATTAATTTGGGGTACATTTAGCAAACTGGCCATTGGCAAATGAGTTTCTTAGTAAACCAGTTTTTGGTGGATTGGGTTCCTCCAATTAACCTGGATCTTTTTTGAATCACATACAAAGCTCCCTCCACACTGCTTCCCAGGTGGCTTTATGAACAGAAAACCATGTCTTGGCACTTCTCTGCTTAAGTTATTGATGCGGACTCTGGCCAGCAGGGTCTGTGTGTTGTGGCGGCTATGAGTAAATTCACACGGACTGCAGAAGTTCTGTGGAGAAAAGGGATGACAAGGCCACTCTCTGAGAGAGAGAGAGGGCCCTGACCCCTTCCTGGACAGGCTTTTATTGCTTTTCTGGATTACATCAAGGGTGGTCCTCATTTACTATGCACAGGTTTGCTTTAGGTGATTACCTTTTACAGGTAACGAAGGAAAGGATGTTGCTGATTGCTTCTTACAGGTATCAAGGAAAAGGATGCTGCAAATGCAAGGGGAAAGGTGGTCAAACTGGTCATACTATATCCTTGGGAGGTTTAGCATAGATTTTAGGAAGCCATTTTAAAGATATGCAGTAAACATTTTCTACTTCAATCCAGGGTGAGGGAATTTTAGCAAAAAGCAAGCCTCAAAACAGTTTAGGTATGATGCAGACCTAGTTTCCCACGGGGAAACCAATCCATGGGTTTGGCTTCTTGTGTGCCGAGCTGCGCCTGTCAGTTTCCCGATAGATCTGGGCTATATTTGCCATGCCACGTGGAACAGTTCCCTATAAATTACCTCTATTTTCTCTTGTCACACTGGGAAGAACAAAACAGGTGAATTTCAATGGTGCTGTTGCTAAACCTTGGTAAGACCAGAATACCTGAATCCCACCCTCTAAGCATACCAAACCACACGCTGTGAGTTCTTCCCCCCACCCCCTACCCTGCCAACCCTTGCATCCCTGAAGTCTTGCCAAACTTCCCTGTCTGCAGTCAGATAAGTCTCTGTGTGGTGTTTTTCTTTTGTTTTTGCTCAGAATGGCCCCTATTGGCTCAGCCATCACCTGCTCTGAGAAGCACACCTGGAAAGTCTGTCTCAGTTCCATCATGACCTTTACACCATCAACTCTTCGTCCTCCTCATCTTGAAAAATTATTATTCATGATTTAATTCACAAATAAAGCTCATCTTCTAGTCCTATGTTGCCAACCCTTTGCAAGAGAAAAAAATAACTGAACCAATGGGCATCATTATTAATTTATAGTTCTGAGTCCCTGAGCTTTCAACCTTGTCTTTAGTCAGCACATATGCCCTTCCCTGTAGCAGCTGTTGCAAACTTTTGTCTTGTTTATTTTTCCCCATATATATTTCCCTCCCCACGTGTGAACTCCTGGAAGGCAGGATTCTTGTAGTTTCACCTTTGAAACCAAGGACCTTACCTCTTTAGGGGTATAAAAAGTATTGTTAAGTGACAGTAACCACTGTCTGGTACCTGCTGGGTTTTGGGGGAAGGGGAAAAAGCTATTGAGAACAAGACTGCATGGATGTGTCGGTGCTGAGATGCAGGGGACCCCAATCATGGGGTGGGAAATGCGAGGCACTCAGCCCATGGTCAGGTCAGGGCTTTAGAGATTTGGCGGCAGCTACAACAAGGAGCAGCCAGTCCCTCTTCCTCTAAATCTCATCATGATGGGTGACGTGTGGTCCTCGACTCTCTGCCTTAACAGCCCACGTGCTCACAGAGCTGCACTCACTTTGCTCTCCTTTCGTCAATCTGTGTTATGACTCTGTTGCACTCAAGTTTCCACATGTGTGAGCTCACTGAAAGGAGGACCAAGTTCTGAGATCTGAAATTATAACTAAGTGGCAGTTCTGGGCAGGGGTAGTCTTATCACTGCAGAGAAGGAAAAGGCAGGGGTTCATGATCAAATACATCTGATGCACTTCCCCCACCCCTTTCCCTCCGTAATGAGGGGGTAAGGGGTAGGGATTCAAAATCACGGTAATTCCATCATGTGGACAGATACAGGAAATAACAAGAAGACTTTGCTGTCTTTTTTAGTGATATAAAAAAACCCCGATGAACTCACTACTATTACATTAGAACTCACGTGTATGCAGCTCAGCACAGGTCACAGAGGAATTTTCCACATTATAAAGGACAGTGTCCTTTGAGGTGTGCATTCTTTCTACAGATAAGGCAAAACTGAGTCTCTCAGAGCTAAAATATTTTATCCTCGATCACTCTGCTACTAATTTGACTCTTTTTCAGATTATCTAAAATGAGATTTTAAAGTGATAATTTTGTGTAAAGAGAAAGGACTGACTTTATATGAGTTGTCAGGGCCTAAAGATGGTGGATGCAATCTATCAAGAAGATCGCACCAGGAGGGCTTGGCTAAGGCAACCCAAACAGGATACTGCAGCCGAGCCAGGTGGCCCCACCCTTGGGGGCATCCCTTGATCACGAGTACTAACTACCAATCAAGATGCTGATCACGCGCCCACCCACCAACTGCCGCCAAGAGCATGCAGTGAGCATGCACAGGACAACCTATCAGGACCACCTCCCCTTTTCCCCTGCCCCCTATATAACAGCCCCGCCCAAAATAAAATTTGCAGCTTGATCAGAATCCTTTGCCTTGCTGCCTTTCTCTGCACCTCTTGTTCCCATCCCTATTCATCCATTTCAGGTAGACTCGGGACCCCAGTTGACTGTTCCGCGGGACGGAACAATGAGTAGTCATGAAAAATTCATCTGACTGGTTACCTAGCGGATCACATGGGAACATATGTGAGTAGCTTTGTAAAGATTTAGAAAATGTAGGGATAAATGCTTGATAAATGCTTGTATTTCTAATTATATTACCATTGACATTAAGAAGGTCACAGAATCCTTTAAAATAAGTAATATTTCTTGATTACTAAAGTGAGTGGAAAATGGGGTCCTGGATGGCAATTCAGGTGACAAAGTAATTGTTATGTTCATGGTTAACGCACTGACCACACACAGATTCCAAGGGATGTTGACCAGGGAAGATGATTTCTCCCTGGATTTCCACAAAGAAGGAGTCCATACCCTTAATCTTCCACACTGAGGGAACAGAGGATGTCCCCTGGGGGAGTCTCAATACTGTACCTTCACTCATGTTAATGACTGTTTCTTTATTTCATTGTCTATCCACATGGGCACACACTGCCCTCCTCCAAAGTGCCCTGCCTTTGGGCCAGTGGGATGATTCAGGTGAGGTGCCAGGAGCAGGGATATCTGTCTGAGTGGCCTTCGTCTCAGACCAGGCCAGCAGTGGCTGCACTGAAGAATGTAGCCAGGACAATGACAGTGTAGGGAACTCTAGAAAGGGTAGAGAATGCTGATGGGGTCAGGGCAAGCGGCTGGAAGATATCCAAACCAGGGCCTTTCAGATGAGATTTCAGCCAATCAGAAAAAGGAGTCTAAGTTGACACTTTTGTTGCTAGTAGAGAAGTCTGTGTGAAGAGGTCAGTGAGACAGGGAATACCCAAGTCTGACGCAGCCTCCACGGCACAGCCCCAGAACCAAAGTGATGAATTTTCCCTTTAGGACCAGGGAGGGGGTGTGGCAGGGGAATGGACCAGAGACCTCTGTTATTCTGAGGGACCCTGAATGAGGGTTGAGGAAACTACGGTAACTTCAAGTACTTTCTCTGACCATTCTTTCTTATCCCCAAACCCTCTTCCAGGTGTGAGTTGGATGGATGTTCACCCTTTATGCTTCCACCCTCATTCTTGAGTTGTGCTGACCCTGACACCCCACTGCACGAGGAAGCCCAGGGACAAATTCCCCAGGCTCAGGGTCTCTGGAGTGATGCGCCCGATGGAGAAGACTGGAGCAACTCACTGCTGCCCTGTGCCCTTAGTGGGACCTCTTGTTGTTAGGGTGGGCGGGGATAGGAGAAAGCTCTGGCTGGACTTTGCCAAGACGGACATCCTCACAGTAACCTGAGTCTGAGGAAGAGACCACCAATGCTGTATTGCTGCTTTGTTTAGAGGGGACCAATCCCCAGCTCCCATGGGCAGCCAACAAAAATAAAACCCCACGACATTCCCTGCTTGGGTATGACTTCTCCCAGCCTCTGCAGACTTGGGGAACCTCGCCTGGGTGCACAAACCCCAATAAAGCTCTTTATTGGCTATTTTATGGCTGATTGGCTTTTTTATCTTGGCGGAGCCTAAGAAAACCTCTCACTTGTCTTTCCTCTTCCCTATTTCTTTTTACCTGGCAAACTCCTTATATTCTGCTTTTAGAGCCTATTCTCAATATTTAAAAGGAGATGCTAAAATACAGAGAATAGAGAGAAGAAGACAGAGAAGAGAGGGAAATGCTTATTGTCTTGTTTATTAGTGTTTGCCAGGCATTGTTTTAATTGCTCTATAACTTTTAGTCCTGCCCCTAGTCATGAGCAAGAGGAGCCTGATAAATGACACATTCATTAAATCCCCACGTCAATAGTCCTGCCACATGGGGTTTGATGCTTAGGGGCTGGTACCATGCAAGCTGTGACTCTGAACATCTGCTCCCCCCGTTAACACTATTCAGGCCCCAGGGAACGCTTCTCCACATCTTCTGCTCCCTGTTCTGGAAACCGAAGGTGACCGTGTCTGAACGTTGTGAGTGGTTGTGGATCATGCCTTTGCTGACAGCTGATGAACCTGTTTCATGGTTCAGGGAGGATTTAAGCAGCTGAAGTGCTTCTAAGAGAAAAATCAACTTCAATGTAGAACCCACCTCAGAGTGGGTTATCCCCTTTGATAAGTGAGGGAGCAGGGGCATTTATCACCTGATTCCCATCTTTCATTGGCCAACAGATATGCTCCAACTGCAGGCTGAGGAAACTTCATGTGGGGAGTTTTAAGAGCTTGCAATAGGTGGCATCACGAACAAGCAAACAAACATGCAAACAATGCCCTTTTCCTCCAAAAAAAAGAAAAAACAACTTAACTTGCAAATACTTTCACTCAAAGAGCACAAATGCAATAAATTCTTTCATAATGAAGAATCACTTGCCAGCAGGGCTGGTTGCGTGTCATTCGTTTGTTTGTGACATTACTAACAGTCACACACAACAGGAGAGAGGAACACAGCGAAATTAACCAGTGATATTACTGGTAAGTTTCTGTATAAGAAGATGTACATGTAAAATGCATGAAACATGATCCACATTTTCCAAAGAAAAGCCCAAGGCAAAAGAGGTTGAGTAGTAATTTGTTGACATTCACAAAGTACATTTGAAAAAGAGCATCAGTTCCCAAACGTTTCCTCTCTGAGCTCTGCTCCTCCCACCACAACTTAAGGCCCCTGGAGTGTTTAAGGTAATAGAAGGGAACATCTCTGTGACAACAATTTTCTCTCTCCTGATATATGATCCCCACTTACTATCCCCCACTAAAAATCTCAAAAGTATAAGAACTATAGGTTTTAACTAAATTATCACACAGATATCTACTCAAGCCATTTTTCTCTTTGGGTTCTGTAGACTCCTAAGGCATTCAATCTTAGATCTTCTATAACAGAGAAAATCATCAGTGCAGTTTGATGAAGACTAGGTTCCAGGCATTGGGTAAAGAACCTTCATAAAAAAACATATGCCCAGAGACAGATGAGGGCCTTCAGCTGCAATGCTGATTGGTTCCTTTTCTGGGGACCCTCCAATCCCACCTTGCATGGACACTTTCACAGGTTTTTATTCTCTGAAGTCTACCTCAGAGTCATCAGGAGGAGCTGTGTTCACTACGGTTACTTTTCCTTTGTTCTCAGTTATGTCTGGGAAAATGGCTCTGTGGATTTCCAGAGGCCTTTGGACAGCAGCTGCAATGGTGACGCTGTTGGTGCTGAGTGCCCCGGTGGCTGAGGGCAGAGACTGTCCACTCGAGAGCAGCTGCTCCCCAGAGCCACCAGCCTGGGGACCAGGCTCTGAGGGACCCTTGGGCTGGGGCATAGGTTGACTATGACCTGAGAATACAGTCTGTTATCACTCATTTCCTCTCTTCAGGAAAGATAGCTATGTTACATTCTCTTTCACCTTTGAATATGAAAGTGAGGGCAATGGCCATCCACTGGCTCAAACCTGGGGATGTTATAGTGGGAGGGAGGAGTTGGTGTGCATCCACTACCAGTGATAGGAAAAGGGGTTATTTTTGAAGGTAAGGATTCTCCAAGGAAGCCACAGCAGGATTTGTCTTTTCAGGGTCCCCCAAGATCTTGTCTGGACTAAATATTGGGTTGACCAAAAGTTTGTCTGGTTTTTTTCCCTTATGATGACTCTGGTACTGCTTAGTTGTCTTTTACTTCTTTCAAAATAATTTTGTTAGATTGTATTATGACATTGTCATATCAGCATGCATTTTTTAAAACATTCAAAATTGGTGAATTTTTGTACAGCCATTTTAATATTGCAGATGGAAAAACATATGGAACATTTTTGGTATATTATGTTTTATTATTTGAAGAAAGGTAAAAACACAACTGAAATGCAAAAAAAGATTTGTGCAGTGTATGGAGAAGATGCTGTGACTGATCAAACATGTCAAAAGTGGTTTGAGAAGTTTCTTGGTACTATTGACATTTTAGCCAAATAATTCTTTGCTGTGGGGCTGTCTCATGCATGGGAAGGTGTTTAGCAGCATCCCTGGCCTCTACCCACTAGAAGCCAATAGCAAGAGATAGCTGACACACTCAAAATATCCAAATCAATAGTTATTGGTGAAATGGAAAATGCCTTTTATTTTATGGAAAGAACCATATGGACTTTTGGGCCATCCCAATACTGAGGGATCCCGAGTTGCAGAAATGTGTCAGCAGGGGTCCCTGGTCTCAGATTGGAGGGAAAGGCCACCACAGCCCTGAGTCCCAGAGGAGGGCTCTGGAGGTGAACTCTGGGGACCTGAGTGCAGCTGGCTGACTGGGCAACTGCAGAGAGGGAATCTCAACTCCAAGTTCCACTGATTTAGGGTCAAATAGTAAATTGAGGGATTCAGAGTCTTGTGTTGGTGGTGGACTGAATTTAAGAGAAAGGAGAATGTAAAGAGGGGAATAGAACACACAGAGAAACCATTTGTTTCAGACACAGGACTCTATCTTCACATAAATTCTGCCAGTCTTCCCAGCACCCCTTGTGTAGGTATTACCGTCTTCCTTGTACACAACTGCATTTATGCTACGGGCGCTCTAGGTAACCTGTCCAAGCTGGGAATTGGCACAGCTTAACTGGATTCTAATTTACATAATTGGAAGCCTGAGCTCTTTGCATGAATAAATGTTGCTTTCTAAGAGTGTGGAGGTGTCTGCCCCTTGCAGCGGTGGTGCGGGGGGAGGGAGGCACTTTCAGGGCCGGAAGAAGATGCCTGTCTGGACAAGGACAGGCTTAATTCCAGACCTTTCCATCACTGCTTCCCTTGAACTCTCATGCACGTGTGGGCACCTGTCTCTGAGGCCTTCAGAGCACATTAAAGCCTTCACCTGACTGTAGAGCTTTTATCATAATTAAACGTGTTATGTGTTATCTGTATATTGAGACTTAGCTGGAGGGAGGCGGGAGCCCACTGAAGAATGAAAGGACTGTATTTTGTTCCTTGAGAGAGACTGGAGGCACCTTGGGGAGCCATGTGAAAAAGTGGGCAGAGGAGGGGAAAAACAGTAATAACATAAGCAAAAAAATACAATAACAAATTTTAAAACTTTACGACAAGTGCTTGTGAGGATGTGGAGAAAAGAGAATCCTCATACACTGTTGGTAGGGTTGTAAATGAGTGCAGCCACTAATGGGAAACAGTTTACAGGTCCCTCAAAAATTATAAATTAACCTGCCACAACATCAGAGCCAAGTAACATGTCAAGGAGCTTCCCTACATTTTCTCCTAGGAGTTTTAAGGTTTTAGGTCTTACATTTAAATCTTTAATTCATTTTGAGTTAATTTTTATGAGTAGTTTAAGAATAAAACCTCATTTTTTTACTAGTGAATATTCAATTTTCCCAGCACCATTTATTAAAGAGACTGTCTTTGCTACATTGAGTGTTCTTGGTTCTCTTGTCAAATGTTAATTGACCATATGTGTGTAGATTTATTTCTGAGCTCTCAATTGTGTTCCATTGGTCCATGTGTCTGTTTCTATGCCAGTACCATACTGTTTTTATTAGTGCAGTTTTGTAATATAGCTTGAAATCAGGAAGGATAGTGACTTTAGCTTTGTTCTTTTAAAAAGATTGGGGGGGAGCGCTATTTAGAGTCTTTTGTGCTTCCATACAAATTTTAGAACTGTTTTTTTCTATTTCTGTGAAAAATGCCATTGTAATTTGGTAGGTACTGCATTGAACCTATGGATGGCTTTCATACAGTATGGATGTTTTTAACAATATTAGTTCTTTTGACCCATGAATATAAAATATCTTTCCATTTATTTGTGTCTTCTTCCATTTCTTTCATCGAGGCCTTATAGTTTTCAGTGTGCAGTCTTTCTACTTCCTTGGTTAAATTTATTTCTAGGATTGTATTGTTTTAGATGCTATTGTGAGTGGAACTGTTTTCATTTTCAGACAGGTCATTGTTAATATATAAAAATGCAACTGATCTGTATGTTTATTTTTCATTCCTGCAACTTTACTGAATTCTTTGATTAAGTCTAACACTTTTTGTCAGAATCTTCAGGATTTTCTACAGATAATATCATATATTTTCTTCTTACTGTGTATATGTGTGTGTATGTATGTGTGTGTATTTATATATATATTCTTTCTGATTTGGATGCCTTTGTTTCTTGCCTAATTGCTATGGTTGGGACTTCCAATACTATTTGAGTAGAAGTGGTTAGAGTGGGCACCCTTGTTTCTGATCTTAGAGGGAAAGCTATTATGCTTTCACCATTGAGTATGAGGTTAGTTGTAGGCTTGTCATGTAGGGTCTTTATTATGTTGAGGTACTTTCCTTTTTTACTCAATTTGTTGAGAGATTTTTTTATTATGAAAGGACATTGTATTTTTATAAATTCTTCTTTTGTACCTATTGAGATGGCCATGTTAATGTTACACCTTCATTCTACTAATGTTGTATCGCATTTATTTATTTGCATATGTTGAACCATCCTTACATCCCAGGGATAAATCCTGCTTGATCATGCTGTATGATCTTTTTAATGTGCCATTAAATTGCTGGTATTTTGTTTGAGGATTTTACAGCTAGTTTGATAAGGAACATTAACCTGTAGTTTTCTTGTAGTGTCTTTATCTGGCTTTAGGATGAGTGTAATGCAGGACTTACAAAATGAGTTTGTAGTGTTTCCTCCTCTTCAGATTATTGGAACAATTTGAGAAGGATTGTCATTAATCTTCTTCAAAGATTTGGTAGAATTTACTGGTTTAATTATCTGGGCTTTTCTTTGTTAGGAGCTTTTGATTACTGATTTAATTTCTTTACTTTTTATTGGTCTGTTCAGATTTTCTATTTCTTCATATTCAGTCTTGGTAGTTGTATGTCTCTAGCAATTTTTACAATTCTTTCAAGGTAATAATTAGTGTATAATTATTCATAGCAGATCCTTAAGATACTTTGTATTTCTCTGCTATTAGTTGCAATGTTTCCTCTGTGTATAATTTTACTAATTTGAGTCACATCTCTTTTTTTCTTAATGTTGTTAAAGGTGTGTCAATTTTGTTTATCTTCTCAAAAACCTGCTCTTAGTTTTGTTGATCTTTTTCTAGTGTCTTCTAAACCACTATTTAATTTGTTTCCACTCTGATCTTTGTTATTTCTTGCTTTCTTTTTTTTTTTACCTTATGATCTCATCTTTAACTGGAACTTAATCAACAAAACAAACAAGTAAGCAAAATATAACCAGAAACATTGAAATGAACAATCTGACAGTAACCAGAGGGGAGATGGGAGGGAATAATGGGGGTAGGTGAGGAAGGGTTTTCAGGAACAACTATAAAGAACCATGGACCAAACCAAGGTGGGGTGGAAGCCACAGAAGGAGGTGGAAATGGCTGGGTAGGGGGCATTGGTGGGAGGTAAATGCAGACAACTGTACTTGAATAACAATAAAATAAATTTTAATGTATAAAAAATAAAATAAAATAAAATTATTTTTCACATCTTTTGTAGTAAATTGGAAACCTTCCAGTGTTAATTTAGTATTAAACCTTCCAGTGGCAAATATAGCCACTTCTGAAGGTATTGTGTCCTGGTTAAAATGCTATTAAGCATTCTTCTTTTTTCTTTTTTTAAATATATTTTATTAATTATGCTATTACAGTTGTCCCATTTTCCCCCTTCAGTCCCCTCCACCCTGCATACCCCCTCCCATACACATTGCCCCCACTTTAGTTCATGTCCATGTGTTATAAGTTCTTTAGTTCTACATTTCCCATACTATTCTCACCCTCTCCCTGTCTATTTTCTACCTACCATCTATGCTACTTATTTTCTGTACCTTTTCCCCCTCTCTCCTTCTCCCACTCCCCTGTTGCTAACCCTCCAGGTGATCTCCATTACTGTGGTTCTGTTCCTGTTCTAGTTGTTTGTTTTTGTTTGTTTTAGGTGTGGTTGTTAAAAACTGTGAGTTTGCTGTCATTTTGCGGTATATGTTTTTTATCTTCTTTTTCTTAAATAAGTCCCTTTAACATTTCATATAAAAGGGCTTGCTGATGATGAACTCCTTTAACTTGACCTTATCTGAAAAGCACTTTATCTGCCCTTCCATTCTAAATAAAAGCTTTGCTGGATATAGCAATTTTGGAGGTAGGTTCTTGCCTTTCATGACTCATAGTACTTCTTTCCAGCCCCTTCTTGCTTGCAAGGTCTATTTTGAGGAATCAGTTGACAGTCTTATGGGCACTCCTTTGTAGGTAACTCTCTCCTTTTGTCTTGCTGCTTTTAAGATTCTCTCCTTATCTTTAATCTTGGGTAATGTAATAATGATGTGCCTTGGTGTGTGCTTCCTTGGGTCCAACTTCTTTGAGACCCTCTGAGCTTCCTGGACTTCCTGAAAGTCTATTTCCTTTGCCAGATTGGGCAAGTTCTCCTTTATTATTTGTTCAAATAAGTTTTCCACTTGTTGCTCTTCCTCTTCTGGTACCCCTATAATTTGGATGTTAGAATGTTTTTTAATGTTTTTTAAAATTTTTCATTTATTTATCCTTAGAGGGGAAGGGAAGTAGAGAGGGAGAGAAACATCAATGTATAGTTGCCTCTTGTGGGTCTCTTGCTGGGAACTGGCCTGCAACCCAGGAATGTGCCCTGACTGGGAATCAAATCACGATCGTGTGGTTCTCAATCCACTGAGCCACACAAGCCAGGACCTGGCTGTTAGAATGTTTAAAGATGTCCTGGAGGTTCCTAAGCCTCTCCTCATTTTTTAGAATTCTTGTTTCTCCATTCTTTTCTGATTGGATGTTTCTTTCTTCCTTCTGGTTCACTCCATTGATTTGAGTCCCAGTTTCCTTCCCATGACTATTGGTTCCCTGTGCATTTTCCTTTATTTCACTTTGCATAGTCTTCATTTCTTTCTTTATTTTGTGACCATACTCAGTCATTTCTGTGAGCATCTGATTACCAGTGTTTTGAACTGTGCATCTGGTAGGTTGGCTACCTCTTCATGGCTTTGTTGTATTTTTTTCTGGAGCTTTGATCTATTTATTTATTTATTTATTATTTTTTAATTTATTTATTGCTTTTGACATGCCTGTTATGTAGTGAGGGGCAGAGCCTTAGGTATTCACTGGGGCAGGGTAACCCAGGTCTCTAGGTTGCGACCTTGTATGCAGGGCAGGAGTCAGAGAGGGAACAATGGTGCTTGCTCTGCTCTCTGCCAGTTTTCAGTCATGTCCCCTGCTTCCCACAAGCAAATTGGGCCCTCCTGGTGCTGATTCCCATATGGATGGGTTTGTGTACATTCTAGGACCCTGTGGGTCTCTCCAACAAACTCTCCTGTGAGGCTGGGAGTCTCTCCCAGTGCCTCAGCCCCATCACAGGTGTTTTCAATTGGTGTTTTTAGGCTTTATTTCCCTGCACAGGAACACTTTGTTGAGCTGTCTGTCTCACTCCCCAGTTTCTCTGGTTTATCTGCATGCGAATGTGGGACCACCCAGTCGGCCATCTGCCTTGTGCACCCCACCAGTCCACAATCTGCTGCCTCACTGGGTCCACCCACTCCTGCCCCTCGCACCTGAGTCCTCCAGGCACCACTTTTTTTGCTGTGAGCCCTCTCCACCCATCCTACCGGTCTGGATGAATATGTCTACTTTAACTCCTTGGTTGTCGGACTTGCATATGGTTCAATTTTCTGTCAGTTCTGGTTGTTTTTTTATTTCTAAATTGCTGTTGTCCTTATTTTGGTTGTGCAAAGGGGCATAGTGTGTCTACCTATGCCTATATGTTGGCCAGAAGTCCCTGATCTTTCTTATTTCTTCTCTCTTGTACTAACTTTGGAGTTACTTCTTTTCTGGAGTTAGTTTGTTCCTTGAGGTGTATATTTAGGCCTGTTTTGGGGGGTATTTTTTTTAGATCTTTTCTTTTCTTAATGTAGGCATTTATCACCATAAACTTTCTCTTAGAACTACTTCTTGCTGAATTTCATTAGTTGATATGTTGTATTTCAATTTTCATTTGTCACAATATATTTTATGATTTTCCTTTTGATTTCTTTGACCAACTGGTTGTTCAGGGGTATGTTATTTTCCACATATTTGTAAATTTTCCAACATTTCTCCTGTTTTGTTTTTATTTCTAGTTTTATACTATTGTATAAAGTTAGAAGATACTTGACATTATTTTAATCTTCTTACTTTTTTAAAGACTTGTGTTGTGATCATTATAACGTATGATGAATCCTGGAGAATGTTTTGTTTGCACTTGATAAGAATGAGTATTCTGCTGAATGGAATTTCTGTACATGTGTGTTAGGTCCATTGGCTCTAAAGTGTAATTCTAGCCAATTATTTTCTTATTGTTTTTTATCTTTATGATGTATACATTGTCAGAAGTACTATTATTATACTCTCATTAATTTCTCCTTTCAGATTTGTTAGTTTTTTTCTTAATATATTTAGGTGTTCCAGTGCTGGGAGCAAATATATTCATGTTTGTATATACCTTGATGAACTGACTTGTTTATTATTATATAATGGCCTTCTTTGTCTCTTTTATAGCTTTTGGCTTAGAATTATTTTGTCTGTTATAAATGTAACTGCCCCTGCTCTCTTTTTGTTTCCACTGTCATAGAATATTGTTCTTCATCTCTTCACTTTGAGCCTATGTGTCCTTAGAGTTGAAGTGAAAGTCACTTATAGGCATCATATAGGTAAGTCTTTTGTTTTTTAAATCCATCTAGCCACTGTATGTCTTTTGATTGGAGAATTTAATCAATTTATATATTACATAGAGTATTGATAGGTAAGGACTTAATAAAGTTCCTGTCTTTTAATTCACTGATTCTTTCTTCTGCTTGATCATTCTGCTATTGATGTTTTCTGTTGCATTTTTTAAATTTCATTTATTGTATATTTGTCTTCCAAATTTCAGGTTGTTTTTTAATAATTTTTATTTTTCTTATAGACTTATATTGCTTATATTTTTTCTGGATTTGTTGAGTTCTTTTTCTGTGTTTTCTTATTGAGCTTCTCTAAAAGAGCTATTTTGAGTTCTTTTTGGGTAAATCACAGATCTCTATGTCCTGGCATTGGTTACTGAAAGAGTTTTTTCATCCTTTGGTGGTGCAGTGTTTCATTGATTTTTCACATTTCTTGAAGTTATGCATTGCTCTCTTAGCATGTGACCTAGCAGTCACCTCCTTCTGTCTTTATCACTTACATGACTTTAGAAGAGAAATATCTCCCATCAGCCCTACTAGGGATTCTGAGGCTCCATGCTTCTTGCTTCCTTTGTGACATAATTTTTATGCTTCTATTCATTCTCTTAATCCTAAGGGCAGGTCTAGAGCTCAGGTTTGTTTCTCTCCCTGGCCCATAGATTCAGGCTGGCTTTCCATGCTGCTAACTAGTTGTCTAACAAAACTTTGTCTCCTTGCCATAAGTTCACACAGAAAGCTGGCCACAGGGTGGGTGGTGTGTGGTTAAGGCCCATGGAATATTAGGGGTGCCCATTGGCCAATGGGAGGGATCTGCTCATGAAGCTCCCAAATGGCTTGTGGATGAGTTTCTTAATGAAGTTGAAGATACTGTTAATAGGATCCATGACTCTTCAATGTCATAACTGGCCTTTTCCCTAGCTTCTTTACGCCTCTTGTCACACAGCTTACCACTCAGGACTCTGGATGGGGTGAGTGAGAAAGGGGCCTCTATGGCAGCATGTACACAGCAAGGGATCTGGGTCCTCACTCATTCACACACTCTCACTTCTCCCACAGGAAAGGCCATAGGCCCAGACGTTGGTTTCTTTTGGCACCGAGCTGTGCTCTCTTAATGGAATCGTCATGTAGGGTAAAGTCAAATTGTTCCTCTTACCTTCTTCAGTGCATTCAAACTCACATTTCTTAGCTCCAGTGATGTGCTGGAACTTCTTTTCTGGAAACTTGAACTTCCACAAAGTTCTCTCATCCATGGGTGATCGTCAAGACTGTTCTCCAGAGGTTTCTGGGCCACAGCTGAGTAACTGGAGTTCACGGTCCATTGGCAGATCCACGGGGGGAACTGAGGTATGTATTCCTATTATATGATGCATGGGTGGGCAGGACTCCTCCTGGGTTCCTTGGCATATGGTGCTAGATCTCTTAACCCCCACAAAGGCACTTTTGTTTGGGGATGGGTACAGTTGCTTTTAAAAGATGGTTATGAACAAGAAGTCTCTCTTTTTTAGCATTTTATTGATTATGTCATTATGGTTGTCCCAATTTTTCTCTCCTTTGTCCTCCCTTGACCCTGCACCCCCTCATCCTTCCTGTCAGCCCTTGTTCATGTCCTTGGTTATACATATAAGTTCTTTGGCTTTTCTATTTCCTATACTGTTCTTAACCTCCCTCTATCTATTTTGTGTCTACCACTTATGCTTCTTTTTTTTTCTAAATTATTTTATTGTTGTTCAATTAAAGTTTTCTGCATTTTGCCCCACCACTTCCCCCATACCCCAGCCAAACCCACCTCCCTCCCTTGCTTCCACTCCTTCCTTGGTTTTGTCCATGTGTCTTTCATAGTTGTTCCTGAAAACCTTTCCCCCTTCTCCATTATCCCCTTCCACCTCCCCTCTGATTACTGTCAGATTGTTCTTAATTTCAATGTCTCTGATTATATTTTGCTTGCTTGTTTGTTTTGTTGATTAGATTCCACTAATAAGTGAGATAATATGGTATTTGTCTTTCATCGTCTAGCTTATTTTACTTACATAATCCTCTCCAGTTCCATTCATGCTGTTGCAAAGGGTAGGAGCTCCTTCTTTCTCTCTGCTGTGTAGTATTTGATTGTCTAAATGTACCGTAGTTTTTTTGATTCACTCATTACTGATGGGCATTTGGGCTGTTTCCAGCACTTGGCTATTGCAAATTGTGCTGCTATGAACAATGGGGTGCATAGGTTCTTTTGAATTGGTGTTTCAGGGTTTTTAAGATATAATCTCAGCAGTGGAATTCCTGGGTCAGAAGGCAGTTCTAGTTTTAGTTTTCTGAGGGAATTTCATACTGTTTGCCACAGTGGCTGCATCAGTCTGCATTTCCACCAACAGTGCACTAGGGTTTCCTTTTCTCCACATCCTCTCCCGCACTTATTTGTTGATTTGTTTATGATGGCCATTCTGACTGGAGTGAAGTGGTATCTCACTGTGGTTTTAATTTGCATCTTTCTGATGGCTTGCAATACTGAGCATACTTTTCATATGTCTCTGGACCCTCTGTATGTCTTCTTTTGCCCATTTTTTAATTGGGCCTTTTGTCTTCCTGCAATGGAGTCATGTGAGTTCTTTTTATATTTTGGAAATCAAACTCTTGTCCATGGTACCATTGGCAAAAACGTTTTCCCATATATTTGGTTCTCTTTTCATTTTAATGCTGTTTTCCTTAGCCATGCAGAAGCTTTTTGACTTGATGAAGTCCCATTTGTTTATTCTTTCCTTATGTCCCTTGCTCTAGGGGACATATCAGTGAGGATGTTGCTGCATGGAATGTCAGATTTTCCTGCAGATTTTCCTCTAGGACTTTTATGGTGTTATGACTTATATTTCAGTTTCTTATACACCTTGTATTTATTTTTATGTATAGTGTAAGTTGGTAATCGAGTTTCATTTTTTTGCATGTAGCTGTCCAAATCTCCCAACACCATTTGTGAAAAGGCTATTTTTACTCCATTTTATGCTTCTGCCCTCTTTGTTAGATATTAATAAACCATAGAGACATGGGTTTATTTCTGGGCTCTCTGTTCTGTTTCATTGGTCTGTGTCTGTTCTTATGTAAGTACCAGGCTGTTTTGTTAACAGCAGCCTTGTAATACAGTTTGATATCAGGTATTGTGACCCCTCCTACTTTGTTCTTCTTTCTTAAAATTGCTGTAGCTATTCAGGGTTGTTTATGGTTCCATATAAATTTTTGAAGTGTTTGTTATATATCTGTGAAATATGTCTTTGGTACTTTACTAGGGATTGCATTGAATGTATAAATTTCTTTGGGTAGTATGTCTATTTTGATGGTATTAATTCTTCCAATCCATGAGCATGGTACATGCTTCCATTTGTTTGTGTCTTCTTTAATTTATTTCTTCAGGGTTGTATAGTTTTATGAGTACAGGACTTTTATCTCCTTGGTTAGGTTTACTCCTAGGTAATTTATTTTTCTTGCTGCTGTAGCAAATAAGATATTTTTCCTGATTTCTGTTTCTGATATTTCATTGTCAATGTACAAAAATGCCTTTGATTTCTTAAATATTGACTTTGTATCCCACTGTTTTTGCCAAATTCCCTTGTTAGGTCTATTAGTTTTTTGGTGGAGTTTATAGAATTTTCTATGTAGACTATCATGTCATCTACAAACAGTGACAGTTTTACTTCCTCCTTTCTAATTTGGATGCCTTTTATTTCTTCTTCTTGTTTGATTGCTTTGGCTAGGACTTCCAACACTATGTTGAATAGGAGTGGTGATAGCAGGCATCCTTGTCTTGTTCCTGATCTTAGTGGGAAAGATTTTAGTTTTTGCCCATTGAGTATGATGTTGGCTATAGGTCTCTCATATATGACCTTTATTATATTGAGGAATGCTTCCTCTAACTCCACTTTGCTGAGTGTTTTTATCATAAATGGTGTTGTACCTTATCAAAAGCTTTTTCTGCATCTATTGATATGATCATGTGATTTTTGTCTTTGCTTTTGTTTATGTGGTGTATTACATTTACTGATTTGCAAATATTGAATCATCCTAGCATCCCTGGGATGAATCCCACTTGGTCGTGGTGTATGGTCATTTTAATGTACTGCTAGATGCGATTTGCCAATATTTTGTTGAGGATTTTAGCATCTATGTTCATCACCAATATTGACCTGAAGTTTTCTTTCCTTGTTGTATCTTTATCTGGTTTTGAGATTAGGATGATGCTGGCTTCATATAAAGAGTTTGGGAGTGTTCCATCATTTTGGATTTTTTGGAATAGTCTGTGAAGAATAGGGGTTAGCTCTTCCTTAAATGCTTTGTAGAATTCTCCTACGAAACCATCTGGCTCTGGCTGATGTAGCTCAGCAGATTGAGCATGGGCCTGCAATCCACACGGTTACGGTTCGATTCCCAGTCAGGGCACAAGCCTGGGTTGCAGGTCATGTTCCTAGCATGGGACACACGAGAGGCAACCATACATTGATATTTCTCTCCTTCTCTCCTTTCCTTCCCCTCTAAAGATGAATAAATAAAATCTTTTAAAAAAAGAAAGAAACCATCTGGTCCAGGGCTTTTGTGTGACGGGAGTTTTTTGATTACTGCTTCAATTTCATTGGGTGTTATTGGTCTGTTCAGGCTTTCTACTTCTTCATTGAGTTTTGGAAGATTATATTTTTTTAGAAATTCATCCATTTCACCTAAGTTCTCAAATTTCTTGGCATACAGTTCTTCATAGTAATTTGTTACAATCCTTTGTATTTCTGTGATGTCAGTTGTAATCTCTCCTCTCTCTCATTTCTGACTGTTTATTTGGGTCCTCTCTTTTCTTTTCTTGATGAGCCTGCTTTAAAGGCTTCTCTATTTTGTTTATCTTTTCAAAAAACAGCTCCTGGACTCACTGATCCTTAAAATTGTGCTTTTAGTCTCTATGTCATTTAATTCTGCGCTGATCTTGGTTATTTTCTTCCTTCTACTTTCTCTGGGCTGTCTTTGTTGTTGTTCCTCGAGTCCTTGCAGGCGTCGGATTAGGTTGTTTGTTTGAAATGTTTCTATCTTCTTTAGGTAAGCCTGTATTGCTATGAACCTCCCTCTCAGGACTGCCTTCACCATGTCTCATAAGTTTTGGGTTGTTGTGAGTTCATTTTCATGTTTCCAGGAACTTTTTTATTTCTTCCCTAATTTCATTCTTGACCCATTTGTTGTTTAATAGTATGCTATTTAATCTCCATGATTTTGAGTGTTTTAGGTTTTTTCTTTTGGGGTTGGTTTCTAGTTTCAGTCCCTTGAGGTCAGAGAAAATGCTTGGCATGATTTAATTTTTCTTGAATTTGTTGGGGCTTGTTTTGTGTCCTATCATGTGGTCTCTCTTTGAAAATGTTCCATGCACATTTCAAAAGAACATGTATTTAGCTTCTTTGGGATGAAGGGCTCTATATCTATCAGTGAAGTCCATTTCATCTAAAATGTTGTTCAATGCCACAATATTTTTGTTGATATTTTGTTTGGAAGATCTGTCCATTTTTGACAGTAGGATGTTAAAATCCCCCACTGTAATTGTGTTGCTGTCAATATCTTTCTTAAGTCCTCTAAAATTTTCTTTATATATTTGGGTGTTCTTATGTTGGGAACATATTTATTCACAATGTTTATGTCTTCTTGGGGGATTCTGCCCTTGAGTATTATGAAGTGATCTTCTGAGTCTCTCTTTATGGCCCTTTTTTTGAAGTCTATTTTGTCTTATATGAGAATTGCTACCCCAGATTTTTTTTCTTGTTCATTTGCTTGGAAAATTTGTTTCCATCCTTTCACTTTTAGTCTGTGATGGCCTTTTGTCCTGAGGTGGGTCTCTTGTAGGCAACATATGTGTGGGTCATGTTTTCTTATCCATTCAGCTATTCTATGTCTTTTGATTAGAGCATTTAATCCATTTACATTTAAGGTTATGATTGATAGGTACTTATTCATTGCCATTTTTGTACCAGAGTTCCTCTCTCTTTTCCTTCCTTTCCTTAAAGCAGTCCTTTTAGTATTTCTTGCAGAGCTGGTTTGGTGGAGGTGTATTCTTTTAGACTTCTTTTGTCTGGGAAGCTCTTTATTTGGCCTTCTATCTTGATTGAGAGCCTTGCTGGGTAAAGTAGCCTTAATTGTAGGAATTCTGTTTCTCATTACTTGAAATATTTCTTGTCATTTTCTTCTTGCTTGGAATGTTTCCAACCTTAGTAGCCAACCTTATTGGGATTCCCTTGTATGTTACTTCCTTTTTCTCTCTTGTTGCCTTTAAGATTCTCTCTTTGTCTTGGAATTTTGCCATTTTAATGATGATGTGTCTTGAAGTGAGCCTCTTTGTGTTCCTCTTGATTGGGACTCTCTGTGTTTTCTGAATTTGTGTGACTTTCATCAAATTAGGAAAGTTTTCCATCATTACTTTTTCAAATAGGTTTTCTATCCCTTGCTCTTCTTCTCCTTCTGGCATTTCTATTATATGGATATTATTATGTTTCATATTGTCTTGCATTTCTCTTAATCCCTCTTCACTCTTTCTGAGCCTCTTTTTTTTTTCTTACTCTTTCTGGGTGTTTTCTTCTACTTTGTCTTCCATCTCGCTGATCCAATCTTCTGCTTCAGCAATCCTGCTTTTGATTCCTTCAACTGTGTTCTTCAGTTCAGAAACTGTATTCTTCATTTCCTCTTGGCCCTTGCTGATAGTTTCTATTTCCTTTTTCATGTTGATATAGTTTGCAGTTAGTTCATTGTAAGTCTCCTGTAGTTTCTGGTAGCTCATTGTGAGCTCTTCCTGATAACCAGTGCTTTGAATTTGATATCTGATAGCTGACTTGCCTCTGTTTCATCTAGCATTCTTTCTGAAGAATTTCCTTTCCTTTCACTGGGTTTTTTTTCTTTGTTTTCCCATTGTTTGTGAGACTCTTCTTGTTAGCTTCAGCTTCTTAAATTGATTTGTTCTGGCTTCCTGGGATTATGGTATGAACTTCTGTGGTAGAATACCTGTGAGATTCAGTGGTGTAGTCTCCTTGATCTCCCCAGCTCACTGGTCTTGGGCTGCTTTTTATGTTGGCTCTGAGTTTGTCTTTGGGTTTTGGTTGTTTTGGGGTCTTTCTTTTTTGGGTCCTTCCCACCAGCTGGTGAACTGATGGTCCCTCTGTCCACTACCTGTTTTAATTTGCTGTGCTGGTGAGGACAGTTTGCGTTGAAGTTCTTCTGCATGTACAGGGTTTTGAGGATTCTCTTTTGCTCTTGTTGATTTGTTTGCCCTGGGTAGTTTCTCTGCTGTTTAGTTGTATTGCCAGATAGGTCTTGGGTTGAGGTTTGTGTGGTTTCTACTCCCTCCTTCACCTTTCTCTGTTGTCATCTGTTGGTGGTTCCTTTGTTGTTGGGTTTCCTCTGCCTTTGGGTATCCTGGTGTTCACCACTTCCACCTATTCTTTTTTTATGTGTGTGTGATCAGTTGGAGCGGAAGGTAACCTGGTTTATGACAGCAGGAGAGTATTCTATGATATTTACAGTAGCAGCCAGTAGAGAAGAGATAGGAGATCCCCTGGCTATGTAGAGTGATAACTGTAATCTCCAACCTAACTAGCCACTTTTTAGAAAGGATGGAAAGAAGATAAGGCTCTTGTTGGGGAGGGAAGTTTTGTGATTTGGATCTAGAAAGGAGTGAGGTTGAGGGAGATCAGATTCTGAGGTAAGGTGAGAATAAAGGATGATAAATAGGTGTAGTATGAGAGAGAACAGAGTTAACCACTACAGTATTATAGCTCAGGCAACAGTGAAGTGGGCTAAGATCTGGGGGAGGGGGAGTTGTGTAGTATTTACAATAGTATGTATTAGATATTATTTACAATAATATTAGAGCAACAATCATATGACAATCTATGAGATAGCAAGATTAGGGAATATTGGGCCTTCAATAGTGTGCTAATGGAGCAAGGGGAAGTAAGGGACAGTAAATTAGCAATACACTATGAATGAGGAGACAGGGAAAACCTGTCAAGTGATACAATATATCCAGCCAAGGCAAAGAAGACTATACAGAAAGAGGAGGAATACAAAGATACTACTAAAATAAAAGATGTAAGAATAATGAAAAATAATACAAATATGCAGTAGCTTGTAGTTTTTCTGCTATAGCAAAGTGAAATTTGTCTCTCTGTCTCTACTGTTGGGATGCCCCCTCTTTGGGTCCAACTCTAGTCTTTTCACAGTTCCAAGTTTTTTGTCTCACTTGTGGGGCGGGGGGAGGTATCAGAAAGGAAGAAAAAGTGGTAAGTTTGGAAAGAAAGGAAGAAAGAGTAAAACAAGAAAGAAGGAGAGGGTAAAAGTATTGAAAGATAAAACAATAATAAAGTTAAAAAACAAAAGATTATTAAAAAAAAAAAAAAAAAACCTCTTGTTGGTTTCCAGCTGGCCAAACTGGTTTTTCTGGTCTCACTGGCTGCAGCAGTCTGAGGGGCGATTTGTGTGGCCTTTCTCCCTTCTCGGTGTACTCAGCCAGTCTCAGGAGTGCTCTCCCAAGATCCAGACCGGTGCCTCTCTCCAGTGCCCCACTGAGAGCAGTCTTTCCCCTGGAGTCACTGTCCTGGGCTGGGATGCGGGCTCATGCTCCCTGCCAGGCTTTCCTGGTCCTGCAGGCTTGGGCGAGAACTTTTCCCAGTGCTACAGGGAACGCAAGGGTGACTCTCAATTCTCCCAAGCCAGTGACCACAGATTCCATGGGTGATCAAGGCCCCCTTGTTTGCTTCCTCGTGCCCATTCCTCTCTCTGACACTTTAAGCAAACAGACCTCTACCAGCGTTTTTCAAACTGCACCCGGCTGTGTAGGGAGGGAGCTGATTACCCAATTCTCTCCCAAGGACCTTGCTGCCAGCCCTCGGCTCCCAAAGAGTTCCCGGCAGACCGGGCCCAGGCCCTGGCCTGGCCCAGCAGAGGCGGCAGCCTCCGCCTGCAGCCTTTGCACTGCTCCCTCGGACCTTATTGACCTGCAGCTGTCTCCTCACCATCTGGTCTTTCAGTGTCCACTACAATTTCTGAGCTCCTATTTTCCTATATGCTGGGGCACTGTTGGCTATTTGCTGTGTTTCTCCACAGATCAGCCTGGTTTTTCTCCCATACATGGGGGGGAGCGGAATCCTTTGTCCTACTCCACCACCATCTTCTCTCCCAATCTAATTAATTTTTATTTCTTTTATTTTTTTATTGTTGTTCAACTACAGTTGTCCCCATTTCTTAAAATTTTAGTTGGTACTCAATATTACAGTATCTTCAGGTGTCCAAAAAGTGATTCAACATTTATATACTTAATTTTTTTTCTCCCTCTTACTTCTAGTAATCATCTGTAGTCATATAAACTTTCAGTCTTATCAACTATATTCCCCTTCACCCTTTTTACCTATTCCTTTACCCAGTTCCCCTCTAGCAACCATCAATTTGACCTCTGCTTCGGAGTTTGCTTTTGTTTTGTTTTGTTTGTTAGTTTGTTTGATTTTTTTGGATTCTGCATATAAAAATGATATAGTGTTTGTCTTTCTATGTCTGACATTTCACTCATCACAACACCCTCTAGGCCATTCAGGTTGTCACAAATAGTAAGATTTTCTTCTTTTTATTGCAAGTAATATCCCATTGTGTATATGTACCACATCTTCTTTATTAATCTACTTTATTAATATATGGACACCTAGGTTGTTTCCATATATTGGCTATGGTAAATAATGCTATGATAAACACAAGGATTCATATATGTTTGAATTAGTATTTTTGTTTTCTTTAAATAAATATACAGAAGTGGGATTGCCGTGTCATATGGTAGACGAATTTTTAGTTTTCTGAGAAATCTCCATACTGCTTTCCACAGTGGCTGCACCAGTCCGCATTCCCACCAACAGCGCAGTAGGGTTCCCATTTATCCACACCCTTGCCAACCCTTCTTTTCTTGACTTTTTGATAATAGTCATTCTGACTAGTGAGAAATAGTATCTCACCATAATTTTAATTTGCATTTTTCTGATGATTAGTGAGGTTGAACATCTTTTTATGTTTTTGTTTGCCATCTTCATAACTTCTTTGGAGAAACATCTTTTCATGTCCTCTGCCCACCTTTTTGGTCAAATCTTTTCTTACACCCCTCTGGCTGGCATGGCTCAGTGAATTGAGTGTCAGCCTGTGAAACAAAAGGTCACCAGTTCGATTCCCAGTCAAGGCACATACATGGGTTGCAGACCAGGTACCGAGTATGGAGCATGTGAGAGGCAACCAAACATTCATGTTTCTCTCGCTCTCTTTCTTCCTCCCTTCCTCTCTCTCTCTAGACATAAATAAATAAAATCTTTTAAAAAATTTTTTCTTACACCATATACAAAAATAAATTTAAAATGTATTGAACACTTAAATGTAGGACATAAGGCCATAATATTCCTGAAAGAAAACATTGGTAGTAAACTATTTGATGCCAGTCTTAGTAATATCAATTTGGCTATGTCCTCTTGGGTAAAAAAACAAAATAAAAAAAAGCAAATGTGCCTTTATCAAACTGAAATCTTCTTTACAGGGAATGAAACAATCAGTAAAATAAAAAGAGAACCTACTAAACAGGAAGATACAAGGTGGGGCAAATGTAGGCTTATAATAATGTGTATTAAAAAACATGCAGGTTATGCTTATTACAATAGAATTATTAATATTCATCAGCTGTAAACCTACTTTTGCTCCACTTTATATATTTACAGATTACATATCTGATGAGAGTTTGATATCCAAAATATATAAGAAATTCAAACATCTCAATAATTTAAAACAATTTCTCTTGTTTTAAATAATGTCTTTTTCTATTCTCCTATGGTACATTTCACTTACCATGTTTCTTTAGGCCCTTCTTGATTTTTGACACTACCTCAGATTTTATTGTTTTTGTTGACCTTAACAGTTTTGAGTACTACTAGGTAGGTATTTAGAACATGCCCTTTTTATTTTTTTAATTTTTTTAAAGATTTTATTTATTTATCTTTAAAGGGGAAGGGAAGGAGAGAGGGAGAGAAATATCAACGTATGGTTGCCTCTCGTGAGTCCCCTGATGGGAACTGGCCTGCAACCCAGGCATGTGCCCTGACTGTGAATCAAACCGCGATCATGTGGTTCGCAGGCTCGCGGTCAATTCACTGAGCTATACCAGCCAGGGCAGAACACACCCTTTTATTTTGATTATTCTGATGTTTTCTTATGATAAGACTCATTGCCAAAGTCTCCTATGTTTTTGTGAAGAAGTTTTATTCTTTTGTTTTTCACATTTAAGTCTATAATTCATTAATGTAATGTTTAATTTTTACAAAAGGTCTAAGCTCCATGCCTACATTCATTATTTTTTCATATGGATGTCCAAATTGCTGGTATCATTGTTAAAAACAAAACTATTTTTTATGAAACTGAAATCTCTCCAAATCAAAGATCAGTTGACCATGTTTGTGTGGATCTGTTTCTAGGCTCTCTGTTGTTCTGCTGCTCCATGTCTTTCACATAAGGCCTATATGTTCACCTTTTCATGAGTTCCACACTGTCCTACTCACTGTGGCTTTTTACTGAGCCATGAGGTCAGATTTACTTCTCTTTCAGGTTGAATTAGCTATTGTGGGTCTTTTATCTGCCTATTCAAACTTTAGAATCAGTGTGTTGACATCTACAAACTAGATTGTTGGAATTTTTATTGGGGTGGAGTTGAATCTACAGATTAAGTTGGGAAAAAATGACTTGCTAACATACGGACTCTTCCAACCTACAAACATGGAGCGGCCCTTTATTTATTTAGATATTCCTTGATTATTTTATCAGGGCTTTGTAGTTTTCTACAGAAAGACCTCGAACATATTTTGCTGAACTTATACCTAAGTATTTCATTTTTTGATGCCACTATAATTAGTATTGTGTTCAAATTATATTTTCTCTTTGCTGGTATTTAAGAGGGCAATTAAGTTTTGTTTATTAACCTTATATTATGTGACCTTGCTATAATCACTAACTGCTTCCAGTAGTTTTTTTCTTCAATTTTTAAAAATCTTCTGTATAGAAAGTCATGTAATTTGTAAATAGAAAAAATTTGACTTCTTCTTCCCAATCTACATATTTTTTTCTTTTTAATTTTTTAATTCACCACCTAGGGCTTTAGTATAATGTTGAATAGTAGTGGAAAGAAATACATCCTTACTTTATTTCTGATATTATGGGGGAGTATCTAATATCTCAACATTAAGTATCATGTTAGCTGTAAGGGTTTTTTATTTTTAATATATCTTTATCAAATTGAGTTCTGCTCTATTTCAATTTCTTCCTTAGAGTATTATCTCATTTTGTGTTCATGTTATGTTTACTGTGAAGATGATTATTTTATAGTTTATTTTACTTCCTATTAAATGTATTGCCCATTATCTTGCAGGCCATCTGTTTTAGTCTGTGCAGGGCTGCTGTGACAAAAGACTGTAAGTTGGGTGACTTAAACAATAAATTTATTTCTCACAGTTCTGGAGAGTGGAGAGACCAAGACCTGGCAAGAATCAGATTTTCAGAAGGCATCTTTTCTAGGCTTACAGACAGGTCCCTTTCTGTGGTACCTGTCTTGTCTCTCACAAGACACAGAGAGAGCTAGTGTCTCTGTAGGAGCCCCGCCCTCAGGACCTCAAATAACCAAATTATCTCCCAAAGCCTCCACTTCCAACACCATCGCCTTAGAGTTGAGAAGTCAGTATAAGAACTAAGAGGAGGAACACAAATATTGAGCCCAAGACCCCCTTTTTCTTCCAGATTTGTAAGCATTGTTTGCATACAAACTAATAAATCATTTTTCTCTAACTTATGTAGAGGCTATTTTTCTGCCCATCTCTATTTTCTGCTCACCCTCTTATAAGGTACAAGATGAGATTTCTTATGAAGGCCTTCTTTTGATTTCAAGCTGTAGTAATGGTAATACAAAATTCTTTGCTATGACTAAATCAAGTTATCTGCAACTGGCTTAACTTCCTGGATAAGGAACCAGTGCCTAGGAGCTGCCACTTACCTGGAGAAAGCCAAGATGCTTCCTCACTTTCTAAATAGAGAATCCTTCAGCTTGATTTTCCAGTTTGAGTGTGTTTATGTCACATGTCCCAGATGCACTGAGGTACAGTGAGTCCATGAGCCCATGAGCCCAGTTCTGGGGAAAGAGTAGGATGGAAATGCTGCTCTTAGACTTCTGGCCAAGATGGAGGCGTAGGTGGAAACACTGTGCCTCCTCGCACAACCAAGTTTAAAGACAAGAAAGTTTTAGTAACAAAAATGCAACCAAAACAGACAGAAAATTGAACTGTACGGAAGTCTGATAACAACGAACCATTCAGCCAGACCGGTAAGAGGGGCGGAGTCAGTGGCTGGTGAGCAGGGTTGCCCAGGAAAAAGTGGCCAGACCAACCCAGGTGTGCAGGCAGTAGTTGGCAGATCCCAGGCATTAGGTGGCAATGGGCAGACCCTGTTGAGGGCACAAGGCAGCTGGCTGGCCACGGTCACACATTCCTATGCAGATAAACCAGGCAAAAAAAAACGAGCAGTGACACAGACCACGCAAACCAGGGCCCAGCGCCAGGAATTAATGCCTAAAAGCACCAATTGGAAAAACTTTAGGGGGTTGAGGTGCCAGAAGAGGCTCCCAGGCTCATAGAGAGTTTGTTGGAGAGACCTACAGGGTCGTGGAGGTACACAGGCCCACACATCCAGGAACCAGCACCAGAAAGGACCAATTTCCTTGCAGGAAGCAGCTGAGGGGACCAGATTCCAAGAGAGGGCATGGAACAAGTGCCATTGCCCCTCTCTGACCTTGCTCCCACAACCCAGGGACTGAGTTGCTCCACCCTGGTGAACACGTAAGGCTCTTTCCCTCATGCATAACAGGCGCGAACAGACCAAAACATTATGGCTTAAGGAGAACAGCTCAAAGCCCCAGAGGCAATACTTCTAAGCGACCAAGAGTTAGACAACCTATCAGATGCACAGTTCAAAATACTGGTGATCAGGATGCTCACAGAACTGGTTGATTTTAGCCACAAATTAGAGGAACATATGAAGGCTAAACTGATTGAAATGAAGGGAAATGCACAGGGAACCAATAGTGATGGGAAGGAAACTGGGACTCAAATCAATGGAGTGTACGAAAAGGAAAAAAAATGACCAAATAGAAAAGAATGAAGAAACAAGAATTCAAAAAATGAGGAGAGGCTTGGGAACCTCCAGGACATCTTTAAACATTCCAACATTTGAATTATAGGGATACCAGAGGGGAAGAGAAACAGCAACAAGTGGAAAACTTATTTTAACAAATAATAAAGGAAAACTTCCCCAATCTGGCAAAGAAAATAGACTTCCAGGAAGTCCAGGAAGCTCAGAGAGTCCCAAAGACATTGGACTCAAGGAGGAACACACCAGGGCACATCATAATTACACTAGCCAAGATTAAAATGAAGAGAGAATTCTAGAAGCAGCAAGAGATAAGGGAACAGTCACCTACAAGGAGTTCCCATCACACTGTCAGCTGATTTCTCAAAAGAGACCTTCCAGGCAAGAAGAGGCTAGAAAGAAGTATTCCAACTCATGAAATCCAAAGACCTACATCTAAGATTGCTCTATCCAGCAAAGCTTTCATTTAGAATGGAAGAGCAGGTAAAGTGCTTCTCAGATAAATCAAATTCAAGGAGTTCATCATCACCAAGCCCTTATTACATGAAATGTTAAAGGGACTTATCTAAGAAAAACAAGATAAAAACTATGAACAGTGAAAGGACAGCAAACTCACAGTTATTAACAACCATACCTAAAACAAAAGCAAACTAAGAGGACAGCTAGATCAGGAGTGGAAGCATAGAAATGGAGATCACAAGGAGGGTTAGCAACAGGGGAGTGGGAGGAGGAGAAGGGGGGAGAAGCTACAGAGAATAAGTAGTATAGACAGTAAGTACAAAATAGACAGGGGGCAGGGCAAGAATAGTATGGGAAATATAGAATCTAAAGGACTTGTGACACATGGACATAAACTAAAGGGGGGAATGGTGGGGGAGGGGGTGTGCAGGGTGGAGGGGAATGAAGAGGGGATGGGACAATTGTAATGGCATAATCAATAAAATATATTTTAAAAAAGAAATGCTGCTCTCATCTGAAGTATGTATTGTCGACCTCACTGTTGCTCAGGGCCCAAAAGGGGCCTTTGGGACCTATACTCTCCAAGATCTAATACGAGCCATAATCAGGCAGCTTAGGGGTTTCTGTCTTTTCCTTTTACTCTCCTCTGGCATCTAATTATTATTATATTAGAGATATTTTTAGCTAAAATTTTGTTTGGTTGTTAGATGTTTTGCTGTTATCTTCCAGACCTTTCTTCCAATATTCTTTGATGTATTATCTTTTATATTCTGATATTTGTTAATTTAATATGGCACAAATGATCACCCATCTAAATATTTAAAATGTATGAGACATGCTCTCCCCCATATAATATTATTCTTCAGTAAGGGCTGCAAGAACAGGGTGAATTAAGCAGGCCAATCAATATCATATTGCTAAGCAACAAAGGCAGCGTTTTGAGAGATTAGCTGCATAGGTTCTCATTAACAGGGTATCAGAATTTCTTAGCTCTAGAAGTTAAGGCAGAAAAGTTTCCCAGCTCACAAAATTATGAATTTAATATTTTATGTTACTGAACCCCATAAGTGTGTATTATGACAAGAGAAACTACCATACACAGGTACCCCTCAAGAACCTCAACTACATGTCTGAATTCATAGTTTCGAGAAGCTGGTTCAGTGAGCTGATCCATTTCTTAAGGCTGGTAGCAATCTTGGGGAGATGGACTTGACAGAAAGTGCACCAGGTTTCCATCCTTGTGCAGTGCCTCATAACAGTGGCAGCAGTTTGAATTCCCTGGTAACTACCTGTGGAGGAAAGGCTATCCTGCAGGGCAAAAGTGCGGCATGCTGCGTTCCTAGTCATTGGAAGGGTAGTAACCAACACCCTCATAGAGACACCCAGGTGGTGAGACCACTGCGCAGGTCAGGAATCAGTACAGTGGAAAGTGAAAAGCAAAGACATTAACATTTGCAAATGTTCTACATAACATTTTTGCAGTAAAGTGAGACCCAAGGAAGGAAAGAGCTACCTCCAAGGAAGTCGAGGGAATATTCAGGTCACAAAAGAGCAATCCTCAAAAGGGACAGAATACTTTGGGAGGTTTTACTCTCTATGACCTACATGGTTTGCTATAAATATTAAAAAATTGAGATATCCTGAAACCCTCATCTTAGTGTAATTATAGCAAGAGAGGGTTTTTTAATTGTCTTAACAAAGATACCTATTTCCTGTTTTTGACTTATATTAATATTATATATATTAAAACCACAAACTTCAAAAAGAGGTTCTCTACTTTTGATTTCAAATGTGACTTAGAATAATTATGATAAATAAAATTTGTCTTTTATTTCACATGCAATAACATCAAGTTAAACCAAAAAAAAAGACATTAAAATGTATTCCACTTAAAAACATAGTTAATTGTTGACTTGCATTTTAAAGTTAAATGTTGTGGATTACAGTAGGTTAATACTCCTGATACAACAACTTTAAAAATGAGCAAATTGAAAAAAAGAACTGTATATTTAAAGAAGTCAAAAAACCAAGGCAGAAATATTTACTTGATGAACCAGGTGAGTCCATACACTGGCAGTTCCTCCATCCCCGTTTGCTGATTAGGGCAAAGGGCGTGGCCAAGCAGAATTGCGGTGCTGGGGAAAGTGGAAAACCGCACAGCATTTGACTGGTGAATCTAGGGCAATAAATTAGAAACTAGAGGTTCCCAAACTACAATGAATAATATGACTGACTAGGAAGATGGCAGCGATGTAGGTGAGCCCACTTGGACACGCACCCAACTGGGACATCTGCCTGGCTGATCTTCTGAAGAATAGAGTAGACAGCCAACAGAATTCCGGCTGATAGGAAGTCTGAAAGCCAAAGTATACAGAGGACGATTAAAAACGGGAGGTAAGGAGATTTTGTAGGCGACAGGAAGGTCCCTGGGGCCTTGCCCGTAGCAGGGAAGTCTCAGACCCGAGCCAGCAAAGACAGGACGTGTAAAGTCACGGATCGAGGTGGGTGCGGGGAGGCAGCAAGTGACACACAGCCAGACGAGTACCCTGGCTGGGGTCGCCATCACTGGCTGGGACAATACCAGAGAAATTGGGGAGTGGGGTGACACCTGCAGCCGGGAGAAAAGATGAGCAATGACTGGCTGTGACCCAGACAGACTGGACGGCTGAGAGTTGGACTGGGTGGAAAGTCAGGCGCTTGTTAGGAGCAACAGGAGGCACCCAAGGGGACTTTTCTCAAAATGAACTGAGCAGCCGTGCAGGTCCTTGCGCACCCAGGGACCCCACCTGCGCAGAGGAGATGGGGAGGGATTTGCTCCCACTCAGGGGGCCTCACAGACAGATCAAAGGAGGGCAGCAGGGGCTTGGAGAGGCAGAGGCTCCCAGGAAGACTTCTTCCAATAGTGGAACTGCGCTGCCACGCAGGGACCTCGGCACATCAGCCAGACCAAAAAAGGAGGGAGGGCACTGAGAGGTTTTCTTAGGCTCCTCCGAGAAAGAAATGCCAATCAGGCATAAAGTAGGCAATAAAGAGTTTTATTGGGGTTTGTGCACCCGAGTGAGGTTCCCCAGTCTGCAGAATTGGGCCGGGAAAGTCGCGCCCAAGCAGGGAATGTCATGGGGTTTTATTTTCGTTGGCTCCCCATGGGAGCTGGGGATTGGTGCTCTCTGAACAAAGCAGCGATATAGCATTGGTAGTCTCTTCCTCGGACTCAGGTTACTGTGAGGATGTCCGTCTTGGCAAAGTCCAGCCAGAGCTTCCTCCTATCCCCGCCCACCCTAACAGGCACAGTTTGCTCCTTCTCAGTGCACCTCAGACATTGATTGCAAAATGAGGTGGATTATCATGTGGGCCTGGTGCAAATGCACAGAGTGGACAGTGTGGACCGCACAGCGCTCTGTGCACACGAGCTAAAACTGGCACCAGCGATTACTGTAGCCCAGACCAAGGCCCCATCCGTGCAGAACCACGGGAAAGGAAAAAAACAGAGCCCAGGCCCCTCTGCTTGCAGGACCTGGGAAGACCTGCAAACACTCTTTGGCAGGTTTAAAATAAGCAGAAGCCCCCCCGCCCCTCCACCCCACAAGAGTAACACAATAAGAGCTTTAGCTGTGAGAAAACCAGAGACCAAAAAGAAATCAGAAGGTGAACACCAACAGCTGAGACAAATTTCACTTTGCTCTTTCAGAACTTGCTTTTTTAAATTTCTCTTTTTTCTGTTTATTTAGTGTTTTTTTTGTTTTGTTTGTTTTTATTGTTTGACTTGTTTTTTATTCTCCCTTTCATATTGCATTTTAATTTTTCTTCTTTCACTTCACTCATATTCCAAATAACACACTTCTTGGTCTTTTACTTTTTATTCTTTTTATTCAGATTATATATTTCTCACCATACTATTGTTATTCCAAACTCCACACAGCACCCTTCCCTGGTCTTAATCCACTTTGCCATCTTCTTCCTGACCTTTCTTATTGTTGTGGCTAACTATTATCTCCCACACTACATCAGGTTTCTGTCCCTTACACTCACTATTTCTCCGCCATCTAACCTCACAATATGCCCTCTTCTTTCTTAAATCAGCTCGCATTTTTTCTACTTAATTTTTCACACAAATTCTACAGTTGGAAACAAGTTTTAAAAGAACAAGATGTAGCAGGCGAACTCGTGCATGTCCCCTCCCTCCGCCCCAGCAAGATGACAATGTCCAATCTGGCAGCGGCAACAGGACCGTGAATGTCACAGGTAAGGCAGCACAGGCACAAGCTAAATATCTGAAAAGGATGTGTAACTCAGGAGGTGCCAGAACCTGAAACTCATGGAAAGTAACACAGAGATGGATATTCTCTGTATCTTGGTGAGATACAGACTTAAGTCAGGGAAGCAGAAGCCATTATCGTTACCAAACCAGGCCAGGATTTATAGTGAAGGTGAGGCAGGAGACAGCACAGAAAGAACTCTGAGACTGCAATACTATTACTGGCCAGCATCTAGCATCCTGGTTGCCAGGAAACCCCTTTTACCACTCAGTTAGACTAAATAGTAAATCGAGGCAGGGAGGAGTAAGGAGACAAGTCTCACACACTTAACTCAGCAGTCCTGAGCCTGGTCTGATAATATTGCCTGGTGTTCCAGCATCATAAGAAACACTGTTAGCATCTCTCTTGGGTGTTAGCAAGAAAACATCTCTCTTGGGTGTTAGCAAGAAAGAAGGGAAGCCCTTAAAATTCTGTGTAGCATTTCTACTATCTGGGAAAGAAAGCCTTCAAACTGTGCTTTCATCCCAGGGACTGGGATGTGGGAGAGGGTCCCTGGTGCCCATAAAACAACTTTGGTTAATTGTCTAGATCTGGTCACTATCTGTTTTATTAGGGAGTCCCTGATGCTTACACAAAGAGCCCATAAATAACTTTGGGAAAGTGCCCCAATTTTAATTAACTGCATCCTGTTACATATTTGTTTTACAACAAGATGAACAAATGGGGTCTGGAGCAAGATAAGGATTCGGGCTAACAGACCCCCACACATACCTAAGTTTGGGTAGTCACATGCCCCAGGAAAGCTGGCACCACATTTACCCATTAATCAATACGTAATTGTTTTCTCTCCTCTCCCACCAACTATATGAGTCCTCAGGACAAAGGATGCACTCTCTCTCTCTTGGGGGTTCGAGATGCTCTTGGCTCTTGGGCCACTGGGCCTCTGGCCACCTGGGGGCTTGCCACCCTGGTCTTCAGCTGCTCTTGCTTTTGTCACCCTGCTTCGCCCTGAAACTTTGCCTTTCACCCCCTATTCTACCCAGTCTTGTTCTCTTCCATGGGAACAGGCCACTAATAAACTGATTACATGCTACTAGATTTGCTGATCTGTAATTCTTTACATGTGTCAGCAAGAAAAACCAGGTCTCTCCCATCAAGAGATTTGGTGCCGAAACCTGGGATCCTGACTTGGACCCAACCCTCTGTCTCCAGCCGTTTGGAATGCAGTGAGGATGGTCTCACCAGCAAGTCTGTCCCGCCTGTCTCAGTTTGGGGATCGAGGAGATGCTGCACTGTGGGGATGGGGAATTTCAAAGTGCTAGGCCTATGTTCGGAGGTAGAAACAATGAGATCTGAAATGAGTGCTCCAGTTCTGCCCAGGCTCCGAAGAAAAGAGGCAGTTCCTTCCCACCAGCCCAAATCTTTGGGTGTCCCTACGTGAGTGGGGGCCTTGCGGGGGTGACTGGGGTCAATCCCTGAAACATGCAGGGGCCTCATAGGAAACTCCAATCATGGTAATTAAACTTCAGCTCATCCGGGAAGTGCACATAAGGGACTGGTCACCCAGCACTCCGAGCCCCCGGGCTGTTTCCGACAGGAGAGAAGCTGAGTCACGTAAGAGAGTTGGGGGTGACCAAAGGTGTAACGGCCTGTGGGAGTCCTGCTCATAAACAGCATACTTTAACCCACTACTTGGATTCCTTACCCTTTTCTACCTCCAAACTGTCAGGATGGGCAGGGTAGGAGAAAATGACGGCTAAACTACAACCCAGAAAAGACTCTGACATCAAACCAGAGGGCCAAAAGGGTGGACTCTGCCAAGACGGATATCTGCATAGCAACCTGAGTCCCAGGAAAGCTACCAATGATACATTGCCGCTTTGTTCAAAAGGGACTAATCCCCAGCTCCCACGAAGAGAGCCAACCAAAATAAAACCCCGCCACATTCCCTGCTTGGGAGCAACTTCCCCGGCCCCACTCTGCGGACTGGAGAACTTCGCCTGGGTGTGCAAACCCCAATAAAGCTCTATACTGCCTAACTTTGTGGCTGATTGGCATTTCTTCCTCGGCGGAGTCTAAGAAAAACCTTTCACAAACCCGGCCAGGAAAAAAGTCATTTTGAATTATTGGTCTGTTGTGAGCTTGCGGCATCTCTCTCTCCCCAGGTAACTTCTAGCAACTCAGTTTGCATCCGAATACTCCTTGCAGAAACGGAGTACCCTGCAGGCATGGGTCAAGCATTTCAGAGCCACGAGGGTGCTTGCTGCAACAAAGGCATCCGTGGGAGGATAAATTGGGACGTGAACCAGGAAAGAACACTAGGTTTCCCGCCAACCACAAGCAAAAGTCCACGCGAGAGGCACACTGTAAAAGCATTCTCGGTCCCATCCCTGTGGCACCTTCCCCACTTAGGTGTAGTCTTCGAGAGAAGAGAGCAAGATTTTAGCCTGTAGTGGGAAGTCCTGGCTTTTCCAGGCTCTGTTCTCCTAACTAGGCCTTTTTGTTTGAATTTGTCTCATTCATGAGTCTTTTCTACTTTCTCTGACCTCTCCTTTTGCATCTCTGACTACTCTCATGCCTATTTGCTTTACCAAGTAATTGCTGTGTTTGTTTTCCAGCCAAGCAGCCATCTCATCCCTAAAACCATGCCTTTGATCTCTATTGTGCGGCAGGAGGTGATGATATTCCTTACCTGCCTAACCCAAGCCTTGCATTCAATTTCAGCTTCATACTGGGCTTGGCCCCACTATGCCCACGTTACCTAGGAACAAGGGTACAAAGAGAAAAATCTCATCTCCCTGACTATAGAACTCAGAAAGGAAAATGAGGAATTGAGTCTTTAGAACATTGTAAACCTCTAGACCTAGGGGCTACTGCAGGTCCTGAGAACAATAGAGAAATTAACTCGCTACTCAAAAACAGCAGGGTGCCTGCCTCTCCAATGCTGTGGGGGGGGGGGGGAAGAAGCATTTTAAAATCAGGGTTCCCCCCTCCTCCCAGCTATGCCTGAGGCCTGAGCCTGACATCTCTGCCGCTTTTTCTTTTTCTTTTCAGCCTCTGCCCTGAGCAGAGAAGGGGACTGGGCACCCTAAGGGCAGTCTTGCTGCTAGCACCCCAGCACCCAGGGTTTTCATGATGCTGAGAAACAGAAGCTTATGGTGTTTTTTTCCCTTTTCTAGATAGGGCCTTTTTCTAGCCCAGTTGCCATCTGAGGCTGGAGTTTGTAATCTTAGCCTACTTCCCAGCTCACTCCCCAACTTTTGTATTTTAATCCAATAGATCCCGAGACGGTAGCGACCCAGAGTCACATAAGTGGCAAATATTTTGCCACAGTAGGGACCTCTCTTACTGGATTAAACAGTACTGTATCGGCCTCCAGTCCTTGCAGGAATTATACCAAATGACTAGTGCCATCCTCCTCACTGGCCAGGAGCCAAACTTGTAAAAGCCTTGAGATCTGCAGAAAGGGTTCAGTTCAGTCAGAGCTGCTGACTCCACCACTAGCCAAGGGGATACAAATAGTCCGCGGCAAGCCTAGCTTATGGTCTCGCGCTGGCCAGGATATATGTTTCTTGCTTCCTGCCTCCAGAGACATCTGGCAGCTTTGAGGTGGGAAAAACAGGGGACACCCTGCATCCCACTAGTCGGCTCCTGGAGTGGTGAAGATAGATTCCTCTCCAAGCTCAGGAGTTCTGGGGGGGGGGGGTGTTTTTTTAGTAGGTGCACCACAAACTGGACCATGGACGGGACACGGAATGGGAACTACAGCCTCTGTCCCCCCAGGATCCCCGTTGGGATGCATCCTTAGAAACTGGGGTAAGTTTGACCCTGAGTGCCTCAAGGAGAAAGACTCATTTTCTTGTGTAACACGGTTTGGCCTCTATAAGTTAGGAGAGAGGGAGACATGGCTTGAAGATGGCAGGAGCAATTCTGTCGGAGGCTAGGCAAGTGGTCAGGGCTCCCCTAAGTACAAGCGTTTTTTTGTGTTATCTCACGCTCCATCTCTTTGTTCTGGGTTGAAGGAAATGTTACATTCGAAGAGCGAGTAACCAAATGTCCAGGCACTTAGAGCATTTAGATGTTATTTATTGGCCAAACTCTTAACCTGCGCAGGGGCGAACTTCCCAATGTGACCGAAGTCACGTAGCTCCGGGGAGCCCAAAGTGGAAGTCGCGCCTGGCTTACAGACTAAAGGGTATTTATAGAATACTGCGAGCAAGCAAGCAATATACAGAAGCAGATGGGGCTGTTATCGATTGGTGCCATTGAACAATAGCCTCCTTACTCATTAGTGGGACCCCTTGTTGGAAGGCAGAATATATATTTTTCTTTTTTTTTTTCCTCCTACTGGCCTTCCACATTCTCCTTATCTGGCTTCATGCCTGACTGGCCTTGTACACTGAATACATTCTGGGGTGGGGGCCTAACTATATCCTGTTGAAATTTCTACTTGCAGCTGGCTCTTACAGGAAACACCCACCTTGGGGCCTCCCAATGACAATCTAGATGACCCCCTTTTAAATTCCACCCTGTCTCTCAGAGGGAAGCAAGGGAGGCTTTCCCATCTGTCTCCCATGGGGAGAGAGAGGAGGCTCCCTCTCCTGCCTCTCAGGGGGAACCTAGCAGGCCTCGGAGCCCTGAAACCTCAACCCTTGAGTCGACAACCACTTCTGCTCCACCCTACTCACCCATATACCAATGTCACCAAAGGAGGAGAGACCCAGTCCAGCAGGACATACTAGGAGTGGGGCCTCATAGCTCCCTGCTCCTTCTGGCCTCCTGCCTCTGAGAGAAGTAGCGGGTGCAGAAGGCCCCGCTCCGGTACGCGCGCCTTTCTCAATAGCTGACCTGCAGCAGTGCAAGGAAGGGCTAGGAAGCTTTTCTGAGGATCCCTCAGGCTTCATTAATAACTTCCATATCTTAACCCTTGCCTTTGATATGGCCTGGAGAGAACTTTACATGTTCTAACTACGTGTTGCTCCCCAGAAGAAAAGCAACTAATTTAGGAAAGGGCCTGAAAACATGCAGGTCAATTACATACTGAAGACCCGGGCAATGCGAGGCCTGCAGCCGAGGCTGTCCCAGATTATGAGCCCACCTGGGACTATAATACACCAGGAGGGAACAGGAGTAAATCTGCCACGATACAGTGCCTATTGGCTGGAATGAGGGCCTGTATCAGAAAGCCAGTGAATTATGACAAGGTTAAGGAAATAACACAAGGAAGGGAAGAGAACCCTGCACTGTTCTGCAGCAGACTGGCAGAGGCCTTTCAGAAACACACTAATTTAGACCCATCGCCTCCAGAGGCGCAGGTATTAATAGGGCAACACTTTATAACCCAGTCACCCCTGATATTCATAAGAAGCTTCAGAAATTACAAATGGGGCCCCAAACCCCTTTGGCACAACTGATGGATGTTGCCTTCTCAGTCTTTATCAATCGAGACTTAGAGGAGAGACAGGCCAAGCTACTTGCATTAGCTCTTAGTGGCAACATTGGCTGTGGCCAGTGTTGAGGTCACCTGGGAAAGCCACAGAGGCGTGGAGGGCACAAGGATCAAATGTGCTTTAGGGGCAAATGCCCTGGACACTGGGCAAAAGAATGCACTAAGCCACCCCCGGGGCCATGTCCCAAGTGCAAAGGAACAAACCTTGATCCCCGGCACTGGAAAGTAGACTGCCCCCGTTCCCAGAGCAGACAGGGGTCATCTCCTATGGCCATGGCAGCACTTGAGGACTGAGGGTGACCGGGAGCAGGTTGGCCCCAGCCTACACCAGCATCTCGATCCCTACAGAAGAATCCCGAGTGACTCTTGACCTGGCAGGTAAGAAAATTAATTTTCTTGTTGATACTGGGGCCATTTACTCTGTCCTCAATTCATATGCTGGTCCTCTCTCCTCTCACTGAAGTCATATTATGGGGGAAGAAGGAAAATCTAGGACTTGTTTTTACACACTCCCTATCACTTGTCACTTTGAAACCCAAATTTTTAAGCATTTTTTCCTAGTCATTCCACAATGTCCCATACCATTGCTAGGACGAGACCTCCTAGCCAGACCACTATTCAGATAGTTCCTAGCCAGGAACTATTCTGAAGTTTCAGGAGGTCCCAGATAAGGTCCTTATAATTATGCTAGCCTGTGAAGACAAGAAGGAAGATAATATCCCAGAGCAGATTTTACTCCGGGGTTCCTGGCAGGGACAGCACAGCCCAACCAGTCCAAATCCACCTAAAGCCTGGAGTAGCCCCCCCCCATCAAGTGGGGGGCTTTAGAGGGTCTGCAGCCCATCATAGAGAAGCTTGTTACACGCAGGCAGCTGGTACCCTGTCAGTCTCTCTGCAATATTCCAATTCTTAAACCCACAGAGGAATACCGGTTAGTCCAAGACTTAGATTAATTGATGAGGCTGTGGTCCCCTTCCATCCCCTTGTGGCCAACGCATGTACTATCCTCACCCAGGTACCAGACTATACTCAGCGGTATACTGTCTTAGACTTAAAAGATGCATTCCTTTGTATCCCTGTCCACCCAGATGCCCAGTACCTGTTTGCATTTGAGTGGACAGACCCCAAAACAATGGCCCATCAACAGTAAACCTGGATGGTGCTACCACAAGGATTTAGAGACAGCCCCCCTCTATTTATGAGAGTGTTAGAGAAAGATCTAAGAGATTTATAGCTGTGATAAGGATCAGTTTAACAACAGGTAGATGTATCTTAATCTGTAGCCCCACAAAGGAAGCCTCAGATCACAACACTATCCTCACTCTGAGCTTCCTTGGGGGCTGGGGATATCGAGTCTCTAAGAAAAAGGCCCAAACTTCTAAATAGAAAGTAAACTATTTAGGATACATCTTAACTCCAGGATCTAGGCAGCTGTCACCAGAGAGAATAAAGTCAATCACCGAGCTAACACCACTTGCTATCAAACAGCAGCTCCGCTCTTTCCCGGGAATGGCTGGGTTCTGCAGGATTTGGAACCCAAGCTTTGGACTAATTGCAAAGCCTTTATGCGAGGTTACTAAGGGACCAGACATTAAACCCATTATATGAGAAAAGGAACATGATCAAGCTTTTAATAAACTCAAGCAGGCTCCAGTCAAGGCCCCAGCCCTAGGTATCCCTGACTTAAACAAACCTTTCTCTTTATACATAGCAGAGGAACAGGGAATAGCACTGGGAGTCTTAGTCCAGCAACTAGGAAATGAACCCTGACCTGTTGCAAATCTCTCTAGGAGGCTGGACAATGTAGAAACCGGGTGGCCTCCTTGGCTCAGAGCAGTAGCAGTCACAGCCACATTAACTGAGGAGGCTGCAAAGCTGGTGGTTGGACAAAAGTTAGAGGTTCTAACTCCTAATTAAGTCCAAGGTGTATTAGAAATGAAAGGGCATCTCTGATTAATGGGAAATAGATTAGCCAGATTAGCCTTCTCCTGGACAATGCTGAAGCAACCATAAAAACTTGCAATACCTTAAATCCAGCCTCCTTAATGCCTATAGGACCATCTCCAAATTTAGCTCATTCTTGGGCAGAGGTTAGTAATCTCACCTATTCCAGCAGGGCTGATTTGTTGGACCAGCCCTTAGGAAACCCTGATGAAGAGCGGTTCACTGATGGGAGCAGTTTTGTACAGAGCGGGCAGTGAAAAGCAGGGTATGCAGTGTTTAGTTTATATGGCACTGTTGAGGCACAACCTCTCCCACCCTCAACTTCAGCCCCCCAAAAGGAAGAGATTATATAGCTCTTGCCCAAGCTCTCATTCTAGGACAAGGAAAGAGGATTAATATTTATACAGATTCCAAACATGCCTTCTTTGTTCTGCACACTCGCTCATGCTGCCATCTGGAAAGAAAGGGGACTCCTTACTGCAAGGAATTCCCCTACTAAGCACTGACAGGAAATCTTAAATCTGCTAGAAGCAGTTAGACTCCCTATATAGGCAGCAATAATGCACCATAGGGGTCACCAGATGGATACGCCCCATTACCAAGGGGAGCAGAAAGGCAGACCAGAAGCTAGGAAGGCAGCTCAGAGGCCAGTCACAGAGTTGGCACAGTTCCCTTCCCTAGACAATGCTGACTTGAAGCCTGATTACACATCTCAGGAGAAATCACGGGCTACAGAGCAAGGGGGCATTCAGGAAGGGCCCTGGACTTACACAGGCCAGAAAGTTCTCCTTCCCCAGACCTCTCAATGCAAGGTTTTAAAGGCCCTGCATGACTCCTTCCATATAGGAAGAAATGCTACTACAGCATTACTCAATAAATTATTGACAGGCAAAGGACTAACAACTACTATAAAGAATATTTGCCAAGACTGCTCCCTTTGCACCTACAACAACTCTGGGCAAAAGCCATCTCTCCCCCCACAGCCACAACCTGTTCAGTGGAGGGGACCCTATCCAAGAGAAGACTGGCAGATTGATTTTACCAAGATGCCCGGCTGTAAAGGATATGAGTGTCTACTAGTTTTAATAGATACTTCACTGGGTGGATTGAAGCCTTTCCAACCACAACAGAGAAGGCCAGAAGGCCACAGAAGTAGTAGAGGTGCTCCTAAAATAAATGCATAGGCTGGTTTGGTCTCCCACACCCCCTACAGAGTGATAACAGGCCTTCCTTCACCTCTGAAGTCACTCAATCAGTCTCTGAGGCCCTATGTGTAAAATACTGCCTCCACTCTGCTTGTAGACCTCAGTCTTCTGGAAAGGTAGAGCAGGCGAACAAACTTTAAAAAGAACGTTAGCAAAGCTCTGTCAGGACCCTTCTGAAAACTGGGAAAAATCACTGGCAATAGCCCTCATAAGAATAAGGGGCTTCCCTAAGGCTAATACTAGGCTCAGCCCTTTTGAAATGCTGTATGGCAGGCCATTCCTAATTCTGGATTTAATATATGAGGCTGAGACCCATCAAGCCATGAAACATATGATAAACTTGGGGCAGGTACAAAAGGCATTACAGGAACAGGGGAATGAAGTCTTGCTTTCTCCCAAAGGAGAACTCCAGGCCACTGTATCTCCGGGACACTGGGTACTTCCCAAAACTTGGAGAGAAGTGTCTCCTGCAGGTTAACTTAATCCCAAATGGAAGGGACACTACCAGGTTGTCCTGAGTACCCCCATGGCTGTGAAGCTATTGGGAGTCGATAGTTGGATTCATAGTTCCAGGGTAATGCTGGCTCCTGTTGATCCAGATCACTCCTCAGACTAGCAGAGGAATCCAGTCTCCACATACTCCTGTGCGCTGGTGGAGAACCTCGAGTTCCTTTTCCACAGGACTACGCCTGAGTCTGATAAATACCTTCCTATTTTACCCCTTAACCCCATTCACTTATGTTAACTCTCCACCTAAAACTTCCCATGACCCCCTAAACATTAGCTAATCATATGACCCAATCTTTAAATTAAATTATTCCTGTTGGCTTTGTCTTTCCACCCGTAGTTGGGGCTATGTTCAGCCACTGGCACCAGAACAGTGGGGAAATGTCTCTGCAACCCTGGATGAAAAGACTGTACATTCCAGCCATGGGGCATTATAGCCACTCAAAACCTTGCTAAACTATTACCCAGGACTTTCTCCACTAGCAGTCAACGCTCCCCTAGAGGGCCTCTGTTTTCTCACTTAACAAACCATCTGCAAGTTGACCACCCCTTGTGCATTGTCGGTCATGCTCCAGGAGACATGCCTGTGGGAAGGCTTGCTGACAGGCAGTGCTGACAAAAGTTTCTAATCCAAGGTCCCCCTCTCATAAACACTACTCACGGAATTCTCACCACAATGCCCAATATCTCTGGGGGAATTCCTAACCCAGGGGGTGAAGCAAATTTTACACATGCACACTGTCCAAAGCCAGCTGTTCCTAGCCCACCTCTAGACTCACAAAAACAGCATACTGCCAAGGCAGGCCATCCTATCCAGTTAATAAATTCCTCCCACAAGGAAGAGAGGACTGTATCAGTCTGAACTGCATCTCTCAGGTCGCCATATATTTTGGACTGAAGAGGGGCTCTATCTTTCCTGAATTCATAAATAGCCCAAATTTCCACAACCCTGTAATAGACCCCTTGGTCACAGCCTCGCTGGTGACACAAGAATTACAATGGTGGGGTCCTAAATACCCCAGGACCAAACAACTAGTCAAAGGCAGATACATCTCTGTAGAAACCCAGCCAGTTAAGCTGGCAGAAATTGCTCTGATGGCAGAAATACCCCCTTTGACAGGAGTCTGTTGGGTCTGTGGGTCCCAGGCATACTGGACCTCCCTCCACAGTGGAGGGGAATCTGCTCCCTCGGGTATGTGCTTCCTGACGTTTCCATAGCATATAAAATGCCTCCCTTCCATTCCCATTATGAGGACAAAGACATCATTTCAAGAGGGCTAGTCCCCTCATTCCTCTAATATCACTTATTGGGGTTCTCTCTGCCATGGGAGCAGTGGTAGGGGGAGCTTCATTAGGAATCCACCACCGCCTATCCCAGGAAACAGCTGAGTCATTAACTAAAACAGGGGAAATGCTTGCAGCACTCCAAGGGCAACTGGACTCATTAGCTGGAGTTGCCCTCCAAAATCGAAGGGCATTAGACCTCCTCACAGCCTCGGCAGAAGGAACATGTTTATACCTCAAGGAAGAGTGTTGCTTCTGTGTTAACAAGTCAGGACAGGTCCAGCAAAACATCCAAAGCATTCTTAAGTCTGCTTGGATCAAAAGTTCAACCTCTCTATGGATTCAAATTCATGGCTCATGTCTTTACTTTGTAGCACTGTTATTAATTATACTAGTGATACTATTATTTGGACCCATGATAATCAACTTACTAAATTCATCTCTTCTAGAATAGAGGCTATAAAGCTGCAAATGATTGTCACAAACAACTATCAACCTCTGAAACTGGAGGCTCTAGGCATGTATCATGGGCCAACGGAAGGACACTTTCCTCCCCATCCTCTGACGGCCATACAGCATCCACGACAGTCTCAGAAATTCTTCACCAACTCCGAGACAGAATAGGGCGAGAGTTTCGTGGTTCTCAGTAGGCAGGGTCTGCTGTCCCATCCAAGCCTGAAGCAGCTACAGAAGACGGACCTTCACCCCTCAGCAGCGCAAAAAAGAATTTTGAGAATCATGTCTCTCCAGGGGAAAAGAGGCAGGAGACTGTGTAGGAAGAACTCTGAGACTGCAATACTGTTACTGGCCAGCATTTAGTACCCTGGTTGCCAGGAAATGCGTTTTACCACTTAAGTAGAACAAATAGTAAACAGAGGCAGACAGGAGGAAGGAGACACGTCTCACAAGCTAACTCAGCAGTCCTGAGCCTGGTCTGACAATATTGCCAGGTGTTCCAACATCACAAGTAACACTATGTTAGCAAGGAAGGGGGGAAGTCCTTGAAATTCTATGTAGTGTTTCCACTGCCTGGGAAAGAAAGCCTTGAAGCTGTGCTTTCATCCCAGGCCTGAAATGTAGGAGAGGGTCCACAGTGCCCAAAGAGGAGCCTATAAATAACTTTGGGTAACTGCCCCAACTTTAATTAACCACCTCCTGTCATGCATCTGTTTTACAACAAGATGAACAAATGGAATCTGGAGCAAGCTAAAGATTTGGGCTAACAGACCCCACACATACCTAAGTTTGGGCAGTCACATTGTTACCAAACAAGGGTCCGGGGGGGGGGGGGGGGGGAATAGTTGGCNGGGAGGGCAATACTTGGCCCACCAAGGGATGCCAAAAAACTGCTACAGAAAACAGAGGCCCCTCCCAAGGACAATATATTAATATCTATTGGGCTCTTCTGTCCGCCGCCAATTGGAAAGACACCTCTCAATGCCAGAGATTTGTGAAAAGGAAACAAAATCTTTATTTAATGCTATTTAGGCCTAATGCCTTCATTAAAATATTAAAGTCTTCAAGGTATACACCTACACCCACCCCCCCACCCCACCCCCACACACACACAGCGCTCCCTTCTCCCACTATCCCAACTCTGGGTACCGTAAATCAGGAGAAGAGCACACGTCCGTTTTTCAGGTAGCTGGCACTGTGGGCTGTGTCACTGTCCAGGCAGGATCTCCAATTAATCCAAAGTCATGCGGCACCTATCACTGGCAAGAGTTCTTTGTACCAAGTTCCAGTCAAAGTCTCTCCCGCTTTCCAGGCCACTCGGCCAAAGGGAGCACCCCAAAGCCACCTGGGCCTCTTCTACCAAAGCCACACTCCACCAAAAGTGCGTCTTTCTTCTTCACCTGGCCACAGGGATCTCCATTCTGGCAAAGCTGCGAGGTTTTCCCTTTCACCTGGGAAAGAGGGGGTCTGCACTCTTCTGAAACCTCGTGGCTCTCTCTCCTAATGGCTACAGGGGTCTACATCTTCCCAAAACAGCGTAGCTCTCCCCCTCACCTGGCCAAGAGGGGGTCCTCACTCTGCTAAAGCCACAAGGCTCTCATGCAGGCACCATCTCAGAGGATCAGCCCCCAGTTACATCCTGGGTAGAAGCCACTCACTTCTCCCTGGCCCAAAACTTGGCCACAGCTATTTAACATATCTATGAAACCAGTTAAAGATTATAGATATGTTAAATGACCATTCTAGAGGTTAGCTGCAAAACTGTTGCTATGCAAAACAACTCTCAATGGCCCTGCTCCATTTGTCCTTAATATTTCCTCCAATATTCCTATACACTTTAAGTTCTGGACACCATTCCAAATCTTTTGGCTGCACCCTGTATCAACATCCCCCTGAAAAATCTGGTACCACATTTACTTGTTAATCAATATATAACATTTTTACTCCCATCATGCCAACTATATACGTCCTCAGGACAAAGGACTTGCTCTTTTGGCTCTCTTCGCTCTCTGGCCACCTGGCCTCAGGCGACCGGAGGGTTTTCCACCCTGGGGGCTTGCCACCCTGGCCTTCAGCCACTCTTACTTTTGTCACCCTGCTTTGCCCGGAACCTACGCCTTTCACCCCACCACCCTACCTGGGGCAGTTCTCTTCTATGGGAATGGATCACTAATAAACTAATTGCCCACTGATCTGTACAGATTTGCTGATCTGTACGTCTTTACGTGCATCAGAAAGAAGAACCACATCTCTCCCATTAACAAAAGTAACACAACATCCTGGGTTATTTCCCACAAACTATACAGTGAATAAGTCTGCATTGCAAAACATAGTAGCATATATGCACATTCCTTATTCTGAAACAGATAAATATATAAATCTGGAAAGTTGTTATGAGAATGTTTCATTAAATCTCTACTACATGCTATCATCTTGAAAATGATAGCAAATTTGGAAGATGGAGGTGATGTGGGTGGAAGCTGAGTCCACTTGCTTGTACACCCAACTGTACTCTGTTCTTCTACTACAAAGAACAGAGTGAACAGCCAACAGAATCCCAGCTGATAGGAAGTTTAGAAGACACAGTGTGCAGAGAACGCTTAAAAACGGGTGGTGGTAAGATTTTATAGCCGACGGGAAGGCACCTGGGCTTTGCGCTCAAAACCAGGGCTGCTGCCTCCCCTCCCAGAGCCCTACCAGCAGGGGCCAGGATGTGTAAAGCCTCTGGAGGGATAAAAGGGCAGTAAGTGACACACGGTTGGCAGTGTACCCTGGCTGGGGTTGTGGTCACTGGCTTGGACAGTACTAGAGAAACTGAGGACCTGAGTGACACCTGGACCTGGGAGAAGAAATGGACAGCGACTGGCCGTGACCCAGATAGTCCCTGGACCGCTCAGAGAGTTGGACTGGGTGGAAAGCCGGGCACTTGTTAGGAGTGGCAGGCAGCACACAAGGGAACTTCTCTCAAAAGTGGAACTGGCTGCCGTTCAGGGACCTTGCACACCCAGTGGCAGGGCCAGTGAAGAGGGAGGAGTGGGAGCGTGATTTGCTGCCACTCAGGGTGCCTCATGTATTGATCAAAGAAGGGCACAAGGGTTCAAAGAAGCAGCGGCGCCCAGATACTTCTTTCAATAGGGGAACTGAGCAAACGTGCAGGGACTTTGTGCTCACACAGCAGCCAAGCCCACAAAGCAGGGGAGGGCGCAATTTGCTCCCATTCAGTGCACCTCACTGACTGATCAGGGTCAAAAAATGACGTGGATTATCAGCCCTGGCCTGGCGCAAATGCACAGAGTGGATAGGTTGGGCCGCCCAGTGCAGTGAGGGCCTGGGCTGGAAACGGCACCTGTGATTACTGTAGCCCAGATGGAGCCCCCGTCCTAGTGGAACCGCAGCAAAGGAAAACAAGGGAGTTGAGCCCCCTTCTGCTGGCAAGATGGGGGAGACATGCAAAACCGGTTTGGCAGCTCTAAAATCAGTAGGAGGCTCCCCACCCCTTTTTTTGCTAGAGTGAGACAGTAAGACCTGAACTTTGGAAAAAACAGTGAACCAGAAAGAGGTCAGAAGGTAAACACCAACAGCTGAGACAAATTTCCCTTGGCTACTTATCTTTCAGAACTTACATTTTTTAAATTTTTCTTCTTTCCATTTAGTTTCTTTGGTTTGTTTGTTTTTATTGTACGTTTAGTTTTTTATTCTCCCTTTCATATAGCATTTAAATTTTTCTTCATCCATTTCACTCATATTCCAAATAACACGCTACTCTTGATCTTTAACTTTTTATTCTTTTAATTCAGATTATATACTTCTCATTGTCAGAGATGGGCACAAGTAATCAGGTTCTTGGTGATCAGGACAAATAATTGAACCAAACACCCAGAGTTTATAGCAGAGAACATGGGAGCAGGCCAACTCCAAGCAGAGATTGACCTCATGGGCTGGAGGGATTCTATTCTTACAGGATAGATCCTTCCTGGCTAGTTTTAGCAGGCTTTTATTGCACGTGTGCAAGTAGTTGTATTGCTTTAAAGCTATAGCGCATATGTCTCCCATGATTTTCCCTGATTGGCCACTGGAGAAGGGGTAATACAATATTACCAAATGCATCCCCCTTCTCCTGGGGCCCCCCTGTACAGCTCTCCATGTCAGAGATTGTTGAAAAGAAATTATTCAAAACTTATACAGACTTAAAACTAATGACTTAATGTCTTCCTTAAAATCCCAAAGTTCTTTAAAACACCACAAACACACAAAGTCCTTCCTTCCTCCCTTTGCCCGGTCTGGGGTACCGTATCTCAGGAAAAGAAATAGGAGTCCATGGCTCAGGCAGCCCCAGGATCTTCCCAGTAATCCATGCTTAGCTGGTAGGCCTCCCTCAGTTCCTGGCACCACGAGCTGTGTTGCTGGGATCTCCAGTTCTTATTCCAAAACCACATGGCACCTTCTCATGGCCCACCAGCGAGAGTCCTTTCCGCCCTTTCCTTCCTGTAGTGTCCCTCCCGCATTCTTCCAAACTGCTAACAAAGAGCTCTGCGTCGCTGCTACGTCTTGCTTTCTGGCTTCCTAAGCTGCATGGCTTTTCTCGTCATGGCTGCCACACCTGGGTTTAAATCCCAGCACCAATCTTCCTTTGTTCCCCCATTTCCAACTCCTCTGACAATTGGCTACTCTTGCCAGTATTCCCATATTGTTCCAGCTTTTCTGGGCTGCCATAGTAAGTCTGGGCAGGCATGCCCCTGTGGCATGGAGCCAATCATCTCCAAGCTCTCACACAGACACTGTAACTGGGAGGATTTGCCTCCCAGTTACATCTTGGGTAGAAATCACTCCCTTCTCCCTGGCTCAAAGCATGGCCACAGCTATTTAACATATCTATGAAACCAGTTAAAGGTTATAGATATGTTAAATGACCATTCCAGAGGTTATCTGCAAAACTGTTGCTATGCAAAACAGCTCTCAATGGCCCTGCTCCTTGTGTCCTATCCCCCAGTTCAGACTTGTGGGGGTGAGGACACCCATATTTTTTATATTTCCTGGAAACCCTGAGTTCTGGACCCCATTACCAATCATTATTTTTGGGGTCCCCTGGCTGCACCCTCTTACATTATCATACTATTGTTATTCCAGATGCCACCCACGACCCTTTCCTGGTGTTAATCCATTTCCCCATCTTCCTCAGCTTTATTACTGTTGTGGTTAACTTTAATTTCTCTAACACTAGGCCAAGTTTCTATTCCTTACTGTCACTATTTCTCCCCCATCTAACCTCACATGAGTGTTCTTCTTTCCTTTGGTTCTCAGGCTGGCACTTGATTCACTGAGCCACACTAGCCAGGGCTGTGCTTTTCTTTCTTAAGTCAGTTCACATTCTTTTCCCCTTCTAATAAGAGTCTTATTTTTTCACATTTATAAGCAGTGGCTAGTTGGGGAAATACCCTGGTTATTGCTGTGCTTCTCCACAGGAACTCCTATTTATTCACTACTTGTTTGTACTTTAAACCCCATAGAATACTCCCCCACTATCTTACCCTGCCCCTGATCAGGTAAGTAAGGAATTTTACTTCACTGTTTTCTCTCCCCTGATTTTTTTTCTTCCTTTATTCTCCCTCTCTCAACCTGGGCTTTACTTTTTACTCTTATTAGTAGGATTCCTCCTTTCTCTCAAAATCACTTTTCTTTACTATAGACAACTCATAATCACTTTTCACTTCTCATCAATATTTTTATTTTCATTCCGCCTTTATTCAACTTCATTCAGCTGTCACTGCTATTAAGGCTGCTGTGGTTTTTCTGCAATTTTGCTTCCATTGGTCCAGTACCTTTTCAATTTTACTTCAAACCTCATAGTGTACTCTTCCCTCTTCTTTTTTTTAAAATTTTATTTATTTACTTATCTTTAGAGGGGAAAGAGAAAGGGAGAGAAACATCAATGTATGGTTGCCTTTCATGCGTCCCCTGCTGGGAGTTGGCCTGCAGGGAACCCGCCTGCAACCCAGGTATGTGCCCTGACTGGGAATCGAACCGCGATCCTCTGGGTCCCAGGCCTGTGCTCAATCCACTGAGCTACACCAGCCAGGGCTCTTCCCTCTTCTTAACCAATTGTTCCCATCACCCTTTCATGTTTTGCTTACTTTGTAAATTTTGCTCTCCCTTTCTTCACCTTGGTAATATCCCAACTCTTATAAGTTCTTCTACCTCTTATCACACAACAATATCTTCCCTTCTTTTAGTCATCTCATAGTCTTTTTGTCATATTTCATAATATCTGCAATCTCTCTTCACCTTTAATAGCCAGTTCAATTGCGACTGAAATTGCTGGTGTGATAGGGGGTTCTTTATGCTGGCATAGGTTTGGTGGTCTGGTAATACTGCTTTGTTAACCAACACCTGTACAACAGCACACAAAACAAGGAGGGAGTTGTGAATACCAGCAAACCTGCTGGAGGCAAGAACCTACCAACAATGGAGCCACCAACAGGTAAAGCCCAAGCACAACAAGAGAGTCCACACAAACAGAAGAAAGGACAGCCCTAGAGCATCCAGACAAAGAGAAAAAAGACACCACATCACAGAATCCCAGAGAACTCCTACCACAGAAATTCACTCTACAAAGATAGCTGACAAAGCAGAACATCAGGTATCGCAGAAACAAAGTCACCTAAAATGGGGATATAGAGAAAGAACCCACAATAAAAAAAAGTAGAAGACTCCTCAGCAGAAGAACTAAAGGAAATGGAGGCAAGCAAACTACTAGATGTAGAATTTGAAGGAATGGTTATAAGGATGCTCAAGGAACTCACTGACAACTACAAGGAACTGAGTGGTAACTACAACAATATGAAAAAAGAAATAGAAACTATAAAAAGAACCAAGAAATAACAAAGAATATGATATCTGAAATAAAAAATACACTAGAAAGAATTACAAGCAGGCTGGATGAAGCAGAGGACCAAATTAGTGAGCTGGAAGACAAGATAGAAAGAAATATCCAGGTAGAGCAGCTGCACAAAAAAAGACTCCAAAAAACATGAAGATAGCATAAGGTAGGGGTGTCAGACTCGTTTTCACTGGGAGCCACATCAGCCTCGAAGTTGCCTTCAAAGGGCCAAAATAATTTTAGGACTGTATAAATGTAACTACTCCTTAAGTAATAAGGAGTTGAAATTACATTTGGCCCTTTCACGGCAACTATGAAGCTAGTGTGGCCCCCAGTCAAAATGAGTTTGACACCCCTGGTTTAAGGGAATTGCAGGACAATATGAAACACAACAACATTCTAATCATAAGAATACCAGAAGGAGTAGAAAAGAAGCAACAGCTAAAAAAACTTGTTTGAGCCCTAGCTGGTGAGCCCTGGCTGGTGTGGCTCAGCGGACTGAGTGCCAGCCTGATTCCCAGTGAGGGCACATGCCTGGGTTGCAGGCCAGGCCCTCAGTAGGGGAGGGCAAGAGACAACCACAAATTGATGTTTTTCTCCCTCCCTCCCTCTCTGTCTAAAAATAAATGAATAAGTCTTTAAAAAAATGAAAGAACTTTTCAAAAAACTCAAGGGAAGAATCCATCAAGAAGATACAAACATTATAAACATATATGCACCCCAAATAGGAGCACCCAAAGATATAAGAAAAATCTTGGAGGACTTCAAGAAAGATATAGACAACAACATACTTATACTACAGAATTTTAACACACCACTATCAACATGGATAAATGGATAAATCTACCAAACAAATTATAAACAAGGATATATAGCAGTGAACAATACCCTAGATCAAATAGATTTAAGATATGTATAAAACCTTTCATCTCCAAAAAGCAAAATACACATTATTTTCAAATGCCCATGGAACACTGTCAAAGATAGACCACATGAAAGGACACAAAACAAGCGTCGACAAATTCAAAAAAATTGAAATCATATCAAGCATCTTCTCATACCACAAGGGCCTGAAACTAGAGAGCAACTTCAAGGAAAAATTCAAAAACACTCAAATTCATGGAGATTAAATAGCATGCTAATAAACAATGAATGAGTCAATAATAACATCAAGGAAGAAATCAAAAAGTTTCTGGAAACAAAATGAACTCACAACAACCCAAAACTTGTGGGACACAGCAAAAGCAGTCCTCACAGGGAAGTTCATAGCAATACAGGCTTACCTAAAAAAGAGAAACATTTCAAACAAAAAACCTAACCCTACACCTACAAGAAGTGGAAGAACAACAATAAACAAAGATCAGAGAAAGTAGAAAGAAGAAAATAACAGATCAGAGCACAATTAAATGACATAGAAACTAAAGGCACAATTCAAAGAATTAGTAAATCCAGAAGCTGGTTCTTTGAAAAGATAAACAAAATCAATAAGCCTTTAAGCAGGCTTGTCAAGAAAAAAAGAGAGGCACCAAATAAACACAATCAGAACTGAAAGAGGAGAGATTACAACTGACACCACAGAAATACAAAGGACTGTAAGAAATTACTATGAAGAACTGTATGCCAAGAAATTTGAAAAGCAAGGTGAAATGGACAAATTTCTAGAAAAATATAATCTTCCAAAACTCAATGAAGAAGAAGTAGAAAGCCTGAACAGACCAGTAACAGCAGATGAAATTGAAGCAATAATCAAAAATCTCCTGGCACACAAAAGCCCTGCACCAGATGGTTTCATAGGAGAATTTTACAAAACATTTCAGGAAGATCTAACCCCTACATTTCCCAGAATATACAAAATACCCAAGAAGAGGGAAGACTCCCAAGCTGTTTATATGAAGCCAGCATCATCCTAATCCCCAAACCAGATAAAGACAGAACAAGGAAAGAAAACTTCAGGCCAATATCGCTGATGAACATAGACACTAAAATCTTCAACAAAATGTTTGGAAACCACACCCAGCAATGCATTAAAAATATAATACACTATGACCAAGTGGGCTTCATCCCAAGGATGCAAGGATGGTACAATTTTCGCAAATCAATAAATATATACATAACATAAACAAAAGAAAGACAAAAAATCACATGATCACATCAATAGATGCAGAAAAGGCATTTAATAAGGTACAGCACCTATTTATGATAAAAAACACTCAGCAAAGTGGGAATAGAAGGAGCATACCTCAACATAATAAAGGACATGTATGAGAAACCTACAGTCCACATCATATTTAATGGGCAAAAACTAAAAGCTTTCCCACTAAGATCAGGAACAAGACAAGAATGTCCACTTGCACCACTACTATTCAACATAGTATTGGAAGTCCTAGCCACAGCGATCAGAGAAGAAAAAGAAATAAAAGCCATCCAAATTGGAAAGGAGGAAGCAAAACTGCCGTTGTTTAAGGATGACATGATAATGTACATAGAAAGCCCTGTAGACTCCACTAAAAACCTACTCAACCTAATAAGTGAATTTGGCAAAACAGTGGGATTCAAAGTCAATGTTCAGAAATCAAAGGTATTTTTGTATACCAACAATGATATATCAGAAACAGAAATCAGGAAAAAATCCCATTTGCTACAGCAATGAGAAAAACAAAGTATCTAGGAATAAGCTTTACCAGGGAGGTAAAAGACCTCTACTCAGAAAACGACACAACACTGAAGAAAGAAATTGAGAAAGACAGAAATAATTGGAAGCATATATCGTGTTCATGGATTGGAAGATTAACATCACCAAAATGTCTATATTACCCAAAGTAATTTATAGATTCAACTCAATCCTTATTAAAATACTAATGACATATTTCACAGTTATAGAAAAAAATTTTCTAAAATTTATATAGAACCATAAATGACCCCCAATAGCTGCAGCATTTTTGAGAAAGAACAAAGTGAGAGGGATAACAATACCTGATATCTAACTATATTACAAGCCCATTGTAATCAAAACAGTTTGGTACTGACATAAGAATGAACATATAGATCCATGGAACAGAATAGAGAGCCCAGAAATAAACCCACGTCTCTATGGTCAATTAATATTTGACAAAGTGGGCAAGAGTATAAAATAGAGTAAAAATAGCCTCTTCAATAAGTAGTATTAGGAAATCTAGATAGCTACATGCAAAAGGATAAAACTTGACCACCAACTTACACCATACACAAAAATAAACTCAAGATGGATAAAAGACTTAAAGATAAGTTGCAGCACCATAAAAATCCTAGAGGAGAACATAGGCAGGAAAATCTTAAATATTCCACACAGCAATATTTTCACTGATATGTCACCCAGAACAAGGAACATAAAGGAAAGAAGAAACAAATGGGATCTCATCAAAATAAAAGGCTTCTGCACAACTACAGAAAACATCAACAAAATGAAAAGGGAACCAACCATATGGGAAAATCTATTTGCCAATAATACTTCAGACAAGAGTTTGATCTCCAAAATGTATAAAGAATTCACATGACTCCACACCAGGAAGACAAACAATGCAATGAAAAAATGGGCAAACTTGGCTAATGTGGCTCAGTGGATTGAGCACAGGTGTGCAAACCAAGGAGTTGCGGGTTCCATCCACAGTCAGGGCAGATGACTGGGTTGTGAGCCAGGCACCCAATAGGGGACGCTCAAGAGGCAAGTACACTTCAATGTTTTTCCCTCTCTCCCTGCCTTCCTCTCTGTAAAAATAAATAAATAAAATTCTTTTTAAAAAAGAAAAAAGGGCAAAGGACCTGAACAGACACTTCTCCAAGAAGGACAGACAGAGGGCCCAGAGACATGGAAACATGCTCAGCATCACTAGCCAACAGAGAGATGCAAATTAAACCCACAATGAGATACCATTTCACACTGGTCAGAATGGCCATCATAACCAAATCAACAAACAACTAGGACTGGCAAGGTTGTGGAGAAGAGGGAACTCTAGCACACTCTTGGTGGGAATGCAGACTGGTGCAGCCACTGTGGAAAACAGTATGGAATTTCCTCAGAAAACTAAAAATGATACTGCCTTGTGACCTGGCAATTCCACTGCTGGTACTATAGACTTAGAACCCTAAAACATCAATTCAATAGAACCTATGCTCCCCAATGTTCATGGCAGCACAATTTACAATAAATAGCCAAGTGTTGGAAGCAGCCTAAGTGTCCAGCAGTAAATGGGTGAATCCAAAAACTGTGGTATATTTACACGATGAAGTACTATGCAGCAGAAAGAAAGAAAAAGTTCCTACCCTTCATGACCGCATGGATGGAACTAGAGAGTATTAAGCTAAGTAAAAGAAGCCAGGTGGTGAAAGACAAATACCATATGATCTCACCTGTAAGGGACCTAATCAACAAAACAAGCAAGCAAAAATATAACCAGAGATATTGATGAAGAACTGACAGTAAGCAGAGAGGAGAGGATGAGGGGATAGTGGGGGAAAGAAGGGGGAGGGTCATCAAGGAACAGGTATAAAGGACCTCTGGACAAAGCCAAAGTGGGGTAGAACTGAGGGTGGGAGGTGGGGGTGAGTGTGGTGGGGGAGAGCAGTGGGGGGAAAATGGAGACAAGTGTTTTTAAACAACAATAAAAACTCATTTTACACTTCAAAAAAGAAATATATCACTTAAAATAAGATTGCATACTAATAAATAGGTACTTTTCTTTTTTAAAGAAATGGAAATTTTTTCTTGATTTAAAATATTGATCTTATTTCTGAAAATACTCTGAACTTATAATAATAAAAAGAAACTTTGTCATTTAAAAAAAACAAGAGAAAATGATAGCAAAAGTAATAAAAGCAGGCAGAAGGTCAGCTGTTTTTCAGAGGAGTGTGTGTATGGTGTTTTCATATAAGCACATAAATAATATCTAGATTAAACATTTGGTTTTATGGTCACGTGAGGTCTTTATTACCACCACATGAGTGAAGTCGAGCAAAGTGCTGTGTGGGGTCCCCTTCCCACTACTCTATGTCTGGTGCTCCTCTCACTTCCCTGCTGATGACAGTGCAGGGGCGGAAGACACCTGGGTGGTTGACCAAAGCTCCTAGGTGACAAGCTTTAGTGTTTCTGAGGAGAAGGAAGATGTATAATTTATCCTAAGAAATTGATATTTTTCTGTGGATGGTTGAGCTAGATAAATTTAAAAAGAATCCTCATGGAGATAAAGACAAGTGTTGGGGGGGTGTATTTGTGCTTTAAAAAAAGTCAATAGAGACCATGAAGAATCTATGAAAAAAAACCTGAATATTTGACAAAGCATTTTAACCCTTATAATTTGTCTATTTTGTTCTCATTTATTTCTCTCCTTAGAAAACCTTAAGGGTTCCTCCAGAAAAGCTATAACCCTTATTTTAAATACTAGCCTTTCATCTTAGTCTCTCTGGTCCTGAAAACTTGTTTGGTCCAATCAGCATTGGTTCTGGATCCCTTCTCTGTCCCTGTATCATCCCTGCATCCCTCAGTTTTCCTCCCATCAGGGGTATTTTCTGTCTGATGAAAACACTCTGAGTTTCTTTTTCCCCTGGACCCCCTTCTTAAATTCAGTCACTGGAGCAAAACACATTCAAGAGTTCACTCAGGCAAGTCTTCTATTAATCTAGAATCATGCCTATTGTTTCCAGCCTCTCATACCTCCTTCAGGAAGAAAGATGGAGATGAGATTAGGCCTGTGATTACACAGGGCCTCCTTCACTCCCCTAGGCTGCTGCTGCCAGATGAGGTTACCTCACTCAAAGCTCACGCCTGACCCAGGAGAGAAGCTCCTCTCCATCCCAATCCTGTCCTCCATTCTCCACCAACAGCCCAGCCTAGACAGCACCCCTCCCCTGTACCCTAGGTAGTGATGGAGGTCACTGCTCCTAAAGAAAACTGACCTTGGTCATGGTTCTCCTGTTTGCTGGCAGGAAGTGAAAGAAAACATGGTTTTAATCTATATAGCTGTCAGCAAAAAACGTCTCTGGGATTCCATTTCTCACATTTTACATCATAATGAGTAATATACAAGATTACATCAGCTTCCCTTCTAATCATGGTGATAGCTTTGGTTTATCAAGTCTTCTTCAAGAAACCCAAAGAAATTGGTAAGGCTAAAAATGAGTGAAGTGATGGAGCTGATATTTTGGCACTGAAATTCTGAATAGAGCCAAGAAAACACTTAGACAGAGCATTTTAGTGTGTCTCTAAAGAGAGTAATTTCTACAGAAAGGATCTTCTAACCTCCTTCTAACATCCCATCATTCATTATCACATAAAAATTATATTAACCTTGGGAATCAAAGTAGGTTAAGGACATGAGGTTATAGTCTCCAGAACCTCCAAGGTCCCCAAACTCTAATTAAGGAAAAATGAATAAATAAATGGAAGATATTCAGTCTGTGGAATGGAAATTTTTGCAAGATGTGATTCTTTTAATTTCAAATACATAATAAACTATTAATTTTGATGAGGTGTTTAACTGAGTAGATTAATTAAGCAGAATTAGAACAAATTCATATGAATTGCAAACAGTTCAAATGTGGAACACCCTTCTTAAGACTGTGATTATGATTAATGATTATACCGAGAATATATGCACCCACAAGGGGGAATGTTCTCTCATTTACTGGGGACCTCCTGGAACATGATCACATGTGGAAAAAGTTACTGAGGAGAGAGCAGGACCAGACAAATGGTGGGGATCTGAGCTTTAGGAATAGTCATTTTCTGCCCCTCACACTGCCAAGAGTAATGTTTCATGGAATTAATGCACATTTCTGTTCACCTGCCTCTGCCTCTCTTTAGTTCCCTGCTTTCAGAAGATGGTATCATCCTGCTTTCACTTAGTTTCCTAGCTGCGTTTCCAGGCCCAGCGGGTGCCCTGATAGCAGGTGCCCTCTTTCCTGCATGGGGCCACTCAGGTAACTGTTCTGTTTCTGCTTTGGAGCACCCATAAAATAAAATATTTAGTTAGAAAGGTTTCCCAGAATAAAATGAAGTATCTCATTCCATTCTTTTCAAAAGGTACTTTTCGTTCTCAATTCATATACAGATCACAAGTGTTTAGCCATGCTGAGCTGGAATGTTCTCTTTTAAAAAGAAAATGACAAAAAGTTTTAAAAACACAGAGAAATTTTTTAAAATCTTGAGTTCTATGTCCCAAAATTAAAAGTTAAAATTATGTATATTGCTTTTCAAATTATACTATTAAAAAATAGACTACAGAAAAATTGTATGTTATTTTATACTGCTCTAACACTGACTTATTTCATCTGTCAGATAAATTAATGAGAATTAGTAACTTGATATATATATATACTTTCCATCTATACTTACTTTTTAAATATATATATCAATGGATCACTTTTAAAATATACATATTAAATATATATATCACTTTTAAATATATATATCATATATATATTTGATATATATTTTTAAATATATATCAAATTTTTAATATATCACACTTTTAAAATATATATATCAAATATATATTATCAATGAGTGTAGCTCACTGATTGAGTGCAGGCCTGTGAACCAAAGGATTTCAGTTCGATTCCCAGTCAGGGCACACGCCTGGGTTGCAGGCCAGTGCCAGCATGGGATGCATGGGAGGCAACCATACATTGATGTTTCTCTCCTTCTCTCCTTCCCTTCCCCTCTAAAGATAAATAAATAAAATCTTTATATATATATATATAACAATGGAAATATATTGAGATTCAAAAATAGGTATGGGGATTGCCTGAGGGAAAGGACTAGGTGAAGGCAGGGAAAGGGGAAAAACCAGAAAAACTGTATTAGTATAAACAATAATATACAACTAAAGAGAGTATTTATAAAGTTATGCAACTGCACATACAGCAAAAAATCATGAGTGATAAACCTATCTATCTTTCTGTCTCTCTCTCTTTCTCAGCCATTTACTTGTCTTTTGGCAGGCATTTAACTGGTTGTTTTTTTTTCTGCTCTTTTGCAGACATTTCAATACAATTTTTACAATATACATTACTTTTTTCACTTAAAGTGGTAACATATTATACATATTCTCTTTTATTTGTTAATTACATCTGACATTCTAGATTATTTTATATTAGTTTCAGGTATATAGTAAAGTTACTAGACATTTATATAACTTACAAAGTGATCCCCCCCAATAAGTCTAGTACCTTTGGCACCATACACAGCTACCACAATATTATCGACTCTACCCCCTATGCTGTACTTTGCATCCCAGTGACTATTTAGTAACCACCAACTTGTACTTATTAATAGCTCCACCTTTTCACCCAGCTCCCAAACAACTCCCCTCTGTTCTTTGCATCTATGAGTCTATTTAGTCTATTTCTCTTTTGTTTGTTTATTTGTTTGTTTTGTTCTTTAGATTCCACCTATAAGTGAAACCACATGATATTTCTTTTTCTCTGACTGACTTATTTTACTTAGCATAATACCTTCTAGGTCCATCTACATTGTTGCAATATGTAAGTTTTTATTCCTTCTTATGGCTAAGTAATAATCCATTGCACGTATGTACCACAACTTTTAAAAAATTTTATTGGAGTGACATTGGTTGATAAAAATTATATAGGTTTAGGGTATAAAATTCTATAATACAGCAATTGCATATCTTATTGTGCATTCACCATCCTAAATAAAGTCTCCTTCCATCACCATTTCCCCCCTTTACCCTCTTCTATACTCCCCCACCCACTTTTTCCCCTGGTAATCATCATACTGTTGTTTGTGTTATGAGTTTTGTGTTTTGTTTTGTTTTACTTAATCCCTATCAGTGTGTTCCCTGTATCTATGAGTCTGTTTCTGGGTGTGTGTATGGGGTGGGGGTGGGGGGTGGTTCTTAGTTTACTTTGTTTATTAGTTTCCACATACATGTGAAATTACACGTTACTTTTTTTTCTCTGGCTGATTTGTTTCACCTAGCATAATATTTTTGAGATCCACTCATGCTGCTACAAAAGATGAGATTTCCTTATCATTTATGGCCAAGAAGTATTCCATTGTGTAAATGTACTACAGCTTTTTTTGATCCATTTATCTACTGATGGGCACTTGGGCTGCTTCCAAATCTTGGCTAATGTAAATAACTCCGCAAAGTCCATACCCAAACTTGTTGAAATTTTCCTATGAAAATATCCTTGATCTCTTTTCACTCTCTTTAGGCTACTATGAGATATTTGTTACATTTAATGTGGTCTTTGGATGCTTTTAAATATTTATATTAAAATCTCATTGCAGTACCTACTGGTACAAAGTTGCTGCAAGCACTGTACAAGAGTTACTAAAAGACCACAATGTAGGTAATACATGTTTAAGTTCTTGGATGCCTCTATTCACAGCACTTTTGTCCACCAGGGTGACAGCAGAGATGGAACTGAGAGTTTTACGCTAAGTGGAATAAACCAGGTGGTGAAAGACAAGTACCATATGATCTCACCTGTAAGTGGAACCTAATCAACAAAACAAATGAGCAAAATAGAACCAGAGACATGGAAATAAAGAACAAACTGACAGTGATCTGAGGGGTGGGGGGAGGGGAATAATGGGAGATAAGAGGGAAGGGGCAAATCAGGGAGCATGAATAGAGGACCCGTGGGCACAGATCATGGAATGGGCATTGACTGTGCGGGCATGGGCTGGGGCAGGGGAGAGCAACGGGCCAGGGTGGAAAGATGGGACAACTATAACTGAACAACGATAATAAAAAATTATTTAAAATTTCCACAATTTTATTTTTTTAAGATTTGCTATTTATGCATACTTTTATTTGTATTATAGAAGAAACCTCAACACAACAGTGCTTATTCTTGGTAAAGGGATTAGGTATATAAGGTAAAGGGCATCTTTCACTTTTTACTTTGTATTTTTCTGAAATGTTAACTTTTCAAATAGCATATATATTACTTTGACATTTTTATGTGTATAGGGATTTATCGGGGTGGTGAACATAATAATTAGACCATTTTCCCTCAATAGTTCTCTTTAAAAAAATAACACAAAGTATCAAGGATTAAAGTCCTAAGGAAGTTGGGGGAATGGTAGGGGGAAAATGCAGACAACTATAATTGAAAAACAATAAAGTAATTTTTTAAAAATCCTAAGGAAGTCAACAGGTAAATTTGGATTTTTCCTTTCTTCATTTTTTTAATTTTTAAAAATTATTAAATTTATTGGGGTGACATTGCTTAATAAAATTATGTATGTTTAAAGTGTACAATTAAATGATGCATCATCTGTATATTGCAATGTATGCTTACAACCCAAGTCAAATCTCATTCAGTCAGAAAAGTCAGGAACCATATGTGTAATTTAAAACTGAGAGCAAAAAATGAACAAACAAAACAAAGACTCTTCTTTGCTTTTTATCTCTGTGCCATCTGTCTGCTCCTGCTCACCACTATCCTGGACATCTAGTATTCCCATACTTATTCTGGTACTGAGTTTCTCCCATTTTGAGTTCTGTCCATTTCTGTTTCCCTAATCTCCATTCTTTTCCATCCCTTCTTTTTCCATTTCATACCATGCCTTCCCTATAAACATTGGTAGTCTCCATCTTGCAGAGACTTTCCACAGTTTCATTAAGAAGTTGGTGGCATGAAGGGCATTAACCTCGTAGGCACATGGTAACTGTTTTGTAAATATTACTGGAAAAAAATCCAAACTTAGAACCTCTGTCAGGTATTTCAAATTCGAGGGTCTATTACTATACAAGTGGCACTTGCCCAAATCATGAATAGATAAGACTCCAAATTCGCCAAGTTCAGTTCTATCCATTTGTTCTATTCATTGGTGAAGAGTGACCCTGATGGTCACACTTGCACTGCCCTTGAATACACAGTTGAAGTGCTCCCACATATCTAAATATACTCAATAATTTTTCCTGGCTTTGAAAAGAAACTCCACCTGACTGGTGTAGCTCAGTGGATTGAGCATGGGCCTGTGAACTACACGATCGAGGTTCGATTCCCAGTCAGGGCACATGCCTGGGTTGCAGGCCAGTTCCCAGCAGGGGACTCACAAGAGGCAACCATATATTGATATTTCTCTCCTTCCCTTCTCCTCTAAAGATAAATAAATAAAAAATATTAAAAAAAGAAACTCCAAACTAGTCGTTGTTCTTCTTCTTCTTCCTTTTTTTTTTTTTTTTTTTTGCATTTTAACGACATATATATCAAATTGGCTTACTTCAGTTCCTGTCAAATATTTTTGGAAGAATTTTATGTCTTAAAAAAAGTTCAAATACATATCTTAATCCTGAAAATTTTAAATGAAGAACACAACTACTATTGTCCTGCTATGTTTAAAAAAAAAACCTAACCTAATGTAGTCATTCAAAGTTTAATATTCTTCTTCTCTAAACATAATTTCAATTATATTCTTGAGATTAATATAGTAAATTTTATTTACTTGTCTTCAGTTGCATTCCTAAGAATAGAATTTAGGAATATATCTCTAATGTACAGACCAGGTTTCATATCACTGGTGCAACAAAACAGTTTTGAACAGATGGGTGTGTTTACTGTATGCTTCTTCACCACTGTTTAAGTACCTGTCTCATGAATAAATATATATGTTTGTGATTTAGTCTTAAAAAAAATGACAGTTCAGTGACCCAGGAGCAATTGATATTGTGCATCCTAGAGATTGTGCCCTAACTTCCCCATGGTTGTATCCTGATTAAGTTCTTTTTGCGTGAATTGCTGGGGAAGGTAAAACAATGTTGCCTCTGGTTGGGGAGATGTTTTTTGCAACTTCATGGTTCCAGTTTTCACAAATGTTGGTCAGTTTGCACTCCAGAGTGAACTTTGTAAGGGGTTCCAATTTTTGTTCTACTCCATTCTCCAACTTGTACTTTCACTGGGAATAAATTGTTTATTTCTTCCTTTTACTTTTTAGGGGAAAGTGAACAGGAAAAAAGAAGGAAAATGGCAATAATATATTTCACTGTGTACTTTGTCATTTTCTCGTCTGCTCTTCGTAACCTTTCCCTGGACTCCCAATAATCACCTTCCTTAACTCAAACTGAGATATGTTTGTATATAATTTTGTCTCATCATCTTACCTTTCCAGCTCAGGTTACCCACCTTCATTTGCTATCCTGTCTCTCTCATTATTACCTCTTTCGTTTGTTTTGTGGCAATCAAGGAGACACAGTCTTTTCTGAATAGAATCTTATTAATGAGTTATGTGCAAGTTTGCAAATTTTTAAAGTTTCTGTCATGTAAGTTTTCTCCAATCAAATGAGAAAGTCTCATTTGATATAGAACCCTCTTCACTGCCATATAATACTTCTTTTTTCTTCTTTTCATGTTATTTAATTTAGAAATGATGAGATTTTCCTCACAGAATGGATATGAGGTAGCATTATTTTTCTTTTTTTCTGTGAGAGAAAATGTACTAAAAATCATCTAAATTTAGGAAGACTATAACTTGGGAAATGATGATGAGTTTTAATAGATGTTTTAGTCTCGCAAATATGAGAGAGATGGACATGGGACCACACTATAAATATGAGACCATAAAAGAGGCTTCCTCCAAGAATGTAGATCAAGTATATGCATACATAATAAATTAAAGTATGAATCTCTTAATATGTAAGGACTCAGAAACACTGCCTTTTTACAAAATGTCTACTCTATAAATGAGTTAATCTCTTGAAATTTGTGTGAAAGTTTTGGAAGGAACATCGACAAAGCCTAGAGTCTCATCTGAAAGAGCACAGTCTTCTAATATTTTTCTCATGTAATTGTGACATTCATTTTAGTTTATTAACTCACTTTTTAAATTACATTTCCTCTAAACATGAGTCAGTAATTAACATTTTTATTCCATTTGCATTCTGTGCATTCATAAAAATGTCTGTTCTGAGAAATCTCTACTTATGTGTATTTTTTTATTTCATTGTTTATGCTCTTACATTTGTTCCCACTTTTTCTTTCTTTCCCCACCTATACCTACCCTCTACCAACTCCAAGGCAATCCCCACATTGCTGTTTGTGACCATGGTTTGTGCATAAATGCTCTTTGGTTAATCCCTTCACTGCCCATCCTGTCGTTCATCCTGCCCATCCCTCCTTTCTGGAAGCTGTCAGCCTGTTCATGGATCTAAACTTCTGTTACTATTGTGTTGGTTAATTTATTGTGTTCATTAAATTCCACATATAAGTGAGATCATGTGGTATTTTTCTTTCACTGACTGGCTTAATTCTCTTAGCATAATTTTCTCCAGGGCCAACCATGCTGCTGCAAATGTAAGAGTTTCATCTTTTTAAAGTGCTAAGTGCTGTATAGTATTCCAGTTGTAAATATACCACAGCTTTTTTAACCACTCATTTACTAATGGGCACTTAGGCTATTTCCAAATCTTGGCTATTGTGAATAGCTCTGCTATAAATATGGGGTGCATATACTTTTTGTACTGGTGTTCCATTTCAGAATCCTTGGGATATATTCCCAGAAGTGGAATCACTAGGTCATGAGGGGGTTCCATTTTTAATTTAATGATACTCCATATTGTTTTCCACAGTGGCTGCACCAGACTATATTCCCACCAACACTGCACTGGGGTTCCCTTTTCTCCACAACCTGGTCAACACTTGTTGTTTGTTGGTCTATTGATGGTAGCCATTCTGACAGGTGCCCTACTTACACCATACACAAAATAAACTCAAAATGGATAAAACACGTAAATGTAAGCCACAAAACCATAAAAATCCTAGAAGAAAACATAGGGATTAAAATCTCACTTGTTCCAATAGAATTATTTTTGCCAATATATATCTCCTAAGACACTGAAAACAAAGCAGAAAATACACAAATGGGACTACATCAAATTAAAAAAGCTTCAATACAGCTAACAAAATCATCAGCAAGATAAATAGGGAATTCTCTGTATGGGAGAACATTTTTCCTAGATGATACATCTAACAAGGGTTTGACCTTCAAAATATACAAAGAATTAACACAATTCAACACCAGGAAGACAAAAATCCTGATTAAGAAACAGGCAAAAGACCTGAAAAGACAATTCTCCAAAGATAACATACAGAGGGTTCATAGACATGTAAAATAATGCTTAACATCACTAATCATCAGAGAAATGCAAATTAAAACCTCAATGAGATACCACCATATACCTGTCAGAATGACTACTTACAAGTAAATTTTTTTGGTTTTCTTTAGATTTTATTTATTATTTTTAGACAGAGGGGAAGGGAAGGACAAAGAGAAGGAGAGAAATATCAATGTGTGTTTGCCTCCCATGTGCCCCCCTACTGGGGACCTGGCCCACAACCTAGGCTTGTGCTCTGACTGAGAATAGAACCAGTGACACTTTGGTTCCCAGGCCAATGCTCAATCCGCTAAGCTACACCAGCCAGGACCTTATAAGTAATTTATTTTTTTAAGATTTTTTATTTATTTATCTTTAGAGGGGAAGGAGAGAGGGCGAGAAACATCAATGTATGGTTGCCTTTCATGCATCCCCTGCTGGGAACTGGTCTGCAGGGAACCAGCCTGCAACCCAGGCATGTACCCTGACTGGGAATCGAACCGTGATCCTCTGGTTCATGGGCCTGTGCTCAATCCACTGAGCTTACACGAGCCAGGGCTTGGACCTTATAAATAATTTAATAGGCAAGAGTCTTTGTCCTCTTTAGGTGGATTAGAAAATCAGAGAATACAGATTTTCACTTTTTATTTTTTAAATATATTTTATTGATTATGGTATTTCAGTTGTCCCATTTTTCCACCCTTTATTCCTCTCTGCCCGGCACCCCTCCTCCCACCAGCATTCCCCACCTTAGATCGTAGCCAAGGGAAATATATATATAAGGTCTTTGCCTTCTACATTTCCTATACTATTCTTAACCTCTCTCTGTTTATTCTGTACCTACCATTTATGCTTCTTATTCCCCATTCTCCCTCCTCCCCATCCCTGCTGATAACTCTCCATGTGATTCCCCATTTCTGTGACTCTGTTCCTGTTCTGGTTGTTTGCTTAGTTCGTTTTTGTTTTTGTTTCTTTAGGTTCAGTTGTTGATTTTTCTGTTCATAGTTTTGATCTTTTTTCTTACATAAGTTCCTTCAACATCTCATATAATAAGGGCTTGGTGATGATGAACTCCTTTAACTTGACCTTAACTTAACTTGATCTGGGAAGCTCTTCATCTGCCCTTCCATTCTAAATGAAAGCTTTGCTGGATAGAGCAATCTTGGATGTAGGTCCTTGCCTTTCATGACTTGGAATACTTCTTTCCAGCCCCTTCTTGCCTGCAAGGTTTCTTTGGAGAAATCAGCTGATAGTCTTATGGAAACTCCTTTGTAGGTAACTGTCTCCTTTTCTCTTGCTGCTTTTATGATTCTCTCCTTATCTTTAATCTTGGCTAATATAATTATGATGTGCCTTGGTGTGTACTTCCTTGGATCCAACTTCTTTAGGACACTCTGGGCTTTCTGGACTTTCTAGGAGTCTATTTTCTTTACCAGATTGGGGAAGTTCTCCTTCATTATTTTTTGAAATAAGTCTTCAATTTCTTGCTCTTCCACTTCTCCTTCTGGCACCCCTATGATTTAGATGTTGGAACAGTTAAAGTTGTCCCAGAGGTTCCTAGGCCTCCCCTCATTTTTTAGAATTCTTGTTTCTTCATTCTGTTCCAGTTGAATGTTTATTGCTTCTTCTGCTCTACACCATTGGTTTGAGTCCTGGTTTCCTTCCCTTCACTGTTGGTTCCCTGTATATTTTCCTTTATTTCACTTTGCACAGCCTACACTTTTTCCTCAGTTTCGGTAACATACCCAACCACTTCTGTGAGCATCCTGATTACCAGTATTTTGAGCCATGGATCTCACAGGTCCACAGTTGAAAACACTGGCTATCTCTTCATTGCTTAGTTGTATTTTTTGTGGAGCTTTGATGTGTTCTTTCATTTGAGCCATTTGTTTTGTCTCAGTGAACCTGTTTCATAGTAAGGGGGGAGCCTTAGATAATTGCCAGGGGGTAACCCACTTGGCTATATTGTGGTGCTGTATGTGGGGGAAGGATCAGAGGGGGAGCAATGCCACTTGCTCAGCTCTTGGCTGGCTTTCAGTCACTTCCCCCACTACCCACAAGCAAAGTGGGCCTTTCTGGTGCTGATTCCTGGGTTGGGTATGTTCTAGGATGCTGTAAGTCTCTCCAGTGAACTCTTCTGTGAGGTTGGGAGTTTCTCCTGCCACCTCAACCCTCACAGGTTTTTCCAATCAGAGGTTTTGAAGCTTTATTTCCCCACACTGGAACCCTGGGTTGCACAGTCTGTCTCACTTCCCAGTTGTTCATCCTTGTTTATCCACACACAAATGTGGGAGCACAAGATCTACCAGCTGCCACTTTGCCCACCCTGGTTCTCCATCCATCATCTTGCTGAGAGTCCTTTCCACTTCGGCTGCCCGGCTCCACCCCTCCTACCAGTCTGGATAAATGTTTCTTCTTTAACTCCTTGGTTGTCAGACTTCCATACAGCTCAATTTTCTGGCAGCTCTGGTTGTTTTTTGTTTTTAAATTTGTTGCCTTTCTTTTGGTTGTGTGAAGAGGCACAGTGTATCTACCTATGCCTCCATCTTGGCCAGAAATGAGTATTCTCAAGAATATAGATTTTTAAAGCTCATTTTTTAAAAATATTTTATTTATTTATCTTCAGAGGGGGATGGAAGGAGAGAGGAAGAGAAACATTAATGTATGGTTGTTTCTTGTGCATCCCCTGCTGGGAACTGGCCCCTGCTGGGAACTGGCCAGCAACCCAGGCATGTGCCCTGACTGGGAATCGAACAGCGATCGTCTGGTTTGCAGGCCCGCGCTCAGTGCACTGAGCTACACCAGCCAGGGCCTTAAAGCTCATTTTTAAAGTCCTCTCAAACCAAAAACTAAATTAACTTTGGTGCAATTATGATAAATATAAAGATTTAAACATCATCACACTTTGAAAAGATTGTACCGTGACTGATGATAGTCATTCACTTTCTCAGTGGTTGTTGCATCTTAGAAAGGCAAATATCATTTGATCTCACTTATAGGTGGATTCTAATGAACAAAATAAACTGATGAACAAAACAGAAAGAGGCATGAATACATGAAACAGACTGACAGCTATCAGAGAGGAAGGAGGTTGGGGGACTGGATGAAAGGTAAAGGGAGTAAACAAAAAGATTATATGTATAACACATAGAAAGACAACAATGTGGTGATAGCCAGAGGAACAGGGGGTAGGGGCTGGGTGGAAGTGGACAAATGTGAGGCATAGGGGTAGAAATGAGGATAGAAAGAGACTTTGTTTTGGGTGATGGGTGCAGGATGCAGAGTGCAAATTATGTTTAAATTGAGTTGTAACCTTAAATCCTGTACCTCCAAAATTTCAACAAATTTAAATTTAAGTTAATTAATTAATTAAAAATAAAGGCGTCCAAGGTGAGTCATAAAAAAGTATCACATGCTTCCAACTAAGATGGAGGCATAGGTAGACACATTGTGCCTCCTTGCACAACCAAAAGAAGGACAACAACAAATTTAAAAACAAAAGCAACCAGAACTGTCAGAAAATCCAACTGTATGGAAGTCCAACAACCAAGGAGTTAGAGAAGAAACATTCATCCAGACTGGTAGGAGAGATGGAGATGAGCAGCCAGGGTGGAGAGGACTCACAGCAAGGCAGCAGCTGGCAGACCAGGGTGGATGAGGTGGAAGCTGGCAGACTGGGCAGTCCTACGTTTGCATGCAGATATACTGGGAGCAACAACTGGGAGCCAGACAGATTGTATGTCCCAGGGTTCCTGCATGGGAAAATAAAGCCTCAAAACCTCTGGCTGTATAAACCTGTGGAGGTTTTGGCAATAGGAGAAACTGCCAGTCTCACAGAAGAGTCTGTTGGAGGGGCCCACAGGGTCCTAGAATGTACATGAGCACACCCACCCAGGAATGAGCACCACAATAACACCTTGAAGGGTGCAATTTACTTGTGGGAAGGAGGGGAAGTGACTGAAAGCAGGAAAGATCCAAGCCAGTGTCATGTTCCCTCTCTGACCCCTCCCCCACATACAGTTCCACAATGCAGTCAAGTGGATTGCCCCACCCTGGTGAATACCTAAGGTTCCCCATACAATGTAACAGGTGCCCCAAGACAAAGAAATGTGGCCCAAATGAAAGAACAGATCAAACTCCAGAAAAAGAACTAAGCAATGAGGAGATAGCCAACCTATCAGATGCAGAGCTCAAAACATGGGTAATCAGGATGCTCAGAGAAATGACGGAGTATGCATGCAAAATAAAGGAAGAATTGAAGGCTATACAAAGTGAAATAAAGAAAAATACACAGGGAACCAACAGTGAAGGGAAGGATACCGGAACTCAAATTAATGATTTGGAGCAGAAGAAGAAATAAACATTCAACTGGAACAGAATGAAGAAACAAAAATTCAAAAAAAAAAATGAGAAGAGGCGTAGGAACCTCTGGGATAACTTTAAACATTCCAACATCTAAATCATAGGGGTGCCAGAAGAAGAAGAGGAAGAACAAGAAATTGAAAACTTATTTCAAAAATATTTGAAACAAGTCCATTATTTTTGGACTTCAAAAATAATGAAGGAGAACTTTCCCAATCTGGCAGTGGAAACAGACTTCTAGGAAGTCCAGGAAGCTCAGAGAGTCCCAAAGAAGTTGGACCCAAGGAGGAACACACTCAGGTACTTCCCAGATCAAGTTGAGTTAAGGTCAAGTTAAAAGAGTTCATCATCACCAAGCCCTTATTATATGAAAAGTTGAAGGAACTTATGTAAGAAAAAGAAGAAGATCAAAACTATGAAGAAGACAATGACAACAAACACAATTATCAACAACTGAACCTAAAGAAACAAAAACAAAAGCAAACAACTAGAACAGGAACAGAATCACAGAAATGGAGACCATATGGAGGGATATCGGTGGGTAGAGGGATCGGGGAGAATGAGGGAAAAGTTACAGGGTATAAGAATTATAATTTGTAGGTACAAAATAGATTGGGGGAGGGTGTTAGAATAGTATAGGAAATGGAGAAGCCAAAGAACTTATTTGTATGACCCATGGACATGAACTAAATGGGGAGGGAGTGCTGGAGGGAATGGGGGTACCAGGAAGAGGGGGATAATAGGGAGAAAAAATGGTACAACTGTGATAGTGTAATCAATAAATGTTCTTTTAAGAAAAGTATGTTCGGCCCCCACTAATAAATAAAAAATATAATTAAAAATATATATACATACAAACATACATTAAAAAATCTTTTTCAGGACTTCTACGTATGTCTACCATGAGTTATATAATGTTTTCACTTGAAGACATCTTGGTTAATCTGACACAGTCAGAAAGATTTGCGCAATTAAAATTCAATTTCAATACACTGTTACCACGATAACATTTGTTACAATTATTGTTTTATTAAATATGTATAGTTGATTGAAATGTTAAATTACTTATATAGTTAAAGCTTTCCATAGAGGAAATATGTGTGGTACAAAATTTTATTTATCTTTTCACATCTTCAGCATTTTTCTTTTATTCAGTACATTGTGAAAATTTATCTTCCTTTCTCACTTATCTAAGATAAAAATGTTCTTCCCTGTGATTTTCTTTATTTTCTGATCTTTTTGTTTATCTGTTTTTCCTGATCACTCTCATTCTGCCAATTTCCTGTACATTAAAATTTTTTAACTCTGCCCTGGCTGATGTAGCTCAGTGGATTGAGCAAAGGCCTGTGAACCAGAGTATCACAGTTCGATTCCGAGTCAGGGCATATGCCTCGGTTGCAGGCCAGTTCCCAGCAGAGGACCCATGAGAGGCAACCATACATTGATATTTCTCTCTCCCTCTCCTTCCCTTTCCCTTTAAAGATAAATAAATTTAAACAGTCTTTAGAAATTTTTTTAACTCTTTTTTATTTTCTGTGTTGGTTTTCTTTGACATTTACGTGAGGTTTTTTTAAATTTTACTTTTCAGAAAAACTTCAGAATGAAATTGGTAAGTTTTTTTCTGACATTCTTCTTTACTGATGTGTTTCTTAGAAATATATTCTTTCTTTTTCCCTTTTCCTACCCTTTGATATCCTTTGATACCTACAAATATATACCATAATATCATTTTAAGGTTGATGATGTGAAGGTAGTTAGAATAACAAGGTTATTTCCATTAAATATAAAGCATCTTTAACTTGAGTTCCCCACATGTGCTCTGACATGGAGTACCCATGGTTTTGTACAGGACGTTGTCCCAGTTCTTAATGGAAGGATTCAAATGCCAAAGGTGCCGAGTGAGCTGAGTTCCTACCTATTCTGGCCTTCTTCACATTTTGTACATATTGATGTCAAGTATGATTGATTTGCTAATGCAGTCTGTCAAAGCAATATTCTGAGAGCAGCCTCAAGATCTATAGGAGAGTGATCTCTCTCCTTAGACCAGCCAAAGAGAGCCTTGGGTAAGTAAGTAAAATCCACTTGTGGTGGTTTAGTCAAGTAGTGTTAACTCTAGTGAACTCCTAATATCATTCAGTGTAAATGGAGAAACCCTTGGGGGAAAAGTGTTTGATGGTATTTAATTTTCAGTAAAATAAAGAGCCAGAAAAGAGTTTAGCAAAAATAAATTAATTCAGAGAACAATATCTGAATTGAATGGAAATAAGACTACAAGACAGAAATGGAAGGTTTTACATGTTGGGCTACAATTATGTATTGCAGAGTTAAGCAAGGTAGAAAATTAAATAGAAAATGTAGGAAGTTAAAAAGTAGAATAAGTAGAATTAGTAAGACAAATCTTTATCAGAATTGTACTTGGAATATTGGTGTAGAATGATACCGCTTTCCACCTCACGCTTAGCACAGCCTTAATTCTGGGTAAAGCAAGATGTCCCATAAAATATTTCTGCAAGATCCCTTTCTTAGTTCAGTTCTGTATGGTTAAATTAAATTAACCAAGAATTTATTGGCAATTATTTTGTGGTTCCACCTGACCTTTCAGGGAGAGAGAGAGAGAATATATTCCTGGATATCCAACTGTATCACATAACTTGAGTGGAATTTTCCGGGCACAAAAAAATGCATGTTTCAATGTATTCTGCATAACAACTAGTGTAATGGTGTGAAAGTAGTTGATATTCAGGCATGTTTCTGCTGTTTGAACAAAGAAACAACTCTCAAACCTAGCCAAGATGGGAAAAGAAAATACAGGTGTACTCTTCTGGGGTGAAAGAAAACTAAGAATGAAAATTTAGTCTAACCATGCATGTCTACATTTTGTTTTGTTTTTCAGAAAATCATTCAAAGAATGATCAAATTATCATAATTATGAGTGGAATCATCATTGGATTACTTTTATCATTCATATTTTTAAATTACAAATGTTGCAGGGGAGAGAGATTAAGATGGCGACAGAGTAGCACGGAGGGAATCTAGCTCCTATGCACCTGGTAGAAAATCCAGGTGGATCTACGGAAGAACAGCATAATCAACCAACAATTACCCAGCATTTGTGAAAATAAGAGACCAGAGAGTGTGACGGAGGTACCAGACAGCTGGAGCTCAGTGAGGACTCCGGCAGGTGAATGAGGACAAAAGCGTCTGCGCCCTCGACCTAATACTTGAGTGCAGACAATAGGAGGCGGCAGGCAACCTCTGCCCCTGTGTGAGTACAGACGAGAAGCTGCGGGCGATCTCGGCTGCACCTAGCAGCATCGGTGGGAAACAGAGGCTCCTGTCTGGAACCAGTGCCGGGGTGCCTGCTGTGGAGGGAACTCCAGAAGCCCAGCACCAGGTAGGTCTACAGCAGACTCCATGAAAGCCGTGGGCCTGCTACAAGGACCATGGGAGAGAACTGACTGCCTCCTTCCCCGTCTAGGCAAGGCTGGGCAATACCAGGCAGAGACCTATGGGCTTAAGTTTACGTAAAGGGTGGCAGGGGCGGAGGGCCCTGTTCAACTGCAGACTATGTGGTCGCCAACCTGCCAGCCCGAGGGAACTCAGAAGGACACTGTCGTCGCTGGTCTTTTGGGCATTTGGGCTGGGCTGAAAGGCAGGCTTTGTGGAAAAGTCTCTATTGGAAAGTGAACTGAGGTGTTCTGCAATAGCAACTTGCCTCACGGCCCAACCAGCCCAGCGGCCTTCCAGGGGAAGGGCGGGAACACTTGGGTGTCAGATCCTGGGGGACCCAGGCAGCCTGCTGGGGGTGCAGGCGCCCACATTCCAATCAAGTAGCCTGGCTCACACGCGTGCTCCAGGGTGTGTGCGGGTGCGCGCCTGCATCCCAGCTCACAGAGAGGTCCTGCTGCAACCAGAAAAATCAGTTTGGACAGTTTGAAACTAACAAAGATTTTTTTCCAGCTTCTTTTCTAAGCAATCTTATATTTTTTTAATTGTACTGTTGCTCTACCTTTCAATACTTTGTCCCTCATTTTTCTTTTTGTCCGGTTTTAGTCCTTCTTTCTTTCTTCCCAAACTTTTCACTTATTCCCCCTTTCTCCTGACTGTGTGTGTGTGTGTGTGTGTGTGTGTGTGTGTGTTGGATTGTTTGTTTGTTTGTTGTTTAGTTTTCTTTTACCCACAAGAGACACAAATAACTGGGAACTGTGAAAGGACCATAGTGGGACCTAAAGAGGGGGCATCTCAACAATAGTGACACAGAGACAAATTTCACTTTGCTATAGCAGAGAAGCCTCAAGTTGCTGCATAGGTGTATTATTATTATTTTTTGCATTATTCTCACTTCCTTTTTATTTTAATAATATCTTTGTATTCCTCCTCTTTCTGTACAAGTTTCTTAGTCCTGGCTGGTTATATTGTACTATTTGACAGGTTTCCCCTGTTCTTTCCCCCACAGTGTATTGCTAATTTTCTATACTTCACACCACTTGCTTTCCTTTGGCATACTGCCCAAGCTCTATAACCCCCATTCAGACAGATCACATAGAGTCTGTCACGTGAATGTTGCTCTAATAATATTATAAATAATACCTGTTCTATACAATGGTTAATACTTCACAACACATCTCTCTGAATTCTATTACTGTAGTGGTTAACTTTATTTGCTCACACGCTACACCTAGTTAGTAACCTTTACTCTCACCTTACCTCAAAATCTGACCACCCGCAACCACACTGCTTTCTAGATACAACTCACAAGCCTTCCCTTCCCAACAAGAGACTTATCTTCTGTCCATCCTTTCTTAAAAGTGGCAAGCTGGGTCGAAGAGCACGGTTAACTCTATACATAGCCTAAAGATTGTCTATTTCTTCTCTACTGACTGTGACTGTAAATAACATAAAATACTCTTCTGCTATCATGAACCATTTTGCCTCCTCCTCCAACTGACCACACACGCACAAAAAAAGGAGTAGGTGGAAGTGGAGAACACCAAGATACCTGCAGGAGACTGTACCACTGAATTTCACAGGTATTCTACCACAGAAATTCATACCATAACCCCAGGGAATCAGAACAGATCAATTTAAGAAGCTAAGGCCAACAAGAAGAACATCACAAACAATGGGAAGACAAAAAAACAATCCCCAAATGAAAGAAAAGGAGGAAGTCTCAGAAAGAATGTTAGATGAAATAGAGGCAAGTCAACTATCAGATATTGAATTCAAAGCACTTGTTATCAGGAAATTCAAAGAGCTTACAACGAGCTACCAGAAACTACAGGGGAGCTACAATGAACTCTCCACAAACTATATAGACAATATATATAGAAAACTATATATAGAAACCATCAACAAAGGCCAAGAGGAAATGAAGAATACAATTTCTGAACTGAAGAACACAGTAGAAGGTATGAAAAGCAGGATCGATGAGACAGAAGACCATATCAGTGAGTTAGAGGACAGAGTAGAAAGAATCTCCCAGACAGAGCAAGTAAAGAAAAAGAAGCTCAGAAAAAATGAGGAGGGATTAAGAGAAATGCAAGACAATATGAAATGTAATAATATCCAAATAATAGGAATACCAGAAGGAGAAGAAGAAGAACAAGGGATAGAAAACCTACTTGAAAGAGTAATAACGGAAAATTTTCCTAAGTTGAGGAGAGATAAAGTCACACGAATCCAGGAATCACAGAGAATCCCAATCAGGTGGAACCCAAAGAGGCCTACTGCAAAACACATCATCATTAAAATGGCAAAATTCCAAGACAAAGAGAGAATCCTAAAGGCAGCAAGGGAGAAAAAGGAAGTAACATACAAGGGAGCCCCAATAAGGTTGGCTACTGACTTCTCAATGGAAACATTCCAAGCAAGAAGAGAATGGCAAGAAATATTCCAGGTAATGAGAAACAGAGGCCTACAACCAAGGCTACTATACCGAGCAAGGCTCTCAATGAAGATAGAAGGCCAAATAAGGAGCTTCCAAGACAAAAGAAGTCTAAAAGAATATGCCCCCACCAAACCAGCTCTACAAGAATTACTAAAAGGGCTGCTTTAAGGAAAGGAAGGAAAAGAGAGAGACAGAGAGGAACACAGGTGCATAAATGGCAATGAATAAGTACCTTTCAATAATAACCTTAAACATAAATGGATTAAATTCACCAATTAAAAGGCACAGAATAGCTGAATGGTTAAGAAAGCATGACCCACACATATGCTGCCTACAAGAGACCCACCTCAGGTCAGAAGACCATCACAGACTAAAAGCGAAAGGATGGAAACAAATTTTCCAAGCAAATGGACAAGAAAAAAAAGCCAGGGTAGCAATTCTCATATCAAACAAAATAGACTTCAAAAAAAGGGCCATAAAGAGAGACCCAGAGGGTCACTTCATAATACTCAAGGGAAGAATCCACCAAGAAGACATTAACATCGTAAATATATATGCACCCAACATAGGAGCACCCAAATATATAAAGAAAATCCTAGAGGACTTCAAGAAAGATATTGACAGCAACACAATGATAGTAGGAGATTTTAATACCCCACTGTCAAAGAATGGACAGGTCTTCCAAACAAAATATCAAAGATATTGTAGCATTAAACAACACCCTAGATGAAATGGACTTGACTGATATATATAGAGCCCTTCATCCCAAAGAAGCTAAATACACATTCTTTTCAAATGCACATGGAACATTTTCAAAGATAGACCACATGATAGGACACAAAACGAGTCTCAACAAATTCAGGAAAATAGAAATCATACCAAGCGTTTTCTCTGATCACACGGGACTGAAATTGGAAACAAACCCCCAAAGGAAAAAACCTAAAACACCCCAAATCATGGAGACTGAATGGTATGCTACTAAAGAGTAAATAGGTCAAGATTGAAATTAGGGAAGAAATCAAAAAGTTTCTGGAAACAAATGAAAATGAACTCACAACAACCCAAAACTTATGGGACACAGTAAAGGCAGTCCTGAGAGGGAAGTTCATAGCAATACAGGCCTACCTAAAAAAGATAGAAACATTTCAAACAAAAAACCTAACCCGACACCTGCAAGAACTCGAAGAACATCAACAAAGACAGCCCAGAGCAAGTAGAAGGAAGGAAATAACCAAGATCAGAGGAGAACTAAATGACATAGAGACTAAAAGCACAATTCTAAGGATCAATGAATCCAAGAGTTGGTTTTTTGAAAAGATAAACAGAATAGACAAGCCTTTAAGTAGGCTCATCAAGAAAAGAAGAGAGAGAACCCCCCCAAAAAACACGATCAGAAATGAAAGAGGAGAGATTACAACTGATATCACAGAAATAGAAGGGATTGTAAGAAATTACTATGAAGAACTGTATGCCAAGAAATTTGAAAACCTAGGTGAAATGGACAAATTTTTAGAAAAATATAATCTTCCAAAACTCAATGAAAAAGAAGCAGAAAACCTGAACAGGCCAATAACAGCAGGTGAAATTGAAGAAGTAATCAAAAAACTCCCATCACACAAAAGTTCTGGACCAGATGGTTTCACAGGAGAATTCTACAAAGCTTTTAAGGAAGAGCTAACCCCTATTCTTCACAGACTATTCCAAAAAATCCAAAAGGAGGGAAAAGTTCCCAACTCTTTTTATGAAGCCAGCATCATCCTAATTCCAGAGCCAGATAGAGACACAACAAAGAAAGAAAACTTCAGGCCAATATCGCTGATGAACATAGACACTAAAATCCTCAACAAAATATTGGCAAATCACATCCAACAATACATCAAAAAGATCATACACCACAACCAAGTGGGATTCATCCCAGGGATGCAAGGATGTTTCAATATACGCAAATCAGTAAATGTAATACACCACATAAACAAAAGCAAAGACAAAAACCACATGGTCATATCAATAGATGCAGAAAAAGAATTTGGTAAGGTACAGCAACCATTCATGATAAAAACATTCACCTAAGTGAGAATACAAGGAGCATTCCTCAACATAATAAAGGCCATATATGAGAGACCTACCGACAACATCATACTCAATGGGCAAAAACTAAAAGCTTTTCCACTAAGATCAGGAACAAGACAAGGTTGTCCACTTCTACCACTTCTATTCAATACAGTATCGGAAGTTTGAGCCACAGTGATCAGACAAGAAAAGAAAATAAAAGGCATCCAAATTGGAAAGGAGGAAACAAAACTGTCATTGTTTGCAGATGACATGATAGTGTACATGTAAACTCCTATAGACTCCACCAAAAAACTGTTCAACCTAATAAGTGAATATGGCAAAACAGCGGGATGCAAAGTCAATATCCAGAAATCAAAGGCATTTTGTATACCAACAATGAAATAGCAGAAGCAGAAATCAAGAAAAAATCCCATTTGATATAGCAACAAAAAAAAATAAAATACCTAGGAATAAACCTAATCAAGGAGGTAAAAGACCTGCACTCAGAAAACTACACAACACTGAAGAAAGAAATCAAGGAAGACACAGACAAATGGAAACATATAACATGTTCATGGATTAGAAGAATTAACATCATCAAAATGTCCATACTACCCAAAGCAATTTACAGATGCAATGCAATACCTATTAAAATACCAATGACATATTTCACAGACATAGAACAGACACTTCAAAAATGTACATGAACCATAAACAACCTCGAATAGCTGCTGCAATTTTGAGAAAGAAGAGCAAAGCAGGAGGAATCACAATATTTGATACCAAACTGTATTACAAGTCCACTGTAATCAAAACAGCCTGGTACTGGCATAAAAACTGGCACATGAACTAGTGGAACAAAACAGAGAGCCCAGAAATCAACCCAAGTCTCTATGGTCAATTAATATTTGACAAAGGGTGCAGCAACATAAAATGGACTAAAAATAGCCTCTTCAACAAATGGTGTTGGGAGAACAGGACAGCTACATGCAAAAAAATGAAACTCGAGCACCAACTTACACCATACACCAAAATAAATTCATGGTGGATAAAAAACTTAAATATAAGCCATGACACCATTAAAGTACTAGAGGAGAACATTGGCATAAAAATCTGAGATATTTCATGCAGCAACATTTTTAATGATATGCCCCCTAGAGCAAGGGACATAAAGGAAAGAAGAAACAAATGGGATCCCATCAAAATAAAAAGCTTCTGCATGGCTAAAGAAAACAGTATTAAAATAATAAGAGAACCAACTGTATGGGAAAACATATTTGTTAATGATACCTCAGGCAAGGGTTTAATCTCCAAAATATACAAAGAACTTACATGACTCCACTCTAAGACAAGCAACCAAATTAAAAAGTGGGCAAAGGACTTGAACAGACATTTCTCCAAGGAGGACATACAGAGGATCCAGAGACACATGAAAAGATGCTCAATATTACTAGCTATCAGAGACATGCAAATTAAAACCACAATGAGATACCACTTCACACCAATCAGAATGGCCATCATAAACAAAGCAACAAACAACAAGTGTTGGAGAGGTTGTGGAGAAAAGGGGACCCTAGTGTACTGCTGGTGGGATTGCAGACTTGTACAACCACTATGGAAAACAGTATGGAATTTCCTCAGAAAACTAAAAATGGATCTGCCTTTTGAACCAGCCACTCCACTGCTAGGATTATATCCTAAGAAACCTGAAACACCAATCCAAAAGAATCTATGCACCCCGATGGTTATAGCAGCACAATTTACAATAGCCAAGAGTTGGAAGCAACCTAGGTGCTTGTCAGTAAATGAATGGATCCAAAAACTATGGTACATTTACACAATGGAATTCTATGCAGCAGAAAGAAAGGAGTTCCTACCCTTTGCAACATCATGGGTGGAATTGGAAAGCATTATGCTGAGTGAAATATGCCAAGCATTCAAAGACAAATACCATATGATCTCACCTTTAACAGGAACCTAAGCAAGAAAACAAACAAGCAAGCAAAATATAACCAGAGACACTGAAATAGAGAACAGGCAGACAGGAACCAGAGGGAAGAGGGGAGGGAATTTCAGGGGAAAAGGGGAAGAATTTACAGGAACTAGTGTAAAGGACACATGGACAACAACTAAGGGGGGTGGAAATGGGAGGGAGGTGGGGAGCACAAGGGGGGTGGGCTGGAATGGAAGTAAAAGAGAGAAAACTGTACTGAACAACAATTAAATAAATTAAAAGAAAAAAACATTTCTTGCAATACTGGTTTGTTGGTAATTATCTCCTTTAGGTTATTTTCATTTTAATTTTAAATGACAATCATGTTTGATACTAGGTTATAGATTATTATTTGCATTATTTTGAATATTTTGTGCCAATCCTTTCAGATCTGAAAAGTCCTTGTTAAGAAAATAGCTGATGATCTTATGGGAACTTTGTAGTAGGTACATAACCATCTCTCTTGCTACTTTTAAGATTTTCTTTGTCTTTGACCATGACCATTCTAATTATGATGTGTCCTGCTGTGGGCCTCTTTGAGTCCATCTTATTTGGGACTTAGTGTGCTTGCCAGGCTCATGTGTCTTTTTTCTCACCAAGTTGGGATAATTTTGAGTACTATTTCTTTATATAGGTTCTCAATATTTTTCTCTTTATCTTCTTCTCAGTACCCCTATGACACAGAGGTTGTTATACTTGATTATCCAAGAGGTCTCTTAAATTTTCCTCATTTTTTAAAATTCTTTCTTCTGTTTGCTGCTCTGATTAGGCATTTTCTGCAATTGTCTTTTAAATTGCTGATTCAGTTCTCTGCATTATCTAACCTGTTATTAATTTCTTCTAATGTATTCCCCATTACTGATATTGTATTCCTCATTCTCTTCAACTGTATTTTTATTATTTATGCTACTACAGTGTAGAACTGAAGAATATTTTTTTAAAGATTTTATTTATTTATCTTCAGAGGGGAAGGGAAGGAGAGGAGGAGAGAAATATCAATGTATGGTTGCCTCTCGTGAGTCCCCTGCTGGGAACTGGCCTGCAACCCAGGCATGTGCCCTGACGGGGAATCGAACCGCGATCGTGTGGTTCACAGACCCGAGCTCAATCCACTGAGCTACACCAGCCAGGGCTAGAACTGAAGAATATTATGCTAAGGAAAATAAGCCAGTCAGTGAAAGACAAATACTATATGATCTCACTTATAAGAGGAATGTAATGAACAAAATAACTAATGAGCAAAATAGAACCAGAAACATGGAAACATGGAACAGAATGACTGCAGCCAGAGGGAGGGGAAGGGGGATAATGGTGGAAAGACGGGGAAAGGACTAGTCAAAGGACATATATGAATGACCCATGGACATGGACAAGGGTGTGGGGATTGACTGTGGGACCGGGGGAGGGGCTAGGCACAGGAGGGCAAAGGGGGAAAAATTGGGACAACTGTAATAGAATAACAATTTTTAAAAATTAAAATTACCATATGGCCGCATAATCTCACATCTGGATATTTATGGAAGGAAGGAAAGAAGGAAGAAAGGAAGGAAGGAAGTTGGGAAGAAGAAAGGAAGGAAGGAAGGAAGGGGAAAGAAAAAAAAAGGAAAGGGAGGGAAAGAGAAACTATGTTAATTGCAACATTATATGTAAAAATAGCCAAGATATGGAAGCAACCTAAGTGTTCCTTGATAGGCAACTGGATAAAGAAGATGGGGTATATGTATACAAGGAAATATTCCTCAGCCATAAAAATGAATTTTACAGTTTTCAATGGCATAGATGGACCTAGAGCATATTATGTTGAGTGAAATAAGTCAGAGAAAAACAAATACTGTATGATTTCACATCTATGTAGAATCTAAAAAAAGAAGCAAGGAGCCAAAATAGAAACAAGTTCATATAGAGAACATATTGATTACCAGCTGGGAGAGGATTTGGGGAGCTGGGTGAAAAAAGGAAGGAATTGCAAAGTATAAATTAAGAATTTCAAAATAGTCATGGCTTGTAAAGTGCAGTATGAGGAATATAATCAATAATATTGTGAGAAATATATGTGGTGTCAGATGGGTAACTGATCAGAATATCACCTCATAAGTTACGTACATATCTAGTCACGATGTTGTACACCTGAAAGTAATGGAATATTGTATGTCAACTGTATTTGAAATGTTTAATTTAGTAAATAAATAAATGCAGCCAATGATCATACTAACTAATGAAATAATGGGAACTTAAATATTGTGAAAGGAATATAGAATATTTCCCAAATTAACCAACAAAACCAATATGACCAAAATTTTATATTTCGCTAAGTTAACTGTATGTTCCCCCCTTCTCATTTATTGCAGAATATGTAATGACAATAATGAGCTATGAGCCAGTGTGTTGTGTGTGGCAGGCAGGGGGAGGGTTGAGGATTGTGAAATGTGTGTGTTAGTGTTCACCTGAAACCTAGTAAAGTTAATGTTAAATGTAAATGCATTAGTAAATTTGAATTCTCTTTGCGATTGTTTCCCATGAAATAAGCATTGATCTTTCCTTTTTTATTCCCCCCAGCAGAAGTTCAGGAAAAAAATGAAGTAAAATTTCTGATATCCTTCTATTCTGAGCCCCTTTAAAATGTCTGGTTTCCTGCTGTCTTTGACATGTCCTGCTTCTCATCTGCATGCCTTCCCTTGGCCTGTCCTTCTATGGGATGTCTGTATTCCCACCCTGGTTTTGGAACTGGACTTGTCCATTTTGAGCTCTGTCCTTTTCTGTTTCCTTACCTTCTATCCTTTCCCATTCTTTCTTTTTTCAATTTATACCATTACTTCTCCATATATTTTGGTTGTTTCTGTCTTGCAGAGAATTGCCACACTTTTATTAAGAAGTTGGTGAAATGAAGGGTGTTAAGCTGATAGACACATAGTTTCATACACAGGAAAATACCCAAACTTAGGACCTGCATCAGGAATTCCAAGTTTCAGGGCCCATTAATGTGCAACTGATACTTCGCCAGATCCTGAAGAGATGAGAGAAGACTCCCAACTTGGAAAATGAAGTTACTCTGTTCCTCATCTCTTCAAAGCCTGTGTTATAATTAAATTATAATTAAATATTTTAGCATTCATTGGTCTAGTGTGAACTGGGGCATCACTCGTCCACTGTCCTTGAATATGCGACCTATACTACTTTTATCATTCAAAAAGGCAAAGAAAGTATACTGCAATATGAAAAATATTAGCAAATATAAAGATGAAAATAAATTGTCCATAGCAACACAGCGAGAGATTACCGTTATTACTAATCTAAAGTGTTTTTTGGTTTTTTCTAAGGACACTGCTTTCTGACCACAACCTAATGGACATGTCATAATTCCTTACTCTAAACAGAAAATTTTGAATGAGTCACATTTCAGTTATCCTGTGCTAAAAACAGAGGTAAGTATTTTGCCCCATGTATTACCAATATCTTTTATATTCTGTATTTCTGATGCCATGGTATTCAGGGCCTTGCTGACCCCGAATTACTACATCCAGGTGAGCCATTTGCTAGGTATTGTACACGGTCCGTCCACAAGCATGCTCTTCAAACACAAACCAATCAGTCTAGAGCCCACACCTCCAACCACCTCCTTTATCAGGGTGTTGCAGTCCAGGCTACTATCCATCTGCCCCAACACACAAGGCCAGGTACCCTACAGACTGGGATAACCCCTATGCCCCAGAGACTGCTGCAGTCATTCAAATGAGTCAATCCTAACCCCATTCACCCCGCCACTCCCAATCCTTTTAACAGAAACCACAATAAGGTTCTTGCCCCTAGTTCCTCCCTCTCCTTCTGCCTCCTGACCAACTCCTGTGCTTCCCCATGTGGCCCTCCCATCCTGAGAACAAAAAGTAACAAATTATCCTTTCAATGACAATCATTTTCTAATCTATTGGCCTCACTATACCTCAGATTTTCTATTACTACACTACACTATAAAACATGGTAATGTTTTAGCTCAAAGTCATCTCATCCATATGTTACAGTGAAGAATTCTCTAATCTCAAGAGAAAACATTGAGATTCTTAGCCATCCAAATTTGAGCAAATCCAAAGTTGTTTTATTTTTTAATATGCATGGCCCAAAATATAACATTTCCTAACCTATCCCAAAGGGATAGAGAAATTTTCTGCATTTAAAAAGAAAATAAAACTCTTGCCTTTGTCCAACAAGTTGTTATATGGTTGTATATATAAAGTATTTAAATTATATGGACCTAGAATCAACGATAATACATAATTTAGATTATATACTTTAGATACTGGTTAGTAGTTAACATTAAATTTTCTTATCTCAACTAAATTTCTAAATGAAAGGACCAGGATACTTTTAATCTATATGCCTTGATTATCAACCATAGGCAAACTCAGGGGACGCTTGCTATTCGTTACTCAGCAATTCTTTTTTTCCCCTTTTTAAAGATTTTATTTATTTATCTTTAGAGGGAAAGGGAAGGAGAGAAGGAGAGAAATATCAATGTATGGTTGCCTCTCGTGAGTCCCCTGCAGGGAACTGGCCTGCAACCCAGGCATGTGCCCTGGCTGGGAATCCAACTGTGATCCTTTGGTTCACAGGCCCGCCCTCAATCCACTGAGCTACACCAGCCAGGGCTCAACAATTCTTAAACTATGACCTCAATCAAGTCAAATTATTTGAAAGTTACATATCCGAATTCTTTCAACGTTGTGTCTCTTTCCTTGTTAGTTTAGAATTCCTACTATGGATGTCAGTTTTTTTAAATAGATCAAATTGTCCCCCACCCCTACTAGAAATGTACAAAGGGCCCATGGGTAGTTTTTCTAACACATACACTATATAATATTGTCAACAATTAGGTATTTTTAGCAAAGGGGTGTATTATTCAGGGTCTTCCAAAATATTGAACTATAAAGTACATGTAAAAAGACATTTATTTAAAACAACTGGCTTATATAATGTGGGGGTCTGATAAGCCTAAAATCTATAGGATGGGCAAGCAGCTTGTAAATTCATGCCAGAGTTGACATTACAGTCTTGAGTTAAAAATCCACAGGCCAGGCCAAGTAGGCTGGAGAGTTTTTATGATAGTCCTTAGGCATAATTCTTTCTCCCGTGGAAAATCTGTCTTTGCTTTTAACACTTTCAACTGATTGAATGAGCCTCACCCATATAATGGAGATTAGCCCAGTTTACTTAAAGTCTTATATTGTAAATGTTTGCCACATATAAAAATCCTTCACAGAAATATCTAAATAGGTGTCTGACCAAACAACTGGGCATCAAAGCCTAGGCAATTTGACACATTAAACTAGTCATCACAGCCCTGGCTGGTGTAGCTCAGTGGATTGAGGGTGGGCCTGCGAACCAAAGGATCACAGTTTAATTCCCAGTCAGGGCACATGCCAGGGATGCAGGCCAGTTCCCAGCAGGGGACACACCAGAGGCAACCATACATTGATGTTTCTCTCCCTCTCTCCTTCCCTTGCCCTCTAAAGATAAATACATAAAATCTTTTTTAAAAAAAAACTAGTCATCACAATAGGTAGTTTTGTTGGTTGACTTTGAGTTTGTGTTCAGGTTTTATAATGATAGTAGTAGTTATGAGGACACTAGCATAGAATTACCACATTTTTTCCATGCAGGTTGTGCTGTCAGTTTACATTTACTCTGCCATTGGAGAGCTACGGTACAGAAACCAGGGTGAGGCCCAAATCTATCAATATTTTATAAAATGTTATATAATCAAGTCCCAGTGATTCTATTATGATGATTAACATAGTCAAATTATATAATGAATCATTATACTTGACTATTGGACTTGTGATGGTTCTAATCACTTTGTAGTAAAATAAGAATGAAATTGCATCAGTAGATGAGTCTTTGCTGAATTAAATTATGAGGTAATTATTGAAATACTAGTAATTTAGATTTGAACATGTAAAATTTTTAAATAACTCCTCCTTCATCAACCTAGACCATAACATAGGCCAAATAAGCATTTCAAATATCAAAGTTGATTTTAAAAATTAAAGTAGTCCCAAGAAGCCCCAGACCTGGCAGGTGGAGCATCCCAAAACTGGGGGGCATCACTGTCTCCCAGAGGCTGACTGCTTAGCCTGTAAATACCACATGGACAGTTGGCCTCCAAGACTGAAGTGTTCTGTAAATATCAATTAAATTCATCTGATCTGGTATGTCACTCAAGTTCACTGTTTTCTTGTTGATTTTTTGTCTGGAAGGCCTATCCATTGTTGTCATTGGGGTGTTAGAACCCTCTACAATAACTGTATTGCTGTCAACCTTGGGGTGACTGGAAAAGACTAGCTGAAGAACATATACGTGTATATTATGCATAGCCCATGGACACAGACAACAATGTGGTGAAGGCCAGGAGAGGGGGAACCAAGGGCTTGGGTAGAGAGGGTCAAAGGGAAGAAAAATAGGGGACAATTGTAATAATGTCAACAATTTTTTAAAGGACTAAAATGAACTGTGGCTTTGTGAATAGTCTGGAATTTAAAGTCAAAAACTCTACCATATGTTGGCTGGGTGACTTCAGATGTCTCGGTCTTGAAGGATTTCATTGTGAAGGTTATTGGGGATTAAATGAGGTTGTATTTGTAAATTACCTACTGCAGAGCCTGATAGTTCATAGACACTCAATAAAAGAGAATGTTAGTATGTCCCTGTTCTGCCCAATAGCTTAGGAAACCCCATTCACTGGCTTATTTTCCCTATCACCACAAACTTCTGACTTTCTCCAACAACATGGCTCACCATTGGCTTCTTTGAAAATAAATACAAGAATTTTTCTCACTTTTGATCATTAAATATTTATTAGGTACCTACTCTATAGAAGGTTCTAGTTCACAAGTATTACAAAGATGAATGAAACACAGCTCTGGATTCGATCTCTGGAAAATTAGAAATTATTCCAGAACCCAGATAGAGTAAATTTCCTTCCAGTATCCTAAGGTTAATGTCCTCCAAAGGGCTCTGAAATCTTCCCAGACCCTTGGTTTTCCTCTTCCTCTCCTCTTGTTTCTCTGAGGTTCTAGTTCTTTGTTATGACACAGATCCTGGAACACTCAGAGGCCACACTTCTACAGCCTTCTTAGGTCTGATCAACCTGAGCCACACAATTCCTCTGCGACCCTATGCATCACTGTTTACAAGGCTTTACCACATCCAAGTGCATGCTGTTCAGAAACAGTGAGCTTGGGGTGCTCATTTTATCTTAATCTCCTTGTGACAAAGACATTCAGATGACCCAGAGCCCATCAAAGACAATACCTGGAAAATGGCAGTCTTGGGTATGACTCCCTGAGGCCTCCTCTACCCTACTGTCTCAGAAGTCTTCTCTTTGGGGGACCTTAACACAACTGTTTTACCTTTCTTGCCTGCTTTCTTTCAAATTCAATATCTTTTCTTTCACTCTTATTGATTCCTCTGGGAGCCTGGGGAAATTAACCCATGGGCAGCTCAGCTTGAGAGTGAGTGCTGATTTCTCCTTCCAATTTTGGAGTTTAAATTGCTCAAAGAAACTAACCATTCTTTAGTGCAATGGGAAAAGTCCTAGCCTGTTATCTCACTTCCTATAATATTGCTCACTTTATAATCTGCCTCAACTCTTCCTCTTATTTCCCTCATAAGTGGAGATTATCTCCCATAGTTAGAACATCTCATACATAAGTAAAAGGCAGTTCTAATTTCCAGAGGCTTGATCTGAATATACCAGCTGGTTATCTCTTTTCCCCCTGATGGTTACTTCACATCATTTACAAAATATTGTCGTGCAAGATAAATTCTAAATCATTTACTGTTTATTTCAGTGTTCCATACAGAGCTTATTTTTTCCTAGGTTTCTTTTTAAAGATTTTATTTATTTATTTTTAGACAGAGGAAAAGGGAGTGAGAAAGAGGGAGAGTGAAAGAAACATCAGTGTGTGATTGCCTCTTGTGCACCCCCATCTGGGGACATGGCCTGCAATCCAGGCATATGCCCTGATTGGGAATCGAACCAGGGACACTTTAGTTCATAGGCCTGCGCTCAATCCACTGAGCTGTACAAGCCAATGCAGGAGCATATTTTTGAAGGCTGATTTGGCAGGAAATTTGTCTCATATGACCTAATACCTAAAGACTTAGTAGAGATTTGCCTAATCTTCCCCAGTTAAAGGTGTGTCATTACATCTTGAGGTGAATTTGCCTATTATTTTTCTGCAGTAGCCTAATCATGGTGTGTTTAATTTTCTTAGGCTTTCAGGGTTCAATTTTTTTGGCATATTTTGCTATAACAGACATACTTATTGTTGTTTCATTGGTACATTTATTCATTCATTCCTCCTTTCCTTTCTCCTCCTCCTTCTCTGCCTCTCCCTTTCTCTCTCCCTCTCTCCTCCCAAAGTCTCCATAGTCTTTGTTCTTCATAACCATAATAAGGTATCTAATTAAAATTTTCTCTCCTGTACACAGGTTATTCCCACCAAACTTTCTTCTATTAACCATAATAACAACCATCAAAAATATCTAAGTTATCATGAGGGGCTCAGTGGGGCTCCCCATGATAAGTTTCATTAATGAAAATAAGTTTCATTATGATATGAAACTTATTTCCTCTGCTGTGGCTTTCATTCATATGGCCACCTCCATCAGGATCCTTCAGTCAGGGACCTCCAAAATGTTTGATCACTCACTCATGCATTTCTTATATATGTATATTTATAAATCTTATAAATAAACAAGTATACTAATATATGCTTCTTAAAATCTAAAGATTTTAAAGCTATTAAATTTAAATCTTAAATCTTAAATGACATAAAATAAAACTAGTATTTTTTTCTCACACCCAAGAGGGCTGTGCATACTGCTGACTCTCAACTTCCCCTGCCTACAGGGTAAGGAGCTCAGTTGTAGAAGAAATCTGTCAGACCCTAAGCCAGGTTACAAAGCATAAAAGGTTCTCAGTATCTGAGCGAAAGGACCTACATAAAAGCTAAGAAATGGCCAGGGGAAGAAATGTGGGGACAGTAAGATGAGAAAGATGAAAGAAAAAAAAGTTGAGATAACAGATGTGGGGTATCTAACTGGTGACAACAGCAAGAGGTGACCATAAGTTGTCTCTGATCATGAATGGACCTAAATAAGCAGGCCTTCAGGTGAGCTTTTATTTCAGAAATAACTTTGACTGTCATCCTGATTCTACTGGGACTTGCCATTCTGGCTATTTTGTTAACAAGATGGACAAGACACAAGCAAAATGGTGAGTAACAATGAAAGGAAATGGAGATTTTTCTGTGCAAATCACAAATGTAGGGATGCCAAGATTCAGTCTAAGTTATTTCTACTACCAGATAGCTAGAGACTTTGCCAATATTCTGGGAATCCATTGCAATGCCTCTCTAATCTAGTAAAAATTCACCTGCACTTTTAAACACCCTAAGTTCACATTACCAATAATGTCAATAAAAAAACCAGATTGAGTTTAATAATATTAGTAACAACAATACTCTAAAAGAAAATTATCTGAGCTCCAAGGGAAATTACCTAAAGTGAAAAATGGAAGAGAGAAGATACTGTGCTAATAGACACAACTAGCTAGTATTGTAGGGAGTAAATTAAAGAACTTTAGTTACTTCAAATTTAGAAAAGCAGTAGTATACTTACACAATGGCATACTACACAGCTGTAAGAAAGAAGGAACTCTTACCCTTTGCAACAGCATGGATGAACCTGGGGATTATTACGCTAAGTGAAATAAGCCAGTCAGAGAAAGACAAATGCCCTCTGCTCTCACTTATATGTAGATCTAATTAATGAGCAAAATAAACCGACAAACAAAATAGAACCAGAGGCATGAATACATGAAATAGACTGACAGCTGTCAGAGAAATGGGTGTAGGAAGGACTGGATAAAAGAAGGTGAAGGGATTAGCCAAAGAATGAATACACACACACACACACACACACACACACACACAACCTATGAACACAGACAATGGTGTGGTGAAGGACAGAGGAGGAGGGGGTGGGGGTTGGGTAAAGGTGGGCAAGGTGGGGATGGAAAACATCTGTAATAGTGTCATCAATTTAAAAACTCTTTAAAAATTGGACGATGATGAGAAAAGACACATATAGAGTAGTAATTGTCAAGGAGACAGTTGGGTGCATAGAGGCAATGACCTGCTTCTAGGTCCTGAGGTCTCTCTTTTCAGGTTTTTCTCAGTATCTTTCCCACTTCCTTCTAGTCAGTTGTATCCCTCCCTAGTTTTCATCTTCAGTCCTGTGATCCCTCAGAGAATAAGTGGTGTGGAGGGATAGATAGCAGAGGGCTGGCTGGAGGCTCTGAAAACAGGGTGAAACCAGTAAATGCCCACTTTAGAAGCAAAAAAAATTAGAGAGAGAATTGGGACAGGAGAAAGGACACCTCTCACAAGGGACCAACAGAAATATTTTTGCTTAATTCTTCCACAGAAATTGATGTATCAAGATACAGTTCAGAACAAAGTAAGTACTTATGCCCATAAGAAAACGAAAGATAGGAAGCATTTATGGAATCTTCATAAGTCAGGGACCAAATCTGTCTTGTTTACATTGTTGGCAGCTGTTTACATGGGATGTCATTCCATGAACTGAACTTCTACATTACTGGGAGAAATGCACCAAAGACTTCTATGCAGCACTGGGTGCCAAGTTGGAGTTGGGCAGAACAAATTGGTAGTGGTAGGTCTTCATGACTCTTGGGCTCTCTTCCAATACCTGTAGTCTGGGAGCAGCAATAGAGACACCAAGCCGTGGCAATAGCAGACAACTTGGGCAATGAAGCAGAGGTCAAAATCTGGTAACTAAGATGCCTCAGCAATGTAGCTAGGTAAAAGAATCTAATGTAGCAAGGAATAATAAGGGTGAACACAACTAAGATGATTATTATTGATAAGGAGAGCACCAAGTTCAAGAGGTAAAGAGGTGAAGTAGTTTGTCCATGACAATGTTCAGTGAGGTGCCAAAGTTGCAGAAAGATAGCCCAGAATTAGTAAGAGAAGAAAAACAGGAAGGAGCTGGTGCCAAAGTACTAAGAAGCAAAAGCAACTTTGGAGCCCTTTCTGATTATTATTTAGCCTCACTAAAATGAAACTGGTTACTGGTCACATGAGAGTACAATGTCTGCTCCTGCTAATTATGCACAGGTCCTAGTTCCTAAAGGATGAATTCATTTCCATCATTATTTACCACCAGGAGTTCATGTCCACCTTAGCTCTCAGACTCATAAAGCCCCACTAATTTTCAAGAAGCAAAATCATGAAGCTCTCTCTTCTTTGTTCTTGAGGTGCTGGTCTTCTGGACTATGAGGATGGTAGAGGTAAGTAGATTAGAAACTATGAAAGAATTAATGCAAGAATGTGTTTTTTAGAGTACAAAATAAACTCATCTCCTTTTGAGCATAATTTATTCAGTCAGCACCTCTTGTACCATTGTAATATCCAATTGCCAATCCATCTCTCTATGCATGTATATACGCATGAAGGACTCATGCATTTTTCAGAAAAGGCAAATATGTCCCCTTTTTAAGACCATTAAAAGAATTCTTACCACCTCCTTTTTATCTCGAGATCATGGAAATGTTAAGGAACCTCTCCAAAACAACTTCCTGGTTGTGTAAAATAGGAGTGTTATATAATTCATGGCTTATCATGAGAATTGAATAATGTACATGAAAAGATACTTTGTAAGCCATAAAGTACAATAAAATAGGTGAGCACAACTTATTATCTCCATTTTAGAAGATTAAATTGATGCTCAAAAAGATTAAGAGACTTACTCAAATTCATGGAAAAGGAAGAAGTTGACTAGGGAACCCAGGTTCGTGGCCCTGAGTCCAGGACTCATATTTTTACAATGTACTATTCCCACTTAATTTAAGACCAAAAAATATACTAAATAAAAATATACTGTATTTCATTATTTCTTTTTAATAATAGAGTTATATTCTGCCCCTCAAATGAGAACATGAGGTTTGGCATGAGTAAGGAATAATGATAAAGAATATTTGAAATAAAACATCCAGAAATATGATGGTTCTAAGGACATTCCAAGGCACTCTACTTTTTTGTAGGGACACACACACACACACACAAATTTTAAGCATAGAGATTGGTATCCCCCAGAGACAGCAGCTTGTCCATGCCCCACACCTGGGCTCTTGGTCCAATTATCTTTTCCTTACATCTGATTCATGTGCCCTGACCAATGAGAGTGAGGAGCAAAGGATCATGGTATCACCTCTTTGTTTTCTGAAATGGACTTCACAGAAAATGGGAACATTTGGGAAAGTAGAGAAATCTCCTTGTAGTTAGCTTTAGACTAATGATGAAACGTTTCTTGATGGGCTGTAGTAAACTTAATCTTTCTTTTCTCCACAAAGAGCTTTCCTCTCAGAGATCTGAAAGAGGAAGAGGTAAACATTTGCACCTAATGGGAAAATAAAATAGACACAGTAGTCAAGGTAGATCTCATAGTTTCCTTCTTGTCTTTCAGGACTCCAACATTCATATTCGACAGAAAGTGGTAAATAAATTCAATATCAAATTGCTAAGAAATTAATACAGGAATCTGTTTATGAGAAATTAAACATGTTTTTTCTTTTTGCTCAATCCTCTAGACACTTCATGTGATGATCAAGGTAAGTATATTTAAAGACTGTGTTAAAATTAAAGAAAAATCAATGTTTTGCTTGTATAATATGGAGGCTGTAAAAACCTACCCAGAGAAATTGACAAAAAAAAAACATGTACAGAAGAATCTGAGAAGTATTGAGACATATTCACCTTCACACGGTGAGGCACCTTTTCCCCAGTGCCCTCCAATTCATCTCCTATCCCCCTCCTAATTGGTTAACAAAGGAAATCCAAGTGCTTAAGCATAATTCAATGTCCCAGAGTTCAGAAATGCTAATCATTCAGCGTTCCTTTCTTAACACAAATGCTAACCGATGGAAGAACAAATCCCTGATTTTATCACAGAGCGTATGGCATGTGCACTAAAATTTTAAGGGCACAAAGAAGTGCTGGTATTTTCTACCATTATCACTTATAGCTCACATTTGTCATGTTTCATGTTTCCCTCCACACCACTTATTCTCTTATTCATGAAACATGACAAATGTTTAGGAAACAAACCTCATCAGAACACCACATTTAACCCATGCAAGAAGCAACCTGGCTGTGAGGAACTAAAGGTACACAAATAAAATAAAACTATGTGCACTGGGAAAGGAAGAGAACTAACATGCACTTGATGCATACCATGTGGTCACTCTGGCAGGCATTTTTAATTTTATTTTATTTTATATCTATAAGTGACCCTGTCAACTACACAAGGATAAAGAACCCAAAAAGCCTCCCATAGCCTCTACTACATCACAGGTCACTTTAGTGTGAATTAGGGCTCCTTCCACCAGGTAGCCCCACAGCAGTGACAGTGTTAGGGATTTTAGTCCCCATATGTCTTTGTGCGGTGAACAAACTTGGTCTTGAAGACATATGAGAGGCAGCTCAATCTTAGTATGTCCTGATTCCTGCTACAGACCTGTGTCTACCCAGTTGTTCAGGCCATTTACCTTGGAGTCATCTTTAATTCCTTTCTCTCACTCTACTCATCTTCTAGTCCACCAGAAAACCCCATCCCTGATACTTTTGAATCATGGCCCAAATCAGTCCATTTTTCACCATGATGATAATCGTAGCCAGAGCACCAACATCTCTTGCCTGAACTACTACAACTGCCTGCTGACTGGTTTCAATGCTTCTATTCTTGCCTTCTTACAGTATCTTCTCCTCATCACTCAGGGTGAACCTTAATAAGCAGTTCTTAAATAATCAGTTTTACCAAGCTCACTGAGCTATACATTGCATGTAAATCATACCTCAATAAAGCTCTTAAAGAAACCCACAGAAAAATCAATTAATTTTCAATAAATTGGTATCCCTAATTTATAAAAGAGAAGCATATACATGAAAGATGCCAGTGACTTGCCCCAATGCCCTAAAAATTGCAAGTGACTAAACCTGGATATGAGCTGAGAATTGCCTGACTTCAACTTCATGTACAGACTTTATTCTCACACAATTTAGTAATACTTAATTATTTTTTAATTTAATTATTGTTTAAGTACAGTTTTCTCTCTTTTACTCCCATCCCAGCCCCACCCGTGCTCCCCACTTCCCTCCCATTTCCACCCCCCTTAGTTATTGTCCATGTGTCCTTTAGACTAGTTCCTGTAAATCCTTCCCTTAACTTCTGGTTATGGATTTTAGTTTGGAGTCTACAATCTTAGCTCCTTTCCATTCCAGTCTGTACTTGCACTCTTAGGAAAACTTGCATCAGTAAACATTGATTACTATTGCCTAAATAAGCTGTAATTTAAGTTTCATAAAGCCAGATGATAATTTATCTCTCTGACTTTCCAGGAACCTCTAAGGTGGCCCTATAAATCTGTCACCTCAGGGTTCTAAGTCCCCAAGCTCTACTAGCCTGCCCTCTAGTATTTTTTTTTCCTTTTGCATATACATTTACTAAAAATATTTTTGTTTTGCTACCTTGATTGTTAGATTAATATATTGGGTCTTTTCTTGTTTCTATTGCCTCTTTTTGTTGTTTCATAAATTACTTTATTATTGTTCAACTACAGTTGTCTGCATTTTCTCCCCACCACTGTCCCCCCATCCAAACCTACCCTCCCTCCCTTGCTCCCACCCTCCCCCTTTATAGTAGTTCCTGAAAACCCTTGCTCTTTAACTTGAGACTATAAAAATTTCTGACAGGAAAATACTAGGTGAGATCATTATATTAGTTTAGGTACATGAAATTTATTTATTTTTTAAAAGATTTTATTTATTTATCATTAGAGGAGAAGCGAAGGAGAGAGAGAGAAATATCAATGTATGGTTGCCTCTTATGCATCCCCTGCTGGAAACTGGCTTGCAACTCAGGCATGTGTCCTAACTGGGAATCAAACTGTGATGCTCTGGTTCATAGGCCCGCACTCAATCCACTGAGCTACACCAGCCAGGGCAGGGTACATGAACTTTAGTACCTAAATCTTAGTTGAATCTAAATACATCACATATTATATATTAAAGTTGCTATAATAATTCAAACCTTTTAAAACCTTTTAAACCTTTTAAAACTAAACTGGATTTAGTTTTAATATTATTGACTTTATTTATTTATTTATAAACATTTTTTATTTAATTATTGTTCAAGTACAGTTTTCTGTCTTTTACTCCCATCCCAGCCCACCCCGATCAATGCTCCCCACCTCCCTCCCATTCCCCCACCGCCTTAGTTTTTGTCAATGTGTCCTTTATACTCGTTCCTGTGAATCCTTCCCCTTTTCCCCTGAAATTCTCTCCCCTCTCCCCTCTGGTCCCTTTTATAACAAATATAATTGCAGCACACAAAAGTGGTCATCAGCTCTTAATATCTACTTTGATTAGTACTTACCACTTTTAAAATACCCACAGAACCATGAGAAATAAGTAACATTAATGTAAAACACAGAAGATGTGTGTGTGCTCTGCAGTTAACTCCCATCACAACAACAACCAAGTGTGAAAGGAAAACGCTCATTTTCTGAAAGTAAGCTGAGGAACAAATATGTTTTTTTACATTTCTGTGTAGATTTTATCTACTTATACTTTCATAAAATATCAATATTATCATCCAACATAATACACAACTACTTTCTGGAATTGCTTTGTCTTCAGATCTTTTAGAAAGTCTGTTTCCATGACATCACTAAGAAGTTTTAAGTCACAGGATGCACTTCCAATCACCATAAATATATACATATATGTTGATTATAATTTGCCATATCCCTGGCTGGTATAGCTCAGTGGATTGAGTGCTGGCCTGTGAACCAAAGTGTCACAGGTTCAATTCCCAGTCAGGGCACACGCCTGGGTTGCAGGCCAGGTCCCTAGTAGGGGGCATATGAGAGGCAACCACACAATGATGTTCCTCCCCTCCTCTTTCTCTCTCTCTTCCCCTCTCTCTAAAAAGAAATAAAATATTTATTTTTTTAAATAATAATTCACCATATCTTCANCAAGGTAAGTATATTTAAAGACTGTGTTAAAATTAAAGAAAAATCAATGTTTTGCTTGTATAATATGGAGGCTGTAAAAACCTACCCAGAGAAATTGACAAAAAAAAAACATGTACAGAAGAATCTGAGAAGTATTGAGACATATTCACCTTCACACAGTGAGGCACCTTTTCCCCAGTGCCCTCCAATTCATCTCCTATCCCCCTCCTAATTGGTTAACAAAGGAAATCCAAGTGCTTAAGCATAATTCAATGTCCCAGAGTTCAGAAATGCTAATCATTCAGCGTTCCTTTCTTAACACAAATGCTAACCGATGGAAGAACAAATCCCTGATTTTATCACAGAGCGTATGGCATGTGCACTAAAATTTTAAGGGCACAAAGAAGTGCTGGTATTTTCTACCATTATCACTTATAGCTCACATTTCTTAGGAAACAAACCTCATCAGAACACCACATTTAACCCATGCAAGAAGCAACCTGGCTGTGAGGAACTAAAGGTACACAAAAAAGCAAAATAAAACTATGCGCACTGGGAAAGGAAGAGAACTAACATGCACTTGATGCATACCATGTGGTCACTCTGGCAGGCATTTTTAATTTTATTTTATTTTGTATCTAAAAGTGACCCTGTCAACTACACAAGGATAAAGAACCCAAAAAGCCTCCCATAGCCTCTACTACATCACAGGTCACTTTAGTGTGAATTAGGGCTCCTTCCACCAGGTAGCCCCACAGCAGTGACAGTGTTAGGGATTTCAGTCCCCATGTGTCTTTGTGCGGTGAACAAACTTGGTCTTGAAGACATATGAGAGGCAGCTCAATCTTAGTATGTCCTGATTCCTGCTACACACCTGTGTCTACCCAGTTGTTCAGGCCATCTACCTTGGAGTCATCTTTAATTCCTTTCTCTCACTCTACTCATCTTCTAGTCCACCAGAAAACCCCATCCCTGATACTTTTGAATCATGGCCCAAATCAGTCCATTTTTCACCATGATGACAATCGTAGCCAGAGCACCAACGTCTCTTGCCTGAACTACTACAACTGCCTGCTGACTGGTTTCAATGCTTCTATTCTTGCCTTCTTACAGTCTCTTCTCCTCATCACTCAGGGTGAACCTTAATAAGCAGTTTTACCAAGCTCACTGAGCTATACATTGCATGTAAATCATACCTCAATAAAGCTGTTAAAGAAACCCACAGAAAAATCAATTAATTTTCAATAAATTGATATCCCTAATTTATAAAAGAGAAGCATATACATGAAAGATGCCAGTGACTTGCCCCAATGCCCTAAGGATTGCAAGTGACTAAACCTGGATACGAGCTTAGAATTGCCTGACTTCAACTTTCATGTACAGACTTTATTCTCACACAATTTAGTAATACTTAATTATTTTTAATTTAATTATTGTTTAAGTACAGTTTTCTCTCTTTTACTCCCATCCCAGCCCCACCCGTGCTCCCCACCTCCCTCCCATTTCCACCCCCCTTAGTTATTGTCCATGTGTCCTTTAGACTAGTTCCTGTAAATCCTTCCCTTAACTTCTGGTTATGAATTTTAGTTTGGAGTCTACAATCTTAGCTCCTTTCCATTCCAGTCTGTACTTGCATTCTTAGGAAAACTTGCATCAGTAAACATTGATTACTATTGCCTAAATAAGCTGTAATTTAAGTTTCATAAAGCCAGATGATAATTTATCTCTCTGACTTTCCAGGAACCTCTAAGGTGGCCCTATAAATCTGTCACCTCAGGGTTCTAAGTCCCCAAGCTCTACTAGCCTGCCCTCTAGTATTTTTTTTTCCTTTTGCATATACATTTACTAAAAATATTTTTGTTTTGCTACCTTGATTGTTAGATTAATATATTGGGTCTTTTCTTGTTTCTATTGCCTCTTTTTGTTGTTTCATAAATTACTTTATTATTGTTCAACTACAGTTGTCTGCATTTTCTCCCCACCACTGTCCCCCCATCCAAACCTACCCTCCCTCCCTTGCTCCCACCCTCCCCCTTTATAGTAGTTCCTGAAAACCCTTGCTCTTTAACTTGAGACTATAAAAATTTCTGACAGGAAAATACTAGGTGAGATCATTATATTAGTTTAGGTACATGAAATTTATTTATTTTTTTAAAGATTTTATTTATTTATCATTAGAGGGGAAGTGAAGGAGAGAGAGAGAAATATCAAATGTATTTGAGAGAGAGAGAAATGTATGGTTGCCTCTTATGCATCCCCTGCTGGAAACTGGCTTGCAACCCAGGCATGTGTCCTAAGTGGGAATCAAACTGTGATGCTCTGGTTCACAGGCCCGCTCAATCCACTGAGCTACACCAGCCAGGGCAGGGTACATGAACTTTAGTACCTAAATCTTAGTTGAATCTAAATACATCACATATTCTATATTAAAGTTGCTATAATAATTCAAGCCTTTTTAAATACACTGGATTTAGTTTTAATATTATTGACTTTTATTTATTTATTTATTTATAAACTTTTTTTATTTAATTATTGTTTAAGTACAGTTTTCTGTCTTTTACTCCCATCCCAGCTCACCCTGCTCGGTGCTCCCCACCTCCCTCCCATTCCCCCCGCTGCCTTAGTTTTTGTCAATGTGTCCTTTATACTCGTTCCTGTGAATCCTTCCCCTTTTCCCCTGAAATTCTCTCCCCTCTCCCCTCTGGTCCCTTTTATAACAAATATAATTGCAGCACACAAAAGTGGTCATCAGCTCTTAATATCTACTTTGATTAGTACTTACCACTTTTAAAATACCCACAGAACCATGAGAAATAAGTAACATTAATGTAAAACACAGAAGATGTGTGTGTGCTCTGCAGTTAACTCCCATCACAACAACAACCAAGTGTGAAAGGAAAACGCTCATTTTCTGAAAGTAAGCTGAGGAACAAATATGTTTTTTTACATTTCTGTGTAGATTTTATCTACTTATACTTTCATAAAATATCAATATTATCATCCAACATAATACACAACTACTTTCTGGAATTGCTTTGTCTTCAGATCTTTTAGAAAGTCTGTTTCCATGACATCACTAAGAAGTTTTAAGTCACAGGATGCACTTCCAATCACCATAAATATATACATATATGTTGATTATAATTTGCCATATCCCTGGCTGGTGTAGCTCAGTGGATTGAGTGCTGGCCTGTGAACCAAAGCGTCACAGGTTCGATTCCCAGTCAGGGCACATGCCTGGGTTGCAGGCCAGGTCCCTAGTAGGGGGCATATGAGAGGCAACCACACAATGATGTTCCTCCCCTCCTCTTTCTCTCTCTCTTCCCCTCTCTCTAAAAAGAAATAAAATATTTATTTTTTTAAATAATAATTCACCATATCTTCATTGGACTTAAATTCTCAATCAGCTAAGTAAATATTTTGCCATTTTTTCTCCTACTACGTCTCAATTTATATTATAACTAATATATTTTTCTGTTGCAGTGTTTCCACGTTCAGTTTATCTTTTCTTCTAACTACACGTTTTCCTTAGAACCCTTGCTGCTTTTTCATGTTATTTGACTCATAGATTAAGCCATGAGGAAATTTTGCCTCCAGTTTCTTGCCTACTTGGATACATGAGGCTGTTGATCAAGTAATCCTCTGTAATAATATCAAAACTACTGAAATAAGCCCTGGCTGGTGTAGCTCAGTGGAATGAGCGCAGGCTGTGAACCAAAGGGTCACCAGTTCACTTCCCAGTCAGGGTACATGCCTGGGTTGCGGACCAGGTCCCCAGTAGGGGGTATGGGAGAGGAAACTGCACATTGATATTTCTCTCCTTCTCTTCCCCTCTCTCTAAAAAGGAATAAAATCTTTTTAAAAACTACAGAAATAGATAGAAACAGACTCATAGATACCAAGAACAAACTGGTGGCTGCCAGAGAGAAGAATGGCTAGGGAGATGAGTGAAAAAAATTTAAAAATATGAATTGGTGGTTACAGAATAGTCACAGGATGTAAAGTACAACATAGGGAATACAGTCAATAATATTATAATGATTATGTATCATGCCAGGAGGGTCCTTAAAATATCATGGAATAACCTTGTAAAGTACATGATTGTCTAACCACTATGCTGTACACCTTAAACTAATACAAAATAATATTGAATGTAAACTATAATTGAAAAATAAAATTTAAAATAACTAGACAAATAGACAATCCAAATTAATTTTTGTTTTGTTTGTGTTTTTAGACAGTTCCAAAGGAGATTATAGTAAGCATTCTCTTGTTTCTGAACAAAATTCTACTGCCCACTAGTGACACTTCCCTAGATTGTAAATGCTTTGAGGAAAGAAAAACCCTATCAGTTCATTTAAGTACTAAGCAATGGGAAAAGTTTCCTTGTGCTGGTTTAGGATGGTCTTTTGGTAACAAACAAGTTTCTAAATTGACTGACAGGAAAGGGAAAATGATGAATGAAAATAAAGAAGTGATAGAGATTCATGAAAAGAGAAAAAGAGACAAAAGGAGAAAGTGGAGGATGAGGACAGAGTAAAATACAAGCCATGAAGTTTCACAGGAGTAGCAGCTGTCTGCTAAAGGTGAAACACTTCATAGTGATTGACAGGATGAGCAATAGAACCTCCAGCACCCACCACCTGGTCAGTGGATCTCCCTGGGCCTGGGCTTCACCTCTTAGAGGAAGTTACAATGACTGAAACTGATATGCAGAGGTAGCCATAATTCACCTAATGTTTCTCTCTCTCTCTCTGTAGCACTATCAGCCAACTCCTCAGGTAAGTTCTTTGTGCTTTTCTTTCAATTCTAGTGCCAGCTGGTGTGCAAGTCCTGTAGTTTTGTATTTGTCTTTTCCTTCTCTTAAAATTATGAAAATAAAGTACAAAAGTAATTAACACTTATAAATCAATACCCTAGATTTTGTCATATTTCTCAAGTGCACATATTTTTTGTCCACATACTACTCTCACCCCTTTCCAAAGACTTATAATTGTATTATAAATCTTTCATGTTTGTTTTCATATATTTACATAATCTCTGTATCAATGAACAATATATAGTATTGCTTTGTATGTATTTTTAAAAATTTTACTAAAATAGCATCATTCTGAAAGTATCACTGCAACTTGCTTTTTTCTTCACAACATTGTAATATTGAGATATATAGAAATATAGATTATGCGTTTTAATTGTTGAAAAAATATTGCAACTTACAAATATATTGCTACTGCTACATTCTCAATGTTTCCAATTTCTTCCATCACAAATTTCTTGCATCACACATGATGCAAAATGTCCTTAGGTAAGTGGAAAAGAGTTTATCCAGGTTGCATACCCTGAAGTGGAATTCATGAATCACATTGTGATGAGCATTTATGTAGCTTGGGCACATTTTAATTTGCTAGCTATTGTTTAATGGAGCTCTATGGTAGTTACACAGGAAGCGCACCAAATGTGTAAAAGCTTGCTGTTACCGCCATCAATAACAACCCTAGATTTTGTCATCCTTTCACCTCATTGCCACTCTGATGAGTGTAAAATGATTTCATTTGCGTCTTCCTGATCATTTCTGAAATCGAGCCCCTTCATGTATGTTTACTAGCTAGTTGGGCTTCATCTTAGACAACTGTTTTGTTGTTTACTCATGTACGTATGCATTTGGTTGTTGATCTGTAGGAACGCTTTATAGTTACAAAAGCTACTTTTTTATATTGTACATTAAGTATTTGCAAATATCTCCTCCAATTCTGTTTCTTAGATTCAACTTTTTATGGTATCTCTTGGCCTTAGAAGGTCCCCATTCTCCCTCCCACTCCCCCATATAGAATTTATTATAATAACTTTTGTCAACCTTTTGTTTTCTTTTAGTTTTGCTCTTTTGGCCTTATCTTCCTACCACCGAAATGTTATCCTATGCTTTATCTTAATAGTCATAAAGTTTCTCTTTCCACACAAAGGACTTTAATCCAAAAGGAGATCTTGGGGAAGGGCGTATTGGGGGGGGGGGGTTGTTTTTTAGTTTGTTCATAAATAACATAGGTAGGAGTCTAATTTTTTTCTGGAAAACCAATTGCTCCAGCTGGGTTTAGAGAGTCATGCATTCCTTCTCCCCTGATCTGCAGTACCGCTTTCATCTTAAGGCTTGTTTCTTCTTCCCTGAATGTTCTCTTCTCTTCCAGGAATCTTTTGTCTTTTGTGGAACTGACACTAAAAAGCTTCCATTACTAAAGCTTTATGTTAACATTTACTCTGAGGAATGGCAAATTCTCTCTCTGTGTGTTCTTTTTGGAAAACACTTTGGCTGTTTTGGGACCTTTACTCTTACACAGAATTTTAGAATCAATTCCTCGAGTTCCCTGTGAGTCACAGGAGGATGTCCTCGGAATTTCACCAAGTCCGTAGATTTGCAAAATCAGTTCTTCCCATGCTTCACACAGCAAGGTGTCTGTTATTCACATCTTTTACGTCCTTCACTAATGCTCTATCATTTTCTCTAAAAGTTCTTAAGTATCTTCAGTTAGATTCATTCTTATGTACATATTTGTTTTTGTTTCTGTAACAAAAGGTATTTTTACTGGATTTTACAAATAATCATTGCTAGTGTCTATGTTGTATGTTGTACTGTTGAGAGTAGCTTTTATGTCTAGCCACCTTGGTGAGCTCTTACAGTTCTAATTTTTAGATTCTCTTGGATTCTGTATACCAAAAGTCGTATGTGCAAAAACTAAAATTCTGAATCTTTTTTCTACTCTTAACCCTGTTCCTTATCTTAATTATTTTTATCTTATTGCTCTTCCCAAATATCCAGCACAATATTAATACCAGCAATATCACAGGCATCTTTTCTGATATCTGACTTTAACGGGAATGTCTCTGGCTTCATATTCAGTATGATACTTGATTCCATTTGGCACTCCCTTTTTCTAGGGTTAAGGAAATTTCTATTTCTATGTCAATATTCAAAATTTATCATGAATGAGTATTGAATTAATTTTTAACTAATGCTTTTTGTACTTAATGGCATAAAATTATTTTATAATTTTAAAAATTGTTCATTCTATCTATAGTTATATCCTGTTTTTATTCTTAATATCACTGAACTTATATGTGGAGTCTAAAAAGCAAAATAAACAAGCAATACCATAGATACAAAGAAAAAACCGATGGTTTGTGGGGTTGGGGAGAATAGGCAAAAATGGTGAAGAGATTAAGAAGTACAAATTTCCAGTTATAAAAGTACTCATGGAGATATAAAGTATAGCATAAGTAATATAGTCAATAATATTGTATAAACTATGTATGGTGCCAGGTGGGGACTACACTTATCGGGGTAATAACTCCATAAGGTATATAAATGTATAGTCACCACTGTTGAAATTCCTCTTGAATGGCACTTTTTATGTGTTGGCTTATTTGTTGTGGCTACTGTCTGTCATGCAGTAGATTTCCTCAAATGTGTTTATCTTTAGTCTGTGAGATTACTCACTGGTTATCATTTGTTTGAGTTCCTTATAAACTTTCTGCTGTGCAATAATAATTTTATTGCATAGGTTTTATAGGTCAGTTTTTATAATAGTTTATGCACTCATAGTTTCTTCTCTACCTGAGGGGTTCAAATGTGGGCTCTATATCTGGACTCCACTTAATCTGAGGGTTCCACCATTACTGGACACTCAATTTCCAACCATGGCCTGGTGCAAGCGGGTTGCTTCCTAGCACGCCCATTTGACTAACAGGTAGATTTCACATATAGTGGTTCTGTGGGCCTAAATATGTAGGAATACCAGTCCTAGGTCCTTACAATGCATGAGGCCTGTGACCTTGATTTCTATTCCTGATCAGGTGTTAAAAACCCAGCCTCCCAATAAGATATGTGGGTGATGAAATTTGTCATTGACTGTCAAAATTATGGATTCCCTCTTGATATGTGACTCTTGAAGACTTCTTTCTAGTTTTCAAGTCCAGCTCTGCATTTTTTAAACTTAAAAATATTGTGCCCAAATTTTCCAAGTGAGTAGAGGAGACGTTGCCTTTCTGTGCCTTGACTGTTTATCTTCTAAATTTCAGGTCATCCTGATTTTGATTTCTTGTTATTCAGCATCCCCATGGGGAAAAAATGATTTTTTTAACCAGAAACCCTCCTGCTGAAACAGTTATGTAGTAATATAACTACAAAGATCTTTCAAAAGATCTTTCAAAGAAAGGGTAAAAAAATAAAGATACACAGGAAGAGGAGGAGGAAGAGGCACAGAAGGAAAACAGGATAAACAAAAGCAGGAACAGAAATTTTAAAAAAAGTTTCTATAGACTAAGAAGTCAGTAATACCCCCAAAATATTGTTAGTCTCTTACTAAAATAAATTAAAAGATAGGTTGCATAGATCTTGGAATTTTATCCTCCCACAAGAATATTACTGAGAAAATACACAAAATTTGAAGTTTATTCCCCCCAAAATCTGTAAATGGATATCCACCTGCCTGTCACAGTGCATTGCAACTCACAATAGAAAACAGACATGGCCCTTGCTGCCCTTTCCCCACAACATTTCCTAATCCAGTAGCTGTGGAATTGAAGTTCTCCTTCAGAAACAAAGATCTCATTCTTGTTTTGTTTCCTTGTAGCACTGTCTCGAGCAAGTATTGGTAAGTGCCTTACTTTTCATCAATTTTATTAACATTTAGCTTCTTTTAAACATGGGGACATTTTCCTAAATGATCCAGACTTTTTCACTGAGGCACAGCTCTACATTTCTTCAATTTCTTTTTTCTACATAACTAGACACCTCAATAATCAACCAAAAGTAAGGGACGTAAATGAAACTTTCTACTGTTTTGCCATGATGTCACATCAGCAGGAAACAGAAAATATTTCAAAACTTGTAGTGCTAGAAAAATGGAGTAAAAAAGGGAGAGAGCAAGAAGTTGGTGAGAATGATAAGATGATAAGGGATATGATAACAGTCTGAGAGACAAGTAGTCTTATCTGTCTTCTGAGAAATTCACAGCTTTGTATGACTGAGGGGTCCTGGAGACTTCCCTAGACATGTCCCCAGGTTCAGCTGGCACCCAATGTCTAACTTCTATCTCCCTGAGCTGCAATCCAACCCATACTCAAGGTTTGGTGCTCCACAGGGTTCCCTGTTGTGATACTCCCCCACACAACAAGTATAGCTTTTGAGCCAGACAACCACCTAAGTTTTAAATTGTGTTTCTTTTTAGGGGAACAATGGCTGAGGTCCTATTCTAGTCCCAATTTCTATTTTCTTTTGTGTGTCACAGGGCTGGGATTGTTCCCCAGCTGCCCACCTCTTGTCCCTCATCCTCTTCCTTCCCTGTCATTGAGCATTTATCTGAAACTAATGAGAATTTTGAAAAATGGAAAGCCTACTTATTAAGAATAAAGAGAGGTTTGAAATGATTTTAGTTGGCCGTAATGGCTTTAGCAAAATAATAATATTGGATTGGCCAAAAAGTTCATTTGTTTTTCCCCATAAGATGACTCTAATAGTGCTTAGTTGTATTTCACTTCATTTGAAGCAATTTTGATAGATCGCATTGAGACAAAAACAGCATATCAAAATTGGTGAATTTTGTGTAAGCATTTTAATATTGAAGATGGAAGAAAATGTGCAACACTTTCAGCACATTATGCTTTATTATTTCAAGAAAGGTAAATGCAATTGAAATGCAAAAAAATGGATTGTGCAGTGTGTGGAGAAAGTTCTTTGACTGATCAAACGTGTCAAAAGTGATTTGTGAAGTTTCATGCTGGAGATTTCTCACTGGGTGATGCCCCATGGTAGAGTAGACCAGTTGAAGTTGATAGCAATCATATCAAGACATTAGTTGAGAATGATCAATCTTATACCACACAGGAAATAGCTGACAAATTCAAAATATCCAAATAAATAATGTTATTGGTGAACATGAAAAAAGTCTTTTATTTTAGAGAAAAAAATATATAAACTTCTTGGTCAACCTAATATCTGCTTTAGCTTAGAGATAAAACAGAAGAAGAAAGAGAGTTGTGAAGAGAGCAGGAAATAGGAGTAAAGGACAAGGGGAGAGTTGTAATGAAAGAAAGCCATCCTTATTAAACTCATATTTGAAGGAATTACAGGTGAGAAAATATAAATTCAAGGATGCTATTGAACTTGCCCTACAGCACATAACTAATAAAAAGTAAAATTGAGGTGCTAAACTCTGTCTTTAGACTCTAAATCCTGTGCTTGTCCAATTACCCCCAGGACACCATTAAATATATTTAATTTTTTTAATTCAAAGTATCTTTTTGAAATATAAGTTTTCAAGAAATTTGGGATATTATGCACATGTAAAAAATATTAATTCAATTTTTAATGTAATTTAAAATTAAAATGTAAATTAACCTAAATTTCAACATTATTTGCTAGTCTAATACCAAAATACTGAAATACAGTCATTCCTGCAAATAAGGATGTTTTAATATATTTTTAATAAATGGTACCATTGGAAAACTTTCAAGCTCAATATTTCATTACTTTTATAATTAAAACAGGTTTTATTCAGTTTTGCATTGTTTTCATCCAATTAAGTCATCAAAAAAATAATTTACTATAGAAATAAAGTAAAACAATAAACTAAGATCTATAATTTCTCTTGTACTATTTCTAGACTCTGTCATACCTAGATAAAGAATCAAAAAATAGCCATTGCTTAGAGGGCTTCAAGAGACAGTGTTTTAAATAACAGCTGAGGTTATTAGAACCACATGGTGAAAAAACAAATAGAGAGAAGTTAAGGATACTGAAATTTTTCTGACATGGAGTCCAGATAGCAGAGTGTGTTGAGACTTCAGAAAGTAAAGAGGGATGGAACTAAAATTGATTAGGAGTTATACCAATCATTATGTTAATAAGCACCTTATGACAAGAATCATCCTCTGATGGTGAACAAGGGAAATGAACGTAAGACCCATGTAGGAATTAATCTCAGAGGAATATGAGTAATCAGTTATTATATAGAATATTCAGGAGAAATAAGCATGGAGCCACCAGGGAGCTATTTAACCCTGAAGTTCAAAATGATGGGTGGTCCTGCCAAATGGGGCAGGCCCTCCTATGAGATCAACTTCATAGGGAACTCACTGGACTGTGATAACTTCAAGAAGGGGATCTCAAACCATAAACTTGAAGACTTGATCCTATTGCTTCTTTCAAAATCTCAACCCTGGCTGGTGTGGCTCAGTGGATTGAGTGCCAGTCTGTGAACCAAATGGTCACCAGTTCAATTCCCAGTCAGGGACATGCCTGGGTTGTGGGTCAGGTCCCCAGTAGGGGGGCATGAGAGAGGCAACCACACATTGATGTTTCTCTCCTTCTCTCCCTTTCTCCCTTCCCCTTTCTCTAGAAAATAAAAAATAAAATCTTTTAAAAAGAAAGAAAATTTCAAACCATCATAATGCCCAAGACAGAGGAAACTATGGTCTAACCTTATTATAAGGACACATAGATAAAGACTGCAATTTGAAACAATAATATAATAATTAAAATACATTGTGTAAATGTGCCAAACTCTGTCCTGGGCCCTTTACATCTTCATAACAATCTTATGAAGTAGACATTATAAATCCTCTATTTAAAATAGGGACTTCTAGCCAAGATGAAGGCACATGTAGATATACTTTGCCTCCTTGCACAACTGAAAAAAAGGACAACAAATTTAACAACAAAAATAACCAGAACTACCAGAAAATTGAACTGTATGGAACTCTGACAACAAAGAGTTAAAGAAACATTCATCCACACCAGTAGGAGGGGTGGAGATGAGCAGCCAGAGTGGAGAGGACTCACCTGGAGGACTGCAGTGGGTGAGGTAGTGCCTGGTGGAGAAGGGAGTTCTGCATTTGCATGTGGATAAACCAGCCGGAACAACTGGGGAGCAAGACAGACTGCGCAACCCACGGTTCCACTGTGGGGAAATAAAGCCTCAAAACCTCTAACTGAAAAAACCTGTGGAGGTTGAGGCAGCAGGAGAAACTCCCAGCCTCAGGGGAGAGTTCATTGGAGACACCCACAAGGTTCTAGAACATACTCAAAACCACCCACTCAGGAATCAGCACCAGAAGAACCCAATTTGCTTGTTGCTAGTGGTCCAGAGCTGAGCTAATGGCATTGTTCCCTCACTGACCCCTCCCCAACATACAGCACCACAATGCAGCAACATGGATTGCCCCACCCTGGCCAATACCTAAGACTCCACCCCTTACAATGTAAAAGGTGCACCGAGACAAAAAAAAAAAAAGGCCTAGATGATAGAACAGATCAAGTTCCAGAAAAAATACAACTAAGTGATAAAGAGATAGCCAATCTATCAGATGCAGAGTTCAAAATACTGGTAAGCAGGTTGAGTATGGTCACAAAATAGAGGAAAAAGTGAAGGCTATGAAAAGTGAAATAAAAGAAAATATACAGGGAACCAACAGTGAAGAGAAGGAAACTGGAACTCTAATCAATGGTTTGGATGAGAAGGATGAAATAAGCAGTGAACCAGAACAGAATGAAGAAACAAGAATTCAAAATAGGAGGAAAGGCTTAGGAACCTCCAGGACAACTTTAACTGTTCCAACATCTGAATCATAAGGGTGCTAGAGGAGAAGAGGAAGAATGAGAAATTGAGAACTCATTTGAAAACATAATGAGGGAGAACTTCCCTAATATGGCAAACAAAATAGACTTCCAGGAAGCTCAGAGAGTCCCAAAGAAGTTGGACAAGGAAGCACATCATAGTTACATTACCCAAGATTAAAGATAAGGAAAAAATTTTAAAAGCAGCAAAAGAAAAGGAGACAGTTACCTACAAAGGAGGTCCCATAAGACTTCCTGCAGGTTTCTCAAAAGAAACTTTGCAGGCAAGAAGGGGCTGGAAAGAAGTACTCAAAGTCATAAAAGGCAAGGACCTACATCCAAGATTACTCTATCCAGCAAAGCTCTCATTTATAATGGAAGGGCAGATAAAACGCTTACCAAATAAGGTCAAGTTAAAGGCATTCATCATCACCAAGCCCTTATTATAAGCAATGTTAAAGGGACTTATCTAAGAAAAATGAAAAAGATCAGAAATATGAACAGTAAAATGACAACAAACTCAAAACTATCAACAACCAAACCTAAAAAATACCCCCAAACAAACAAAAATGAACTAAGCAAGCAACTAGAACAGAAACAAATTCATAGAAATACAAATCACACGGAGGGTTATCAGCAGGGAGGTGGAGAAGGGAGAAAGGGGAAAAGGGTACAGGGAATAAGAAGCATAAATGGATGCTAAGCAAAATAAGCCACGTGGTGAAAGACAAATACCATATGATCTCACCTTTAACAGGAACCTAAACAACAAAACAAACAAACAAGCAAAATATAACCAAAGACACTGAAATAGAAAATAGGCTGACAGTGTCCAGAGAGGAGAGGGGAGGGAATGTCAGGGGAATTTCAGGGGAAGGTGGGAAGGGTTTACAGGAACAAGTATAAAAGACACATGGACAAAAACTGGGGGTGGAAATGGGAGGGCTGGGGGAGGGCTGGGGGAGTAAGCTGGAATGGGAGTAAAAGACAGAAAACTGTTGAACAACAATTAAAATAATTTTTTTAAAAGAAGCATAAATGATAGGTACAAAATAGACAGGAGGAAGTTAAGAATAGTATGGAAAATGGAGAAGCCAAAGAATTTATATGTATGACCCATGGCCATGAACTAAGATGGGAGAATGATGGTGGAACGTGGGGTACAGGGCAGAGAGGAATAAAGCAGAGAAAAATGGAACAACTGTAATAGCATAATCAATAAAATATATTAAAAAGAAATAAAATAAACTTAGGCACAGAAAAGTTACTTCTGCATGGTCACACAGCTAGTAAGTAGAGAAACTAAAGATTCAAATCCAAGCATTCTATCATTTGATCACCCATGGTACTTAATGAGACCTTTTAGTATCCACTCTCTAAAAACAGTTCAGTGAGAACTATATGCTTTCAAAGCAATTAATTCAAATTCTTAAAAGAGTTTTAATCTTTAGTATCAACTCTAGGAATCATAGTTAAGTTTCTTTTGTGTTTCTTAATTTAAAAAAAAAGAATAAATGAGTAAAACAAAAGGAGTACATAGGGCAACTAAAGAAAGTTTAACCAAGACTAAGCCTTCCAGGAACAACAACAAACCAACTTGCCCAGAGCAAGTAGAAGACAGGAAATAACCAAGATCAGAGTAGAATTAAATGACATAGAGACTAAAAACATAATTCTAAGAATCAATGAATCCAGAGGTTGGTTCTTTGAGAAGATAAACAAAATTGACAAGACTTTAGTAGGCTCATCAAGAAAAAAAACAGACAGGACCCAGATAAACACAATCAGAAATGAAAGAGGAGAGATTACAACTGACACCACAGAAATACAAAGGATCGTAAGAAATTACTATGAAGAACTGTATGCCAAGAAATTTGAAAATCTAGAAAAATATAACTTTAGAAAAATATAACCTTCCAAAACTCAGTGAAGAAGAAGCAGAAAGCTTGAACAGACCAATAACAGCAGATGAAATTGAAGCAGTAATCAAAAAACTCCCAACACACAAAAGCCCTGAACCTAATGGTTTCACAGGAGAATTCATTCATTCAGAAATCAAAGGGATTTTTGTATGAAATGAAACAGCAGAAGCAGAAATCAAGAAAAAATCCCATTTGATATAGCAAAGAGAAAAATAAAATACCTATGAATAAATCTAACCAAAAAGGTAGAAGACCTGCACTCAGAAAACTACACAACACTGAAGAAAGAAATCAAGGAAGACATAAACAAATGGAAACATATACCATGTTCATGGATTGGAAGAATTAACATCATCAAAATGTCCATACTACCCAAAGCAATTTACAGATTCAATGAAATACCTATTAAAGTACCAATGGCATATTTCACAGACATAGAACAAGCACTTCAAAAATTTATATGGAACCATAAAAGACCCCGAATAGCAGCTGCAATTTTGAGAAAAAAGAACAAAGTAGGAGGGATCACAATACCTGATATCAAACTGTATTACAAGACCACTGTAATCAAAACAGCCTGTACTGGCATAAAAACAGGCTGTTTCTATGGCATAAAAACTGGCGTAAAAACGTAGACCAATGGAACAGAATAGAGAACCCAGAAATAAACCCAACTCTCTAAGGTCAATTAATATTTAACAAAGGGGACAGTAACATAAAATGGAGTAAAGATAGCCTCTTCAACAAATGGTGTTGGGAGAACTGGACAGCTACATGCAAAAAAAAAGAAACTCGAGCACCAACTTACATCATACACCAAAATAAATTCAAGGTGGATAAAAGACTTAAATATAAGCCGTGACACCATTAAAGTCCTAGAGGAAAATATTGGCAGGAAAATCTCAGATATTTCACACAGCAACATTTTTACTGATATGTCCCCTAGAGCAAGGACTATAAAGGAAAGAATAAACAAATGGAATCTCATCAAAATAAAAAGCTTCTGCATGACTAAAGAAAACAGCATTAAAATAAAAAGACAACCAACTGTATGGGAAAACATATTTGCCAATGATACCTCAGACAAAGGTTTATATACAAAATATACAAAGAACTCACACGACTTCACTCTAAGACAACTAACCCAATTAAAAAATGGGCAAAGGACTTGAACAGACACTTCTCCAAGGAGGACATGCAGAGGATCCAGAGACACATGAAAAGATGCTCAATATCGCTTGCTATCAGAGAAATGCAAATTAAAACCACAATGAGATACAACTTTACACTGGTGAGAATGGCTATCATAAACAAAGCAATAAACAACAAGTATTGGAGAGGGTGTGGGGAAAAGGGGACTCTGGTCCACTGTTGGTGGGATTGCAGACTGGTACAACCATTATGGAAAACAGTATGGAATTTTCTCAGAAAACTAAAATTGGACTTGCCTTTTGACCCAGCAATTCCACTGCTGGGATTGTATCCTAAGAACCCTAAAACACCAATCCCAAAGAACCTATGCACCCCAATGTTCATAGCAGCACAATTTACAATAGCCAAGAGTTGGAAGCAACCTAGGTGCCCGTCAGTAAATGAATGGATCAAAAAACTATGGTACATATACACAATGGAATTTTATGCTGCAGAAAGAAAGAAGGAGCTCCTACCTTTTGCAACATCATGGATGGAACTGGAAAGCATTATGCTGAGTGAAATAAGCCAGGTGTTGAAGGACGAATACCATATGATCTCACCTTTAACAGGAAGCTAAACAACAAAACAAACAAGCAAGCAAAATATAACCAAAGACACTGAAATAGAGAACAGGCTAACAGTGACCAGAGGGGAGAGGGGAGGGAATTTCAGGGGAAATAGGGGAGGGATTTGGAGGAACATATATAAAGGATACATGGACAAGAACTGAGAAGGGTGGAAATGGGAGGGAGGGGGAGCACAGGGGTGGGATGGGATGGGAGTAATAGAAAAAATAATTAAATCAAAAAATTGGGAAAATAATAAATAAATATTTCAAAGAAAAAAAGAAGGATTTGACAGTAAAAATACAGTAAAAATTGAGAACAACAACAAAAAACAAATTGCAGGGAGTATGATCCCATTGGTTTCCTAAGGAAAAAAAGGGGGAAATGCAGACTTACCTTTTACTGCCCTCCATGCAGATCTAGTGTGTAGTAAGTGCTTGACCTGAAACTCCCTGAAATGTGCATATACCCTTCAGTCTGCTCCCTCCAAACTTACTTGTTTGTGTTTTATTACAGCCAGTACCCCAGGAGCCATAAGTAAGTTCTTCTGTGCTTCATTCTCACATGTTCTGCCCTACTACACAGTTAGAATGTGTGAGACACTCATTCCTGGATGTGTTTACTTTCTCCTGCACAAATAGTCAATTCCTTTCTCCTTCTTATTCCCTACTGTTATCTTAACAAGCTGGGTGCCTCTGTGAGGAAGTACTATCACTTTTAATTTTCCCCAAGTCTTGAGATCCAACAGCAAAAGTAAGAGTGTTAAGAATCAGTGTTGGAGAGAAAGGGGGCAAGGCTTCCTGTTGGAAGTCCCAGCCACACTCAGAGGAAGAGGGCAGTAAGTCTCTGCTCACTGGCTGAGGGTCCCCAGGCTGTCACTGGTGATTGTGTGGAATGTACATGTCCTGCTGTGAACAGTGAGTAGGTCTGGAAGCAGTGTCCAGACTGCATTTCAAGTGACATTACAACAAACATCTGTGGTGGAAGTACTGGGAGGGAATAAAAAGTGAGGGATGAGTGAGAGGCAGTTGACTGAGAAAAGTAAAACATGCTACATGGAAATGCACACATACTCTGAGATGCTACCTTTACTTCCTTGCTGCTTACAGTATGTCCAGGGAAGGGGCCCTCCCCCTGCATCCTGCAGCTCCACCATCAGATCATAGCAGTCACTGGGTCCCCCAAGATGAAGATTAAAGAATAAACCTATGTGCCCCTCAAATGGAGTGGAAATTTTGCTCCTATTGTCTAAATTTCTGTTTTCCCAAAAATAATTGCAATTTATACTGTCTTCTTCTATGCCAAATAACCATTCTAATTAGTTGTCTTGTTTTTTGTCAATTTTAGCTGGAGCTATTGGACCCATAAGTGAGTTCTTTTATTGTTTCCTAATTTTGACATGCTGGATCTTCTGTGGAATATGAGACCCTCTCCTCACTCTAGATGTTTCCATTTTTATACCTGTAGGCTTTCCCACTCATGCTTCTTGGTTGCATTAGAATCTCCTGACATGTCCTGATGCCCAAGTCACCAGGAAAGACAAAAAGCCCTGAATTGTCACTGACCTAAAGACAAGGGAAAGCCAAATAATTTTTATTTAAAATAACTAGCAGAAAAAATGTTCTTAAAGTTATGATAAAAATAATCAAAACAGCTATTTGTGAGCTTTTCCTAAACTGTGGGAAGAGCTAAAAAGAATGGGACATTCTAGGAGAAGGCAAAATAATGAAGCATAATAAAGACAAAGGGAATGTGGTGATGAATAGGAACTGAGATGCTCTCTACCCCTCTCAACTCTTTGAGACAGCTGAGGTGCAGAGAGGGGAAAAAAGGAAGGCCAGAAGTAAACGAGAAGAGCAGACAACCTTCAGTATGCCACTGATTTCTCACCTACTATGAATGCTGAGTGACTTGACCCTCTGGGAGGGTTATGGGATTCACTATATAATTGCTGTCAGCCTGCAGTGCTAGTTCTCTCTCTGTTTGAGTTGCTTTACAGATTCTTTAGAAAAAATGTTGGTTGCATGAGAATCCTGTTAATACCAAACCACACTGATTTTTCTCCTCTTTGTATTTCAGTGCAATTCTCAGCACCTATTTGTAAGTACCAAACTTTCTACCCTCTCTGATTCCTTTGATTCTTGCCTTACAAGGTCATAAGAACTGACCTACCCTGTTTCCTGGGTACCATGTGCCTCAACCCCCTTAGCATTCCTATTACATGATTTCCAAAGGATCTCTGCGTCTAGTAGAGAGACTACAAAGTCCATGGGTTAACCTAAGAAAATAGAAAAGAAAAGGGCCCTCTTAGTATTCATAATGCTCTCTCAACAAGAGATTTTTCAAACAAGTCTCTAATGGAATGAGAAGAAAAGAAAATGTAAGAAAAGAAGAGGCATTATTAGTATGGAGTGAATCCCAATCTCCTTAAAGGTTTATTGTCACTGAAAACAAGGAGAAGCCTCTGTTCCTGTTGTGCCAAATGCAGTCCAGGGACTGCAGTGCATGCAACCCTTGATCTTCCTCAGGTTTCCCTCCATGACATTCCCTCCAGAGTGAGCTGCAGAAAATGGGTATTTCCTTCACAGTGATGAAGCATACTGATCTCTCTCTTTTCCTTCCCTCTGGTTTCTCAGCTCGAGCTATAGGACCTATCAGTAAGTTTTCCAATCCTCTACTGTGGGACATTTAATTTCCAGCAGTATCTTAGGGAATCTTCTCTGATTCCATGTTGGGATTTCCAAGCTTTGGGGTCCACATTTTCTTGGCCTTTCGGCATTTTCTACGGATCATTTCAGTAAGTCGATAATAATCCTGTGAATGTATATTACACTGCTAAATACAAAGTATAAAGTAGCTTTCCAGTGGCTTATTAAAATCACACAAGGACTTTTAAAAACATAGTGAGTGGGAGGCAAACAAAATAATGAGAGAAAGGAAGAAAATTAACTGTAAATGGGAGATTTTAAAAATCCCCTACAAGGTTTAAATGGACTGAAGGGGTAACCTATACCTAGTACCTTTGCTACTTGTCCTCTCAGTGGACCCATCAGCTGAAGAAGCCTTTACATATGTGAGATTGCCTTAGCAACCCCGTAAGAACCATCACCCCACCATCTAAATGCAGCTGACCCCAGAGCCTTAAAGCACTTACTAATTTCTGTTACTTCTTTTCTCTCTTCTTTATTTATTTTAGAGCTCTCTCAAAAAACCATTGGTAAGTCATCTAGGTCTCAATAATTAATGCCTTTTTGTCCTTTACAATGCTTAGAATGCCAACCTATTTTTATTTCAATGATTAGTGCCTACAGAGTCCAGAATCAGGTGGTTCCACTGCCTCATTATCCCACCCAGAATTCCTAGAGCTTGGACTCACCCAGGTTCCACATTTTGAAAAAAAATATTAAGTCTGAAGCTGAAATACAAAGTGAAAAAATACCCTCCAGGGATGGCCCTTTCTGAGCTGTTCCCACTTAAGTACACGAGCTAGCTCTTTAGAACCAATATGTAATCAAGATTTAGAGCATGTCACATATACTGCTTGCTTTCTGTACAAGTAATTTTTTATTGTTAGACTATCTTCATTTTACAGAATAATGCAACCTTTAGGTTACTTTTAATTTCTAATTGTTCTGGAAAGTTCTCTCCAACTCCTAACAACTTGCCCTAATGTGCTTTTCCACGGAAACATTGTAAGTAATGGTTAGGTTCCAAGATGAGATTGCCCGTAATATTACATGTTTATAAACTAACAGCAAACAGTTACAGCTTCACACACTTATTACAGTATTCCTAACATAAATTAAGAATTGTTTAAATTATGAAACTAAAGAAGCATGATTTGAGGTCCCCCTATCTCACCTAACAGAATGAATATGTCCTGTATTTGTACCTCTCACATTCTTTGAGTGATTCCCATAATGTCTTACCCTTTTTCTAACTCTCACATGCATCGTTTTATTGGATCTGTAAATGTTCCAATGACGGTGGGTAACAGAGTGATATACTCGTCTTTAGAAATGAGGAAACCGAGGCTCAGGAGTCATTTCTCAAAGTGACAAGGGAGCAGGTGGTTAGTTAATAATGAAGCTAGAACTACATTTTGCTGACTCTTAGTTGAGTTCTTTCCACTACCATTTGGGGTTTTATAATGATTTGTTAGTAAAGAATAAAATGAATTAATGTTAGAATTCAAGCAACAAAATGGCCTGTGGGGAGCAGAAGTGAGAGAAAGTGCAGTGCAAAGAATAAAAGAGAATGAAGATACAAGTTAAAAAGTAAAGGACAAAAAGAAATAAAAAAGCAAATAGGAAAAACTGGAAGAAAAGATTAAGTAAATTGGCAGATGGGAGAAGAAAAAGAGTAAATGAACATAAATAAAGCTAAAAAAAGAGGAAAGGTCAGGTACAAAGAATCACAAGTTAAAAGTGGAAAGGGTGAAGAAAATATAGGGAAATAGGGAAACTGAAGAAATAAAATTTGAAATAATTATCTGCCCAAAGATTTTGTGGCTCACACCAAAGGGCAGGGATTCCCCGATGTTCTAACCCAGGGTCACAGTCAAGGGAAATATTAAATTACTTTTGCAAAATACCTAAATTTCTAACTTGACTACAGCTCATAGCCCAGGATATCCAGAACTGGTAAGCTACCTTCTAGCTTTCTGGGGGGCAGCTTGTGGGTCAGAAATAAGATATCTCCCATTACAAGTGCCATGCAGTGAGAAGCTGTGGAGAATAAAGATGCTGTAATGCCCGCTCAGAGGAGGGGTGGTCTCTTTAGATTCACCTAACCACGAAAATTATCATTGCCCTCACTTAGCACCAGACTATTCAGTAGGATCCAAAGCATGAAACAGCTTTCCAGCAGGACCGGATCAGCCAACCCTCTTGGGTGGCAATAGTCTTCCCAGTGGACTCTGCAGGTGTCCGCAGAGCCAGCCAGGAACTATTTTCTTTGGTCTTCACTGGCTCAGTACCAGAGCTATACTGGCTTAGAAGCCCCAGGAGGCAAATTTCCTGTGAGAACACCATATACATAACCTACAGAGATCTTAGAAACATGTCCAAATGCATGGTCAATACGCTCAGGGAAGTCAAAGCTGTGGCTTTCTAACAGGTATTTATAGTTCTCCCAGTTCACATGCAATTTGTTTGTGATCCAATCAAGGATCATTCTTATGTAAAAGCAATGTTGTCAAGTTAACATAGCAGGCTTACAATCTTCATCAGGTCACCAGAGGATGAGTGCTACAAAATCAACTGACGGTCAAATTCTCATTAAAAACTGAGGTTTTATTGACTCTGCCCACAGACACTAAAGCTAAGCAAAGCCACAGTCAGTCAATCATTCCCCACTAAGCTGGATGCTGTGAGAAGACTGGCTCCTTACCTCCTACTCGCACGCCTGTCCTGGAACATATCAGGCTGTCACACAGATTTTAGTACAGGGCAATCCCTTGAAAAAGTAATATCTTCTGTTATTGAGAGGAAAGGAAAGTATAAAGTTTCATTTTTCCCTCATGTCTTCTAAATTGACAGGATTCTAAACAAAACCTTCTCCACAGACTAAAATATTGCAGAATATGCTAAATGTCCTTTTTGCCTATACATAGCATAGCTGGATTAGTTCTCCCTAATGATCTCATTACAGATACCACTTCCTCTCCCCTGCTTTACCTGCCACAGCCCCACCCTAGAATAAAACTGATGAAAAATGTATTCTTTATCCAAACACCCATACTAAATATGCCAATTTTAATTTCTTTTTAGTGCAAACCCCAGGACCTATTGGTAAGTTACCTGTATATGTGTCAACTCATATATATCAGTCAAATCCATAAAGGGTAGCATGACATTTTTCTCATAGATATTATAGTGGTCTGTCAATAATCATTATAAGAACAATCCAAAGCAAAGGTACAATAGACAGAATCTGAGGGAGGATGTAAGAAATGAGCAAGAAGACAAAAGAAAGATGGTTGATAGTGGAACAAAGTGACATGAAGAAAAAAATAGCAATGTGAAGGAGGGAAAGAAATATAATTAAGACTTCACCTCAAAGACCTATAATGAAAGGCAAGAATGAAGTGGTTATCCTTCCAACTAGAGTTATAAGTCTCCTGAAGAAAGATCTAATTCTTATGGAAAGGCTATAGTATAGCAGAATTTAAAATATTTAATCCTGAAATTTGGGATTTAGGAATTCCCGGGAAACCATGGTCCCTGCTCTTCTATTGAAACATCAATGGCACATGTGTTTTACATGTTCAACAACCACAATGTTTGTCTCTATTTTAGTGCAATATGCTGGATCCAGCGGTAAGTCCCTTATTTATTTTTCCCTCTGGTGTGCATTGATCTTCTTCGGTGTCTACAGGGTCTGTTTCCTATCCTGCCATAAAAACACTGGTATTAAACATGTTTTCAAGCTCTCCAGATTTCACCTGCCAAGAATTCTCCAGGGTTATTTTTTTTAGGAAAAAGAGCAAGAAAATTCCCCTAGTAATGACCACAATGGCTTCTATAACAATATAGAAGAACTCTAAAATAATAAGGGTAGCTTTCCACTTCTGAAGAGATTTGCAGTTTATAGAGGGCCTACTGAAAAAAAATGAAGACAATATAAAGAAAATGAGAAAAGGAAAGCAAATTTTAAAAGTAAATGTAGGACAAGGAAAAGACATTCAAATTTAAATATTCTTTCCACTGTTTCTGTAAACCCATCACCCTTCTCCCCCATTATCCCCTTTCCCCTCTGGTCACTATCAGCCTATTCTCAATTTCAATGTCTTTGGTTATATTTTGCTCGCTTGTTCATTTTGTTGATTATGTTCCAGTTAAAGGTGAGATCATATGGTATAAATAGTCCCTTGCCACCTGGCTTTATTTCACTTAGCATAATGCTTTCCAGTTCCATCCATGTTGTCGCAAAGGCTAGGAGCTTCTTATTTCTTTCTGCTGTGTAGTATTCCATTGGGTAAATGTACCATAGTTCTTTGAACCATTCATTTACTGATGGGCACCTAGGTTGCTACCAGCACTTGGCTATTGTAAATTGTGCTGCTATGAACATTGGGGTGCGTAGGTTCTTTTGGACTGGTGTTTCAGGGTTCTTAGGATATAATACTAGCAGTGTGGAATTGCTCAGTCAAAAGGCAGCTCTATTTTTAGTTTTCTAGGGAATTTCATACTGTTTTCCGTAGTGGTTGCACCAGTCTGCCTTCCCACTAACAGTGAATTAGGGTTCCCTTTTCTTCACATCCTCTCCAACACTTGTTATTTGTTGATTTGTTTGTGTTGGTCATTCTCATCGGTTTGAAGTGGTGTCTCATTGTGGTTTTAAATTTGCATCTCTCTGATGGCTTGCAATACTGAGACATATGAAAAGCATCTTTTCATATGTCTCTGGACCCTCTGTATGTCCTTTTTGGAGAAGTGTCTGTTCAAGTCTTTTGCCCATTTTTTAATTGGGTTGCTTCTCTTCATAGAGTGGTGTCATGTGAGTTCTTTATGTATTTCAGAGATCAAACCCTTGTCTGAGGTATCATTAGCAAATATGTTTTCCCATATGGTTTGTTCTCTTTTCATTTTAATGCTGTTTTCATTAGCCACGCAGAAGCTTTTTATTTTGATGAGATCCCATTTGTTTATTCTTCCCTTTAAGTCCCTTGCTCTAGAGGACATATCAGTGAAAATATTGCTGCATGAAATATCTGAGATTTTCCTGCCTATATTCTCTTCTAGGACTTTAATGGTGTCACAACTTATATTTGAGACTTTTATTCACCTTGAATTTATTATTGTGTTTGGTGTAAGTTGATGATCAAGTTTCATTTTTTTGCATGTAGCTGTCCAGCTCTCCAACACCATTTGTTGAAGAGGCTATTTTTGCTTCATTTTATGCTGCTGCCCCCTTTAATGAATATCAATTAACTGTAGAGACTTGGGTTTATTTCTGGGCTCTCTCTTCTGTTCCATTGGTCCATGTGTCTGTTCTTATGCCAGTACCAGGCTGTTTTGATTACAGTGACCTTGTAATACAATTTGATATTGGGTATTGTGATCCCTACTACTTTGGTCTTCTTTTTTTAATTTATTTAATTATTGTTCAAGTACAGTTTTCTGTCTTTTACTTCCATCCCAGCCCACCCCGCCAGTGCTCCCCACCTCCCTCTCATTTCCACCCCCCTTAGTTATTGTCCATGTGTCCTTTATACTAGTTCCTGCAAATCCTTCCCATTTTCTCCTGAAGTTCCCTTCGTTCTTCTTTCTCAAAATTGCTGCAGCTATTCAGGAACTTATTCCACATAAGTTTTTGAAGTGTTTGTTCTTTATCTGTGAAATATATCATTGGTACTTTAATAGGTATTGCATGGAATCTATAAATTGCTTTGGGTAGTATGGACATTTTGATGATGTTAATTCTTCCAATCCATGAATACAGTATATGTTTTCATTTGTTTGTGTCTTCCTTGATTTCTTTCTTCAGTGTTGTGTAGTTTTCTGACTACAGATCTTTTACCTCCTTGATTAGGTTTATTCCTAGGTATTTTATTTTTCTTGTTGCTATATCAAATGGGATTTTTTCCTGATTTCTGTTTCTGATATTTCATTGTTAGTATACAAAAATGCCTTTGATTTCTGGATATTGGTTTTGTATCCCACCATTTTTGCCAAATTCATTTATTAGGTCAAGCGGTTTTTTGGTGGAGTACATAGGATTTTCTATGTACACTATCAGGGGAAGGAGGTGGGGAAGGCTGGGGTGGTGGGCAAGGGTGGGGGAAAAGACAGAGAACTGTACTTGAACAACAATAAAAATATAAATAAATAAAATGAAGGGATTAATTAATTAATTAATATTTTTCCCAGTTCCCTGGGGGAAGTCTACCAGGCAATACTACTCAGGGCCTAGTCTATCCAAAATTCCTGAAGGCCTGTACACACACACACACACACACACACACACATACACAGAGCTTCAGGGAACAGGATATGACAGCAGGTGGGCTGCAGTTACAGGATTTGGCAGAAGCATCAGGCAACCACAAAAAAATGAATGGAAAGAGTAAGAAGCTCACACTGTGACTAACAGGGCAAAGATAGTGTTGACCTAATGTTAAAACCAACCCCAGGTGCAGTTGGTCAGAAATTCTGAGTCTAGACAGTAAGCATCAGCTCCAAAGTTTAAGCCAAACAGGAGAAAATTATCAGAAGGCAAGTCAGAGGCACTGAAACATTTCTTCACTAGCTGAGCTCAGAAACTGTGCTAAGCACTGGGCATAAAGTCATGAATAGGAGAAAGATGTGGCTAACCTCTGGTGCCAAGGAGTTTACAGTTTTACAAAATATCTTAGAAAAATAAGCTCAACATGTGAAGAGGATAGGCAGTCTGAAACACAATCACCCTATGACCACTAAAGCTGATGTGCCTGCCCTAAATGCCCTGCTTGTTGTAAATGAACAAGAGCCATCATTTTCAAGTATTCCCCTAAATCAAGCTTGCCTCTTTTGGTACTTGTGATTACTACCAAGACCAACAGCCTTGAAAGGTCACATAATTCTTATAGGGGGAAAATACATAAGCCAACTCACCTCAGAGGGTTTCACTGTGGCTAGAGGTAGGGTCTTGTGGGGGCGACTTTCCTCGCAAGTCCCCCATCCGTGTGCCATGGATGAGAGTAATCACGACTGAGACATGATGTGATCTGCTTGGGGAGGAGAAGTGGCCATTTTCCCAGAGGAAAAAGGCCGTGACCAGTGGCCAGTTTCTCAGGGGGAAAAAGCATTGAGCCCACTCCTCTAGGGGCTTTTATTGGGTTGTAGTACACAGGAATACAGGGCAGCAAGGATCAAACAGTAGATAACATTTCAAAGAAATCTGAAGGCTTAGCATGAGTCAGGATCTGTCAGGAACAGAGTTTTAGGGTTTCCTCCTCGAACCTTAACATATGAATGAAAGCATTCTTAGCAGAGCAGATTTCACAGGTTTATCAGGAAGTCTTTGTGGTGTCAGATTTTTCCCCAGGACACACTCTAGCAAGGCAAGGAGCTGCATCTCTCCCCAACAGGTATTCAGGCTTAAGGGGATTAGAGCCAGGAAGCATTTCTCCCAGAAAACATGGGGACTCCTGCTATCTCAAAGCTCGAGGGGGGGAGTGGTGAGAGTCCATTGCTCCCTCTTTGTTGCAGCCCCCTGAGTCCTTCTATGAAGGCCTCCCAAGTGATTGAGTCTGGCTTAGATTGCCCCCCACTGTGAGGGGGTCTTACCCATCATTGACTTCCAATCAAGCTTTAGGGGCAGGGAGAGGAAACTGAGGCAGCATTTGCTACCAAAGGCAAGCTTTGTCTCCTTCAGCTAGCATTCCAGAGGTAGTCACTAGACCTTAGCCACAAGGGGTTGAGATACAATTCCTAGAACCAGGAAGAGCAGTCTACAACAGGGTCTCATCTGGCCCAAACACCCCTAATAACCACCATGTGCTGAAGAACCTGTATGTGTATGTGGATTCCCTTTTCCTATTTTTCATCACAGCTTAATTCCTTCTCCTTGTGTGTATGCCCATTCAAAATATGAAGTGTGCACATGAAAACATGCCACTACATTTACTTCTTTCTAGCTTTCCCATAAATTACAGGCAATTTGAAGAAAATACAAAATGCATTGATTAATTTTTCTTAATAAAATGAGTGTATCAAACTGTACTCGTAAAGAGAAGGATGGAAAGAAGACTTTCAAATCAATTAAAAGGTTAAGTAGGAAAGTAAGATGAGTGAAAATGAGAATGACAAAAAGTGAGTAGAGTGATGGGTTAGGCCTCATGGCCATGCTCCTGACCCAGACCAGAAGGAACAAGCCGAAGAGTGCCAAAGATGAGGGTGGGTGCCTAAGCACAGACACGGCAGAGCTAAGGGGCAGGTTTCAGAGCTCACTGCATCCTCTTTGCAGCTCCCCTTTCTAAACCATTATGGGAGAACTCACATCTCTTGGTTCTACACACACTGATTTCTCCCTTCTTTTTTCCTTTTATTTTCTTATCAGCTGAAACCTCAGAAATGACCAGTATGTTCCCTGCCTATTCTTATATGATAGTTCCATTCAGCTTTCTACAGGGTCTGGCATTCTTTGTTTGTGTCTTAAGGTTGTAGAAATTCATGTCCCTTTGTCCACACTCTAGCTGTCCCCCACCAAGGAATGAATGAGTTAGGGGAAATATAAACCCCACTTAATTAGCCAAAGTATACGTATGTACACACACACACACACACACACACACACACACACGTGTGTGTATCAGAGGAAACTATCCAAAGTTTAATGTGGCTTGTCAAGAAGAGAGGGAGGATATTTGTATTAATGAAAGAAACCTCACATGGGATAGCAGAAACAGGAAGAAAAATGAAGACAACAGAGTTTAAATTACTAATCCCCTGTAGGATTTTTAAAATTTACCAATCATTGCACACAGGGAAGAGAAAGAGCACCTCGATGTCCTGTATCCTCTCAGACTAAGCAGGTGGCAACTGCTTTCCCAGCCCAGGGCACTACAGCACCTACAGGGGTTTGCTGCTTTCTCCATGGCCATCCCTAACACTCCCTCTCAGGGTCTCAGGAAAACTGGCTCCTCTTTCACAAGCTTTTCCATATTGATTTTTCTCTTTTTTTCTGCTACAAGGCCAGATCAGACCCTGTTGTAGACTGCTCTTCCCTTTATTTCAATTAGTTTAGCCTTCATTTGTTCCTCTAATTTGTGACTAAAATCAACAAGTTCTGCGAGCATCCTGATCACCAGTATTTTGAACTGTGCATCTGATAGGTTGGCTATCTCATGGTCACTTAAAAGTATTGCCTCTGGGCCTTTGATTTGTTCTTCTGTTTGAGCCATAATGTTTTTGTCTATTCACGCCTGTTACGTATGAGGGGCGGAGCCTTAGTAGTCCACCAGGGCAGGGCAACCCAGTCCCTGGGTTGTGATGCTGTATGTGGGGGTGGGGTCAGAGAGGGGCAATGGCATTTGTTCTGCTCTAAGATTTCAGTCCCCTCTGCTGCTTCCCACAAGCAAATTGGGCCCTTCTGGTGCTGGTTCCCAGGTGTGCGGGCTTGAGTACATTCTAGGACCCTGTGGGTCTCTCCAACAAGCTCTCTGTGAGCCTGGGAGGTTCTCCTGGCACCTCAACCCTGAGGGTTTTTCCATTTGGTGCTTTTAGGCTTTAATTCCCGTTGCTGGGGCCCTAGCCTGCATGGTCTGTCCCACTGCTCGCTCCTTCACCTGGTTTATCTGAGTGTGAATGTGTAACCGCAGTCAGCCAGCCACCTTGCCCCTCCACTGGGTCCACCCTTTGCCACCCACACCTGGGATCTGCCAACAGCCACCTGCACACCTGGGTCTGTTCTGTCTGGCCACTTTTTCCTGCGTGACCTCACTCCTCTAGCCGCTGACTCTGCCCCTCTTACCAGTCTGGCTGAATGGTTCATTGTTGTCGGACTTCGGTACAGTTCAATTTTCCATGTTTTGGTTGTGTTTCTGTTACTAAAACTTTGTTGTCTTAAACTTGGTTGTGCAAGGAGGCACAGTGTTTCCACCTACGCCTCCATCTTGGGCAGAAGTCTAAAGTTTTTATTTATTTAAAATATTATATATATATATATGCCAGGATATATCCAGGATATGGATAACTCAAGTGTCCATCCATTGACAAGTGGATAAAAAAGTTGTGATACACATATACAATAGAATATTATTCAGCAATTAAAAAATGACATCTTAACTATTTGTGATCACATGGATAGACTGAAAGGATATTATATTGAATGAAATAAGTAAGACAGAGAAAGAAAAATACTACATTATTTCACTTACATTTGTAATCTAAAGAGCAAAATGAATGAACAAAGTAGAAGCAGACTCATAGTGTACAGAGAACAGACTGATGATTGCCACAGGAAGGTGATAGGGAGTTGAGTGGAAAAGGTGAAAGGATTAAGAAGTACAAATTGATAGTTACAAAACAGTCACAGGAATGTAAATTACAGCATAAGGAATATAGTCAATAATATTATAATAACTATATGGTACCAGGTGGGTACTGCAAATATACAGTGGAGCACTTTCTGAAGTATATGATTACTAAACCACTCTGCTAGACACCTGAAACTAATACAAATTAATACTTAATGTAAACTATAACTGACAAATAAAATTTTAAATATATACAGAACTCATACAACTCAGCCAAAATAACAACCTGATTTTAAAATGAGCAGTGAAACCAAGTAGACATTTTTTCCAAGGAAGACATACAAATGGCCAGCAGGTACATCCAAAGGTGCTCAACATCACTAATCATCGGAGAAATGTAAATTAAACTACAGTGAGATATCACCTCACACCTGTCAGAATGACTATCATCAAAAAATCAACAAAAGACACGTGAGGATGTGGTGAGAAGAGAATCCTTGTGCACCATTGGCATGAATGAAAATTAGTACAGCCACTATGGAAAGTTATGTGGAGATTCTTTACTATTAATTTTCTTCATTTTTTATCATTACTACATCAATTTAATATCACTGTTGAAAAATTACCAGTTAGGGATCTGTTCATGTACTGATACGCCAAGGATTTGGGGAAAGCAGCCCTGGAGTTCTGGACAAGATGGAGGCACAGGTAGAAACATTTCAATTCCTCACACAACCAAAAGAAGGACAACAAAAATTTTAAAAAGAAAAAAACAACCAGAACTGCCAGAAATTCAAACTTCATGGAAGTCTGACAACCAAGAGTTAAAGAAACATTCATCCAGACTGGAATGAGGGGCAGAGAAGGACAAGTGGGACAGAGAGGATGCACAGCAAGGGAGGTGGCTATTGGACAGGTCGATCCCACATTTGTGGGCCAATAAGGTGGGAAGAGCAATTGGGAAGCGAGACAGACCACAGAATCCGGGGTTTTAGTGTGGGAAACTAAAGGCTCAAAACCTCTGGATTTAAAAATCGGCGGGAGGTGTAGCAGTGAGGGAAACTCTCAGGCTCACAGGAAGAGTCAGTGGGAGAGGCCCACAGGGTCCTAGAATGTGCCCAAACTCACTGACCTGCAAATCAGCATCAGAAAGGGCACAATCCACTTGTGGGAAGTGAGGGAAGTGATGGAAAATGGGGCAGAGTAGAGCCAGCAAGTGGCATTGTTCCCTCTCTGACCCCTCCCCCACAGATAGCACCACAATGCAGCAAAGAGGATTTCCCTGCCCTGGTGAATACCTAAGGTTCTGCCCCTCACAACATAACGGGTGTGCCAAGACAAAGAAATATCATCCAAATGAAAGAACAGATCAAAACTCCAGAAGAAGAACATAGCCACCCTATCTGATGCAGAGTTCAAAGCACTGATAATCAGGATGCTTACAGAAATGATTGAGATCAGTCACAAAATGAAGAAAGAAGTGAAAGCTATACAAAGTGAAATAAAGGAAAACATACAGGGAACCAAAAGTGAAGGGAAGGAAACTGGACTCAAATCAATGGTGTGGACCAGAAGGAAGGAAGAAAGAAACATCCAACTGGAACAGAATGAAGAAACTATTCCAAAAAATGAGGAGAGGCCAAGAAAACTCTGGGACAACTTTAAACGCTCCAATCATAGGGATGCCAGAAGGAGAAGAGGAAGAACAAGAAATTGAAAACTTATTTGAACAAATAATGAAGGAGAACTTCCCCAATCTGGCAAAGGAAATAGACTTCCAGGAAATCCAGGAAGCCCAGAGAGTTCCAGAGAAATTGAACCCAAGAAAGAACACACCAAGGCACATCATTATTAAGTTACCCAAGATTAAAGATAAGGAGAAAATGTTAAAAGCAGCAAGAGAAAAGGAGACAGTTACCTACAAAGGAGTTCCCATAAGACTCTCAGCTGATTTCTCAAAAGAAACCTTGCAGGCAAGAAGGGCCTGGACAGAAGTATTCAAAGTCAAGAAAGGCAAGGACCTGCATTCAAGATGACTCTATCCAGCTAAGCTATCATTTAGAATGGAAAGGCAGATAAAGTGCTTCCCAGACAAGGTCAAGCTAAAGAAGTTTATCATCACCAAGCCCTGAGGAACTTATCTAAGAAATAGAAGAAAAGGAAAAATGAGCCGTAAAATGACAACAAACTCACAACTATCAACTACTGAACCTAAAAAAAAAAAAAAACTAAGCAAATGACTAGAACGCAAAGAGAACCACAGAAATGAAGATCACACGGAGGATAATCAGTGGGGAGGGAGAAGGGGAGAACGGGTAAAGGGTACAGGGAATAAGAAGCATAAATGGTAGGTAGAAAATACACAGGGGGAGGTTAAGAATAGTACAGAAAGTGGAGAAGCCAAAGAACTTATATATACAACCCATGGACATGAACTAAGTGAGGGGAGGGAATGCTGCGGGATGGTAGGGTTCAGGGAAAAGAGGAACAAAGGGGATAAAAAAAGGTTAAAAAAAAGAAAGAGAAAACTTACCAGTTACATTTGCAGTTTATAATCTATTTGTAGACTACAATCAAAATGAATTCAATCCATTTTTATTTTTTTATCTTAATTATGTATTTTTCCATTACCATTTAGTCCCCTTATACCCTTCTCCCCCAAGCAATCACTGTTGTACATATCCATGAGTCCTTTTTCCTTTTTGCTAAATCCCTCCACCCCCTCACCTCCCCTCCTCCACTAGCTGTGAGCCTGCTTTTCATCTTTGAGTTTGTCCTCATTTTCCTTGTTAGCTCAGTTTGTTCATTAAATTCCATATATGAGTGAAATCATAGTATTTGTCTTTTTCTGACTGCCTTATTTTTCACTCAGTATGAGGTTCTCCAGGTTCATCCATACTGTCACAAAGGGCAGCACCAAAAAAAATTTTTAATGGGCAGAGGACCTGAATAGACACTTCCCCAAGAGGACATACAGAAGACCAATAGACATATGAAAAGATGCTTAACATCACTAATCATCACAGAAATGCAAATTAAAACCACAATGAGATATCATCTCACACATGTCAGAATGGCTATCATCAATAAACAAGTACGGGCGAGGAAGTGGAGAAAGGGGAAACCTTTTGCGCTGTTGATAGGAATGCAGATTGGTGCAGCCACTGTGGAAAGCAGTGTAGAGACATGTCAAAAAATTAAACATGGATCTGCCTTTTGACCCAGAAATCCCACTTCTGGGAATATATGTGAAGGAACCCAAAACACTAATTCAAAAGCACATAAGCACCACCATGTTCACTGCAGCATTATTTACAATAGCCAAGATATGGAAGCAGCCCAAGTGTCCATCAGTAGATGAGTAGATAAAACAACTATGGGACATTTACACAATGAAATACTACTTGGTCGATCCAGTTTTAAAGTCAGGTGAATTTTTCTAAACAGGAATAACTGACTGTAATATGGATTTTCACAGTAATTAAACCAATTATAACTTTTATTAGCAATTGAGAGCACATATTTGTATAGCAATGTAAAAATACATGAATGAGCATTTGGTAAATTACAACAGGCTTTTACCATTAGCATAATTTTGTCTTGTACAGTTAAATTACAGTTACATCTCTAATTTTGTATCACATTCACTGGTTAACAATAAGTGACAAAAGCTCAAAAAATTAAAAAGAGAACTACCATATGATCCAACAAGGAAATAAAATAACTATTTTGAAGGGTTCTCTGAACTCCCATGTTTTTAGCATGGAAACAACCAGTGTTCATTGACAGAAAAGTGGATAAAGATTGTGTTATATATAAACAGAATATTACTCAGCCATGAAAAAGAAAGGAAACCCTGCCTTTTGCAACAATGTGGATAGGTGTTGTCGATATTATACTAAGTGAGATGAGTCAGACAGAGAAACACAAATACAAATATTGTATGTTCTCAGTTACACATAACATCTAAAATTTCCTAACTCAGAAATAGAGAGTGAAACAATGATTGCCAAAGACTTGGGCTTGTGGGAATAGGAAGATTTTGTCAAAGGGTACAAAGTTCCAGCTATAAGATAAATAAATTCTAGAAAAATAATGCACAACATTGTGACTAAAATTAGCATTACTGCCTTATATGCTTCAAAATTGTTGAGAGTAATTCTTAAATGTTAACACTGCATGCTAAAAAAAGGCAATTATTATGGGTGGTTTGTGTTAAGTAACCTTACTGTGGTAATCATGTCACAATATATACATGTATCAAATCATCACATTGTACACTTTAAACTTACATATAGTATGTGTCATTAATATCTCAATGAAGGTGGAAAAATCAGTGGGACAAAATCAATTGCCCAGAGACATATCCTTGCTATATGACCAAATTATCTCAAAAAATTGGCGAATTCAATAAACAATCTTGGGTCAAATGAGTATCCTTATGGAACAACCAAAAAATAGATATTCTACCTCATACATTTCCTAGAATCCAGTCCAATTAAATACTTAAACCTGAACTCTCTCACTATTAGAAGAAAATATAGGAGAATAAATTTATGTTCTCAGATAGGGAAAGGTGGCTTTCTTTTAAAAAATACCCCAAAATACCCAAACATAAATGTTGACTAACAAAAATTTAAAACTTCTAAAAAAATTAAAACTTCTTATTGATACCAAATACTACACATAAGGTTAAAATACAAGACGCAGTCAGACTGAGAATATATATATTTGCAGTATGGATAATTATCAATGTTATCAGCATTAAGAATATATCAGTATATATGTAATCCCATAATCAATAAGAAAAAGAAATTAAATGGGGTAAAAATAAACTTCATAAAATAGGGAAACTGAATGTCTAACAATCATAAGCAAAGTTGCTAAATCACTTTAATGATCAAGAATCCAATGTAAAAATGAGATACTACTTTTTCAAACTATATTGGCCAAAATTTTAAAGCCTGACAAGATCAATTATTTATTGGGTCGTGTGATAAAGCAGGAGCTCTCATTTTCTGAAAAGCCATTTGTCTATATCTAAACTCAATATACCCATACCCATGAATTCTACTTCTAATTGTAAACACTAGAGAAAAGTCTTACATATGAACAAAAGAAGATATGTACAAAGATGTTTATTATGACATTTTTGATAGTAAAAAATCAGAAATAAGTTAATCTGATGTGTACTGATAACATAGAGTACTGTGCAGCAGTTTAAAATAAATAAGAACTCTGTGGGTCTCTGTGTATGAAAGGAAACTTCTCAAACCACAGTGTTGAATGAAACAAGCCAGATACAAAACACAGAGTGGGGCAAAAATAGGTTTATACTTGTTTATAAAAAATAATACAATAAATAATAATACAAGGATAAATTCTATGTTTTGTGTACTTGTAACTGTAAACCTGCTTTTGCCCCATCCATATTTTCAGTTATAAAATAATATTGACAATGACACATGCAATTAAAGCAAAAGAATTTAAATCCACCTTGTTGCTCAGAAATCCACATATTTTATAAAAGTACTTTTTAAGGTTTTTGGGTACACACTGAAATCATAATAACAGTTGCCTCCAAAGAGCAAAGGAAAGAAAAGGAACCTGGAACTGGTGCTTCAAAGGAACTTGAGCTATCTCCATAATTTTGTTTCTCTTAGAAGAAATTGGGAAAATATAGGACCAGTGTTACATTACAGACAGTATGAGTATTGATTCCTGAGATATTATTATTTAAATATTTTAATATCTCAAAATAAAAACAAAGCAAATAAAACAAACATACTGTGAAACCCTAAGGAAGCAGGTCAACATGGCAAATTTGGCTGTGGATCACCACTGTGTCCACATGCAAAAGACCTCTTGCAATGTATTGTCCCTTCAAGCCCTGGGAATCTGTAAGAGAGACCACACATCCTCACCACTAGTCTACCAGAACAAGCTTTCTCTGTTGTTTTTCTTTTTTATTTTTAACCACTGTGCACGAGGCTATTTGAAGGAACTCCATGGCTAATGAACACTCTTCTTGGTCAAGGGTGCTGCCTCTGATGTTGAAAAAAACACTGATCCTCAAAGTGCCTCATGGGACTGCATTCCAAACGGAATGAATTCCTTCTCCACACTGATATTTGTTCCATGAACCCCAAAATAGCATAGTTTGAGTTCAGTCTTACAGCATATTTCAATAAAATTGCTGCTTAGTGGTTGTTAGGTCAGAGTTGCTCAAGAAACCAGATGGACGCAGTGAGCTAAGGAGCAGGGTTTATTAGTGGGGAATAGGAGGGAAAGTGGAGCCAACCTAGGAAGGTTGGGGAGCCAACCAAGGGAGGTTAAGACTCGCTTAGTTGCTCTTAGGGCAGGGTTTTTAAGTGCAAAAACCCATGAAGGGTAACTGGTTGGGGTGTCAGAGTCTGATTAGGTAGAGCTGGTTGCTGGGTGTCATTTCTGCTGACCATTGTTCTTCATACATCTTGTCAGGTTCAAGTTAAAGGTGCATCCTGTTATGCCAGAAAGGCCAACCCCAGACCCCAATCTTAGCTGGGCACCTGTTTGTCCTGGGTAGGGTCAGCAGGCAGTTCCCCAGGCAGGCATTCTCCCAGGCTGCATTTTCCCATGGTACAGTGTTCCTGCCTGGTGATTTTCCATTTCCCCTAGGTGTACCTAGGTCTGTCTTTGGTCTTTGAACAAGAGTGCTTCCACACTGAATGAACACTTCTCAACATTAGTCCAACCCAAATTTGTACTTGTAAAACAGTAGTTTTCTTCTAGGTAGGTTTTCTCATTCTTGCATGAAGCAGTTTGGTTACTTGGAGTCATAGTATATTAATTATCTCCTTTTCATATCTTACTTTTCATATGATCTCTGCTTTGCTTTTTCACACCTGGCATTTTCCAGTGATTTCCTAACACAAAAGAGCAAGCTGCCCTAAAAGTGTGTTAATTATTTCATGTCTTGCAAATAGAAACTTCTTTATAACTTTGAAATTATTATTTCTAGCCTCAGGTTTTTCAAAAACTATTTTTAAAAATTTCATTTATTTATTTTTAGAGAGAGAAAGGGAGGGAGAAATATCAGTGTGTGGTTGCCTTTCCAGGTTCCCCTGCTGGGGACCCAGCCCACAACGGAGGCATGTGCCCTGAGTGGGAATAGAATCCCATGACCATTTGGTTCACAGGACAGCACTCAGTCCACTGAGCGACACCAGCCAGGGCAAGTTTTCAAAATCTTACAGCTAAAATTCTTCAAGCGTTAGGCACAAAATGCCATATAATCACCCTTCCCCCAACAGCCTCTTTTGTTCGGCCTCATGCACCACGTGGCAGTGATCACCTCCTGTCGGCGCATACACAATGTTCGTTTGACTTGTAAAGCACAAAATCTTCCTGACTAGTAGGTGTATGAGGAGAACAGAGGGACAAGAGGAGTGGTCTGATGTTGGCCACGATATGGAGAATTTCTTCATTAATTCAGTGAACATTTGTTAAGTGCCTGGTCTCACAGAGACCATGCTAAGTATGCCATTAATAAACAGAATGTAGAACTTGCTCTCAGAAAAGGGAGTAAAACCTGGGCAAATCAAAAGATCTAAAATATTGGTGAGGGTTGGGAGCAAAAAATGGCAAAGGAGGACAAGAAAGTAGTTCTACTGAAATAGGTGGGGATGTGACATACTTACCCCCTTGGAAGATTCAGAGATTGCTATGGGAGAGGTTAAGTGTGAGCTCCACCCCCAGCCGTGGGCCCTTCCTTTCAGAACAATCCCAAGGCAAAGTGGCCCTCCCTCAATCCCTCTTGTATGTGCTGCTATTCGATGTGCAATGCTCATCCTGGAAATGACATCAGTGACAACACATTTCTGTTTCATCAGACAACCACACTAACTTGTTTTTCTTTTTCATATATAGCAAGACCTGCAACACCTAAGAGTAAGTCCCACGTTTCTCTCTATTCCATTGTTATCATTGATTTCTGATGGTATCTACAGGATATTTCGTGCTCTGTTTTTAGTGAATATACCATGACAAGATTTATATTTCTGTCTCTATGGCTTACTAATTTTTTACATTTCCTCTCCTTTTAGCTTCTTATTTCCCTATTCTTAATTTCAGTAGCTGGCTCCACATCAACTATCAGTGTCCATTTGGAAGTTATAATTGAAACTAATTGGTACTAAATGTGGCATTAAAATAATAAATAATATTTATTTAGTCCTCCCAATGTGCCAGGCACTGCATGCGCATTATATCAGATAAGCATTGTTATTCCTATTAGAAAGAGAAGGAAATAGTGAGACTGGGTAACTTGCTCGTGATCCCACATTTATGAGCAGCAGGGACTGGGATTCAGATTCAGGTCTCTTCACCTGAGTCTAAAGATAAGCAGTGCCTCTGCCCCTATCAGGTGATAAGAAATATGGCCACGCAACCCTCAGATATTTATGCTTATGGGGAAAAGGGAAAAGTTTCTGAAATTAACCTAAAGAACAGTAATTAGCAAAAAAGAATAAAAATGAATGTGCCTTTTGACCCAGCAATTCCACTGTTAGGAGTATATCCTAAGAACCGTGAAGCACCAATCCAAAAGAACCTATGCACCCTGATGTTCATAGCAGCACAATTTACGATAGCCAAGAGTTGGAACTTCATCTAAAGTTACCGATGAATATTTTAGAAAGCAAAACAACATGGATGAAAAATGAAATAATGAGATAGCTAAAGGTGACTGGGGATTAGAAATGATGATTTTTGAACACTTTTTGTAAATTGTCACCTATGGAAAAATAATGTAGCTGTTAATATTTTTATTATTAGAGTTTATAAATGTTTCTGGTAGAAAATAAAAATGTAGAAAGTGAAACAATAAAGTTGGCAAAGTTAAATTCATTGAAATCTTACTTTTTTAAAATACATTTACTGAGGACCTATCATGTGCCAGACACTGGGAATAGAGCAAAGACAAAAACAAGATACTGCCCTGTCAGACTTTATACATGAATTTAAAAAGTCCTGACATGTTTCTCATCCACAGAAGTTGAGAATAGAAGAAAAAAGTAGTTTTTTTCTCCCAGTTTTAGAAACAAAGCTGTTGCATCTGAAAAACATGTTTAAAAGTACTTGAGAATACATGTCTGTCTTCACTCACTGAATGGTATCAATGAAAGCCACCTTCTCTGTATCCACTTTAATGACCCCTATAATCCTAAGAAATTCCCTTCCTGTTTGATGCTCTCTGTTATGCACTCGCTATGGGCATTTTCCGAAACATGGCTGTTTCCATTTCAGGGGAAAGACTGACATTTATATTTCTTACACCCTTTCCACAAAATTCTGCTAGAATATTTATGAATTTATACAAAGTATAGACTACAAAGATTACTGGAAACATAAATAATTGATTTTTTCCTAGTTAAGTTCAAATTTCCTACTAAAAACAAACAAGACTTTACATGTTCAAAAGTATTCATAGTAAGAACATAATAGACATTACATTTGCCTGAGAAGGGAGGCAGGCAGAGTGAAGTCTACCCCCACTTCTGACTGTGCTGGAACTGCTCATGTTCATTGGTCTTTGCCCACCTCATCCACGTCTCCCCTCTCAGATTATGAAATAATATCTAAAAAATCAAACTGATAAACAGAAGTAATTAAGTGTGGGATGAAAATCTCTTAGGATTGGTTCAATTGACTTCTCAACAAAAAATGTGTTTTCAATGAAACATACATAAGATAGAGATGACAAAGAAAAGTGGGAAAACTCACAAAAGAGTAAGCGATGAGAGAAGGTAGTAGAATGAAAATGAAAGCAAAATTTAAAGAATATGAGACTTTTCCAACTCTGATATTTCAATTTCCAAGAATAACTGGATGATAAAAGAAAAATAATTAACCTCTTTCCCATCCTGTCACAATGGCTATGTCACTAGAGAAGAGAGACTAAAATAACTCATGTAAAAGGCTTTGGAACCTCTTCCTCCTTTCCATCCCAGAAATTCCTGTCTGGAAACAGTATCAGTGAGAATTCTATTATCAATGTCAATTCTGCTATCAGTGCCAATCCACACTAATAATTTGTGTTTGGATTTTAGCACGGGCAGCAGTACCTATCAGTAAGTTCCTTTTCCTTTCATAAAGCCAGTACAAATTGGAAATCCCAAAATGAGAAATTTTTTCTAATTCTGACCAATTTTGTTTAATGTTTTTACTTACACATATTTCCTCTCCCTTTTACTTATCAACCTGATGGGTTATTAATTATTCCATGGAAAGAATGAACATTTGACTAAAAACACTAAGTTTAAAAGAAACAATTGTTTTTCTAAAAAATTTTTTCAAATATTTTTTAATCACAAACTTTCCATTCTGCAAAAAAGAAAGATACATACGGCAGGATATATCAGATGTGGAGACACCAACAAGGAATAGAGGGAAAATCAGGAAGATATGTCAGGTGTGGGAAGAGAAAAGAAAATGTCTGCAATTAGCATTCAAATGTGTGACTACTTCAAAATACTGTGCAGGATGACCTATGCATATGTGTACTAGCTCTCTCAGCCTTTCTGCTACATTGAAATATACTGAAGCCAGTCCCATCAGATTGGGACTGTTCCTTTACCATGAAAGAACTGCTAATCCTTCTGGTTCCTCCCCCTATGGATGTCTTTCTCAGGGAGGCCTCCAAAGACCTCTTTGTTGACAATTTTGAAAGAGTAAGAAAGGAAATTGTATTCTTTTTTAAAAAAGATTTTATTTATTCAGATTTATTCATTTATCTTTAGAGGGGAAGGAGAGGGAGAGAAACATCAATGTATGGTTGCCTTTCATGCATCCCCTGCTGGGAGTTGGCCTGCAGGGAACTGGCCTGCAACCCAGGCATATGCCCTGACTGGGAATCGAACTGCGATCCTCTGGTTCGCAGGCCTGTGTTCAATCCACTGAGCTACACCAGCCGGGGCCAGGAAATTGTATTCTTTAACCAAAAACTCTGCTAATATGTTTTTGTTTCATGTTATTCTGCCAGTTACTCCAATACCTCTTGATAAGTTATTTGTCTGATTCCAGAGTCCTTTAGAAACTTTCCCTAATGAAAAGGACTTCACGTTTACATTTACTAACCCCCTTTACCTCCTTATTGTCTAGTGCCTTAGTTACTTAAGAATTTAGATAACACGCTATGCCCAGTGACTGAAAAAAAGTTTTAAAGACAGAAAATTAAGTCTCTGAGGTAGTATTTTCACCTACTGAGAAGAAAAATTTAAATATAATAAGCAATGTTAACAATGTATTGCTAAAAATTGTACATTCATCCATCACTAGCCCTGCTGAAAATAATCTAATCCTTTTAGAGAGCAATTTTCAGTGTGTTGCAAGATACATAAAATATAACATTATTTAAATTTATCACTTCATTTTCAGAGGTATGCCCTAAAGAATAATTTAAATATGGAATTAAATCATTTGCATGATGTTAATTGATTTAAAAAAAGATGGAATGAATAGTAATACATTGCAGTGGTTAAAAAAGGAATCAGATAGACATAGGTTCAAATCCCAGCTCAAATACTTACCAGATATGTGGCTTTGTAAATTATTTAATCTCTGTAAAAATGTAATTTGTGTTAATCTCCATTTGGTAATATCTCTAATCATTCCCTGCAAATCTCATATTCTCATTCTCTTTATTTCACATTACTGAACCTACATGACCTGTGAACAAAGAATAACATTTTTACTTACTAGTGGTCCTGATTTATTCAGTGGGACTAAGTTTTATATAGTTTGTGCTTTCAAAGGTTGCAAAAAATTTTTAAACATTTTCTTATGTCATATTTATGTCATATATTCTTGAAACATATACTGGATCATTTATTTGAGAAGTGACTTATTTGATTTAACCAGTTTATCTCTCAACTCTTAGTTGATAGCATTTTATTGCATTTTATCCATTACCATTTATCCTACTCTCCCTATACCCACTTCTACCTCCACCTACCCCCTAGTCCCACAATCACCACACTGTTGTCCTTGTCCAAAAGTTCTTTCTTTCTTTTTCTATTTTGCTCAACCCCTCCACTTCCCCAATCCCCAACCCCAGAGCTATCAGTCTGCTCTCTATCTATGTAAGTCTGTCTCTATTTTTCTTGATAGTTCAGTTTGTTCATTAGATTCCATATATGAGGGAAATCATATGGTAAGTGTCTTTCTCTGATTGGCTTGTTTCACTTAGCATCATGTTCTCCAGGTCCATCTCTTCTATACTTTCATGAAGGCTAAAATTTTCTTTTAGGGCCAAGTAGTATTCCCTGTTGTAAATGTACCACAGCTATTTCATCCACTCATCTACTGATGGACAATTGGGCTGCCTCCAAATGGCTATTGTACATAACACCATAATAAATATAAGGGTGCATGTATTTTTCCAAATTAGTGTTTTGGGTTTCATAGGATATATTGCCAGAAGTAAAATCACTGGGTCATAAGGTAATTCCATTTCTAATCTTCTAGGGTAATTCCATACTGCTTTCCACAGTGGCTGCACCAATCTGCATTTTCACCAATCGTGAATGAGGGTTACTCTTTCTCCACTTCCTCATCAACACTTCTTTGTTCATTTATTGATGATAGCCATGCTGATGGGTATGAGGCAAAATCTCATTGTGAACTTGATTAACATTTTTCTGATGATTAGTGATGTTGAACATGTGTTCATATGTCTATTGGCCATCTGTATATCCTCTTTGGAGAAGTATCTATTCAGGTCCTTTGTCCATTTTTAAATTGGATTGTTTATATCTGGGATTCTTTAAGTTCTCTATAAATTTTGGAGATTAACTCCTTATCAGTTGCATCACTGACAAATACGTTCTCTCATTCAGTGGGTTNTTCTCCACTTCCTCATCAACACTTCTTTGCTCATTTATTGATGATAGCCATGCTGATGGGTATGAGGCAAAATCTCATTCTGAACTTGATTTGCATTTTTCTGATGATTAGTGATGTTGAACATGTTTTCATATGTCTATTGGCCATCTGTATATCCTCTTTGGAGAAGTATCTATTCAGGTCCTTTGTCCATTTTTAAATTGGATTGTTTATATCTGGGATTCTTTAAGTTCTTTATAAATTTTGGAGATTAACTCCTTATCAGTTGCATCACTGACAAATACCTTCTCTCATTCAGTGGGTTGTCTTTTCAATTTGCTGATGATTTTCTTTGCTGCGCAAAAACTCTTTATTTTAATATAGTCCTATTTGTTTACTTTTTGTTTTGTTTCCCTTGCCAAAGAAGATATATCTGGAAAAGATGTGGCTATGAGAAATGTCTGATATATTACTGCCTAAGTTTTCTTGTATGATTTTTATAGTTCAAGTCACACATTTAAGTCTTTAATCCATTTTGAGTTTATTCTTGTGTGTGGTGTATTAGGTGGTTTAGTTTCATTTTTTTTGCACATATCTGTCCAATTTTCCCAAAAGCATTTATTGAGTAAACTACCTTTACCCCATCATATGTTTTTGTCCCTTTTGTAAAATACTAATTGACTATAAAGGCATGGGTTTATTTCTGTGATCTCTATTCTGCTCCGGAAATTTATATGTCTTTTTATGCCAGTACTATGCTATTTTGATTACTATGGCCTTATAATATAGTTTGATATCAGGAAGCATGATTCCTCCAACTTTTTTCTTCTTTCTCAGGATTGCTGTTGCTATTTAGAGTCTTTTGTGCTCCCACATAAATTTTTTGAATATTTGTTCTACTTCTAAATAAGACATTGGCCTTTTATTAAGAATTATGTTGAGTCTGTAGACCCACTGCTTTGGGTAGTATGGACATTTTAATGATGTTAATTCTTCCTATCCAAGAACATGATATGTGCGTCAATTGATTTGTATCTTCTTCAATATCTTTCTTTAGTGTATTACAATATTGAGAGTATATCTTTTACATTTTTTCTTTTTTGTAATTTTTTAAATATAATTTATTATGTTATTACAGTTGTCCCATTTTCCCCTTCACTCCCCTCCACCCTGCACACACCATCCCACCCACATTCTTCCTCTTTAGTTCATGTCCATGTGTCATACTTATAAGTTTTTTAGCATCTACATTTTCCATACTATTCTTACCCTCCTTCTGTCTATTTTCTACCTACCATCTATGCTACTTATTCTCTGCACCTTCTCCCCTTCCCACTCCCTCCATGTGATCTTCGTTTCTGTGATTCTCTTCCTGCTGTAGTTGTTCGCTTAGTTTGTTTTTGTTTTAGATATGGTTGTTAATAATTGTGAGTTTGCTGTCATCTTACTGTACATGGTGGGTTTTTTTCTCTTCTTTTTCTTAGATAAGTCCCTTTAACATTTCATATAATAAGGGCTTGGTGATGATGAACTTCTTTAACTTGACCTTATGTGAGAAACACTTTATCTGCCCTTACATTCTAAATGAAAGCTTTGCTGTATAGAGCAATCTTGGATGTAGATCCTTGCCTTTTATGACTTTGAATACTCCTTTCCAGCCCCTTCTTGCCTACAAGGTTTCTTTTGAGAAATCAGCTGACAGTGTGATGGGAACTCCTTTGTGGATAACTGCCTCCTTATCACTTGCTGCTTCTAGAATTCTCTCCTTCATTTTAATCTTGGGTAATGTAATTATGATGTGCCTTGGTGTGTTCCTCCTTGGGTCCAACTTCTTTGGGACTCTCTGAGCTTCCAGGACCTCCTGGAAGTCTATTGCCTTTGCCAGATTGGGGAAGTTCTCCTTTATTAATTGTTCAAATAACTTTTCCATTTGTTATTCTTCCTCTTCTTCTTCTGGTACCTCGATAATTCGGATGTTTGGAACATTTAAAGATGACCTGCAGGTTCCTAAGCCTCTCCTCATTTTTTTAAATTCTTGTTTCTTCGTTCTTTTTTGTTTGGTTGTTTCTTTCTTCCTTCATGTCCACTCCCTTGATTTGAGTCCCAGTTTTCTTTCCATCACTATTGGTTCCCTGTGCATTTTCCTTCGTTTCATTTAGTGTAGCCTTCATTTTTTTTCATCTAATTTGTGACCAAAATCAACCAGTTCTGTGAGCATCCTGATCACCAGTATTTTCAACTGTGCATCTGATAGATTGGCTATCTCCTGGTCACTTAAAAGTATTGGCTCTGGGGCTTTGATTTGTTCTTTCATTTGAGCCATAATTTTTTTGGTCTGGTCACACCTGTTACATATGAGGGGCTGAGCCTTAGGTGTTCACCAGGGCAGGGCAACCCAGTCCATGGGTTGTGACGCTGTATGGGGCAGTGGGGTCAGAGGGAGTAATGGTGCTTGTTCAGAGCTCTCTCGGATTTCTCTTCCCTCTGCTGCTTCCCACAAGCAAACTGGGCCCTTCTGGAGCAGGTTCCCAGGTGAGTGGGCTTGTGTACATTGTAGGACCCTGTGGGTCTCTCCAATGAACTCTCCTGTGAGGCTGGGAGTCTCTCCCAGCACCTCAGCCCCCACAAGTTTTTTCAATTGTTGCTTTTAGGTTTTATTTTTCCAGCCCTGGGGCCCTGGGTTGCACGGTCTGTCTCACTGCTCTTTTTTGCCTAGTTTATCTGCACATGAATGTGTGTCCGAAGTCAGGCAACAGCCTTGCACACCTCACTGGGTCTGCTCATTTCCTCCCTATGCCTGGGGTCTGCTAGCCCCACACCACCTGCCTACCCAGGTCTGCCAACCACTGCTTTTTCCTACATGACCCCTCTCTGTGGGCCGTGGACTGTGCCCCTCTTACCAGTCTGAATGGGTGGTTCCTTGTCAGACTTTCATACGGTCCAATTTTCTTTCTGTTCTGGTTGCATTTTTGTTTCTACATCTTTGTTGTCCTTAAATCTGGTTGTGTGAGGAGGCACAGTGTTCCCTACACCTACACCTTGGCTGGGAGTCTTCACAGGTATTTTCAATTGGTGTTTTGAGGCTTTATTTCCTCACGCTCAGACCCTGTGTTGCACGGTCTGTCTCGTTCTGTCAGTTTCAATTGTTTTTTGTTTCTAAATTTTTGTTGTCCTTATTTTGGTTGTGCAAGGAGGCACAGTGTGTCTACCTATACCTCCATCTTGGCCAGAAGTCTTGTCCTTTACATTCTTGATTATATTTATTCCTAGGTATTTTATTCTCCTTGAAGCTATTGTGAATGGGATTGTTTATTTCTCTTTTTATAGTTCATTAATTGTATATAAAGATGCAACTAATTTCTATATATTAATTTTGTATCCTGTACTTTACAGAATACATTTATCACTTTTGGTAGTTTTGGGTGGAATTTTTAGGGTTCTCTATATACCATATCATGTCATCTGCAAACAATGACAGTTTTACATCTTCCCTTCCAGTCTGGATGTCTTTTATTTCTTCTTGTCTGATTGCAATGGCTAGGGCTTTTAGTACTATGTTGAATAAGAGTGGCAAAAAGAGACATCCCTGTCTTCTTTTCAGTCTTAAGGGGAACATTTGGCCCATTGAGTATGATGTTCCCTGAGGGTTTCATTTAAGGTCTTTACTACATTGAGAGATGTTCCTTTTGTTCCCACTTTGCTGAGAATTTTTATCATAAATGGGTGCCGGATTTTATCAAATGCTTTCTCTGCATTTATTGACAGATCATGTGGGCTTTATCTTTTATTTTGTTTATGTAGTATATCACATTTATTGGATTGTGATTGTTGTACCAAGCTAGCATCCCACAAATCAATTCTACTTGATCATGGTGTATAATCTTTTTGATGTATTGCTGTATTCAGTTTGCTAACATTTTGTTGAGGATTTTAGCATCAGTTTTCATCAAGGATATTGGCCTATAATTTTACTTTCTTATAGTGTCTTTATCTGGTTTTGAAATTAGGATAATACTGATCTCATTAAATGAGCTTTGAAGTCTTCCCTCATCTTGATTTTTAGAAATGTTTGAGANATTTTCCCAAAAGCATTTATTGAGTAAACTACCTTTACCCCATCATATGTTTTTGTCCCTTTTGTAAAATACTAATTGACTATAAAGGCATGGGTTTATTTCTGTGATCTCTATTCTGCTCCGGAAATTTATATGTCTTTTTATGCCAGTACTATGCTATTTTGATTACTATGGCCTTATAATATAGTTTGATATCAGGAAGCATGATTCCTCCAACTTTTTTCTTCTTTCTCAGGATTGCTGTTGCTATTTAGAGTCTTTTGTGCTCCCACATAAATTTTTTGAATATTTGTTCTAGTTCTATGAAATAAGACATTGGCCTTTTATTAAGAATTATGTTGAGTCTGTAGACCCACTGCTTTGGGTAGTATGGACATTTTAATGATGTTAATTCTTCCTATCCAAGAACATGATATGTGCTTCAATTGATTTGTATCTTCTTCAATATCTTTCTTTAGTGTATTACAATATTGAGAGTATATCTTTTACATTTTTTCTTTTTTGTAATTTTTTAAATATAATTTATTATGTTATTACAGTTGTCCCATTTTCCCCTTCACTCCCCTTCACCCTGCACACACCCTCCCACCCACATTCTTCCTCTTTAGTTCATGTCCATGTGTCATACTTATAAGTTTTTTAGCGTCTACATTTCCCATACTATTCTTACCCTCCTTCTGTCTATTTTCTACCTACCATCTATGCTACTTATTCTCTGCACCTTCTCCCCTTCCCGCTCCCTCCATGTGATCTTTGTTTCTGTGATTCTCTTCCTGCTGTAGTTGTTTGCTTAGTTTGTTTTTGTTTTAGATATGGTTGTTAATAATTGTGAGTTTGCTGTCATCTTACTGTACATGGTGTTTTTTTTCTCTTCTTTTTCTTAGATAAGTCCCTTTAACATTTCATATAATAAGGGCTTGGTGATGATGAACTTCTTTAACTTGACCTTATGTGAGAAACACTTTATCTGCCCTTAGATTCTAAATGAAAGCTTTGCTGGATAGAGCAATCTTGGATGTAGATCCTTGCCTTTTATGACTTTGAATACTCCTTTCCAGCCCCTTCTTGCCTACAAAGTTTCTTTTGAGAAATCAGCTGACAGTGTGATGGGAACTCCTTTGTGGATAACTGCCTCCTTATCACTTGCTGCTTCTAGAATTCTCTCCTTCATTTTAATCTTGGGTAATGTAATTATGATGTGCCTTGGTGTGTTCCTCCTTGGGTCCAACTTCTTTGGGACTCTCTGAGCTTCCAGGACCTCCTGGAAGTCTATTGCCTTTGCCAGATTAGGGAAGTTCTCCTTTATTAATTGTTCAAATAACTTTTCCATTTGTTGTTCTTCCTCTTCTTCTTCTGGTACCTCGATAATTCAGATGTTTGGAACATTTAAAGATGACCTGCAGGTTCCTAAGCCTCTCCTCATTTTTTTGAATTCTTGTTTCTTCATTCTTTTTTGTTTGGTTGTTTCTTTCTTCCTTCATGTCCACTCCCTTGATTTGAGTCCCAGTTTTCTTTCCATCACTATTGGTTCCCTGTGCATTTTCCTTCATTTCATTTAGTGTAACCTTCATTTTTTTTCATCTAATTTGTGACCAAAATCAACCAGTTCTGTGAGCATCCTGATCACCAGTATTTTGAACTGTGCATCTGATAGGTTGGCTATCTCCTGGTCACTTAAAAGTATTGGTTCTGGAGCTTTGATTTGTTCTTTCATTTGAGCCATAATTTTTTCGGTCTGGTCACACCTGTTACATATGAGGGGCTGAGCCTTAGGTGTTCACCAGGGCAGGGCAACCCAGTCCATAGGTTGTGACGCTATATGGGGCAGTGGGGTCAGAGGGAGCAATGGTGCTTGTTCAGAGCTCTCTCGGATTTCTCTTCCCTCTGCTGCTTCCCACAAGCAAACTGGGCCCTCCTAGAGCGGGTTCCCAGGTGAGTGGGCTTGTGTACATTGTAGGACCCTGTGGGTCTCTCCAATGAACTCTCCTGTGAGGCTGGGAGTCTCTCCCAGCACCTCAACCCCCATAAGTTTTTTCAATTGTTGCTTTTAGGTTTTATTTTTCCAGCCCTGGGGCCCTGGGTTGCATGGTCTGTCTCACTGCTCTTTTTTGCCTAGTTTATCTGCACATGAATGTGTGTCCGAAGTCAGGCAACCGCCTTGCACACCTCACTGGGTCTGCTCATTTCCTCCCTATGCCTGGGGTCTGCTAGCCCCACACCACCTGCCTACCCAGGTCTGCCAACCACTGCTTTTTCCTGTCGTGACCCCTCTCTGTGGGCCATGGACTGTGCCCCTCTTACCAGTCTGGATGAGTGGTTCCTTGTCAGACTTTCGTACGGTCCAATTTTCTTTCTGTTCTGGTTGCGTTTTTGTTTCTACATCTTTGTTGTCCTTAAATTTGGTTGTGTGAGGAGGCACAGTGTTCCCACCTACACCTACACCTTGGCTGGAAGTCTTCACAGGTGTTTTCAATTGGTGTTTTGAGGCTTTATTTCCTCACGCTCAGATCCTGTGTTGCATGGTCTGTCTCGTTCTGTCAGTTCCAATTGTTTTTTGTTTCTAAATTTTTGTTGTCCTTATTTTGGTTGTGCAAGGAGGCACAGTGTGTCTACCTACACCTCCATCTTGGCCAGAAGTCTTGTCTTTTACATTCTTGATTATATTTATTCCTAGGTATTTTATTCTCCTTGAAGCCATTGTGAATGGGATTGTTTATTTCTCTTTTTATAGTTCATTAATTGTATATAAAAATGCAACTAATTTCTATATATTAACTTTGTATCCTGTACTTTACAGAATACATTTATCACTTTTGGTAGCTTTTGGTGGAATTTTTAGGGTTCTCTATATACAATATCATGTCATCTGCAAACAATGACAGTTTTACATCTTCCTTTCCAATCTGGATGTCTTTTATTTCTTCTTGTCTGATTGCAATGGCTAGGGCTTTTAGTACTATGTTGAATAAGAGTGGCAAAAACAGACATCCCTGTCTTCTTTTCAGTCTTAAGGGGAACATTGTAGTTTTGGCCCACTGAGTATGATGTTCCCTGAGGGTTTCATTTAAGGTCCTTACTACATTGAGAGATGTTCCTTTTGTTCCCACTTTGCTGAGAATTTTTATCATAAACGGGTGCCGGATTTTATCAAATGCTTTCTCTGCATTTATTGACAGATCATGTGGGCTTTATCTTTTATTTTGTTTATGTAGTATATCACATTTATTGGGTTGTGATTGTTGTACCAAGCTAGCATCCCACAAATCAATCCTACTTGATCATGGTGTATAATCTTTTTGATGTATTGCTGTATTCAGTTTGCTAACATTTTGTTGAGGATTTTAGCATCAGTTTTCATCAAGGATATTGGCCTATAATTTTACTTTCTTATAGTGTCTTTATCTGGTTTTGAAATTAGGATAATACTGATCTCATTAAATGAGCTTTGAAGTCTTCCCTCATCTTGATTTTTAGAAATGTTTGAGAGAAAGGAGCATTAGAACTTCTCTGAATATTTGGTAAAATTTACCTGGAAAGTCATCCAGTCCAGGGCTTTTGTGTGCCAGGAGTCTTTTTGAATATTTGGTAAAATTTACCTGGAAAGTCATCCAGTCCAGGGCTTTTGTGTGCCAGGAGTCTTTTTGAATATTTGGCAAATTTTACCTGGAAAGTCATCCAGTCCAGGGCTTTTGTGTGCCAGGAGTCTTTTGTTTCAATTTCACTAAATGTAATCTGTCTATTCAGATTTAATTATTTTTCCTGATTTAGTTTTGGAAGATTGTATGTTTCTAAGAATTTATCCATTTCACTCAGATTGCCCAATTGGTTGACATACACTTGTTTGTAATATTTTTACAATATTTTATGTTTCTGTGGTGTCATTTATTACATCTCTTTCATTTCCATTTTTGTTTACTTGGGTCTTCTTCTTCTTTTTTTTTTTTTTCTTCATGAGGCTGGTTAAAGTTTCATCAATCTTGTTTGCTTTTTCTTTTCTTTAAAGAACTGCCTCTTGGATTCATTAACCTTTTGTGGTTTTTTTTCACACTATTATTATTTTCTTCCTTTTACTCACTTCAGGCTTTGTTTGTTGATCCTTTTCAAGTTCCTTTAGGTGTAAAGTTAGATTGTTCACTTGAATGTTTTCCTGTTTCTTGAGATAGGCCTGTAATGCTATGAATTTCCCTGTTATTACTGCATTACCTGTGTCCACGGATTTGGGTTGTTGTGTTCTCAACATTATTTGTTTCAAGGTATATTTTGATTTCTTCCTTGGTCTCATTGTTACCCTATTGTTTAGTAACATATTATTTACCTTTATATTTTTGTGTATTTCTTAGTTTTCATCTTGTGATTGATTTCTAGTTTCATACCATTATGGTCAGAGAAGATGCTTGATATGATTACAATCTCTTAAACATACTGAGACTTGTTTTGTGTCCTAACACATGATCTACACTAAAAAATGTTCACCTGCACTTGCAAAGAATATATTCTGCTGCTTTGGAGTGAAATGCTCTGTAGATATCAATTAAATTCATTTAATCTAGTGTGTCTTTTAAGACTGTAGTCCCCTTATTGATTTTCTATATGGAAGTTCTATGCATTGATATCAATGGGATGCTAAAATCCTCTTTTATGACTGTATTATTGTTAATGTCTCCCTTTCTGTCCATCAAGGTTTAGTTTCCATATTTTGGTGCTTCTATGTTGGGTATGTAAATGTTTACTAGGATTATATCCTCTTGTTGACTTATTCTCTTTGTCATTATGTAGTGTCCTTCTTTGTCTCTTACTTTAGCCTTGGTTTTAAAGTCTATTTTGTCAGATATGAGGATTGCTTCCCCAGCTTTTTTCCTTTCCATATGCATGAAATATCTTTTTCCATCTCTTTACTTTTAGTCTGTGTGTTTCTTTCATTTTGAGGTGGGTCTTTTGGAGACATCGTACAATTTTATATGGGTCCTATTTTCTTATCCATTCAGCTACACTGTGTCTTTTGATTAGAGCATTTAAGCCATTTACATTTAAAGTAATTACTAACAGATACACATTTATTGCCATTTTTCTTTAACCATGTTCCTCTAGTTTTTTTTTTCTTTTTCATCTTCTTCTTAAAGGCAGCCCTCATTTACAAAGAAATGTTTGTAGTGGTACTGTTTGGGTGGTTAAAAAAAACTCTATAAATTTTTCTCAACTGGAAAACTTTTTATTTCTCCTTTAATTTGAAATGATAATCTTGCCAGGTAAAGTAGCCTTGGTTGTAGGTTTTGCTTTTCATCACTTTGAATATTTCATACCAATTCCTCCTGGCCAGAAATGTTTCTGTTGAGATATCAGATAACAGTCTTATAGGAGATTCCTTGTAGGTAACTAAGTGCTTTTCTCTTGGGACTTTTAAGATTCTCCCCTTATCTTTAAGTTTTGCCATTTTAATTATGATTGTCTTGGTGTGGGCCTCTTTGGGTCCTTCTTGTTTGGGAGTCTCTGGGCTTCCTGGACTTCTGTGTCTTTTTCCATCACTGGTTAGGGAAGTGTTCACTCATTATTTCTTCAAATAACTCCCTTGATATCTATCTTTTCTTTCTGGTACCTCCATAATGCAGATATTGTTTTGCTTCATGTTGTCCCAAATGTCCTTTTAACTCTCCCTATTTTTTATTCTTTTTTTAATTCTTTTTTCTGCTCTGATCAAGTGGTTTTTTTCCCTACCTTGTCTTCCAAATTAGTTATTCAATCCTCTGCTTCATCTAACCTATTTATTACTTCTAATGTGTTCTTTATTTCAAATATTGCAGTCTTTGTTTACAAGTGGCCTTTTTTCATGGTTTCTATGTCCTTCTCCATGCTGTTGAGGACCTTTATAATCATTACTTTGACTCTTTATCTGATAAATTGCTTGAATCCATTTCATTTAGCTCTTCTTCTGGAGCATTCTCTTGTTTCTTCATTTGGAGCCTATTTCTTTGTCTTCCTATTTTGGCTGTCTCTTTGTGTTTGTCTCTGTGTATTAGAGAGATCTCCAAAGACTCTGTTGCAGCCCTCTGTCAGAGGCTACCTGTGACCAGCCCTGGGCAACTGTTTAAAGTGAACAGCAATCCACAGGTTGTAGTTTCCTCTGCTGGTCCTGGGTGCATGTTAAAAGGATCAAGCCAAGCACCAAGGCCGGCTTTTACCAGTACTAAGTCCAGCAGCAGATTGGCAAGAGTCTCAAAGCACCCAGAGACCTGTCTTTTCTGCAGGCTCCCTGTTAGGCTAAGTCACTGAAATAGTCTCCAGTTTTACTCTTCAACAGGACTTCAGCTCCACAGATGGGGAGAGAGGGATTCTTGTGAGTGGAGCTATTGCTTCCCCTTCAGGCTGATGCCACATCGAGAGGAGTGATTTTCCCAAGAAAGATGGCTTCTGCAGTATGGAGGTATGACTGAGCACAGATTTCCTGGTGGCTGACCCTTTGGCTCGTTCCCCAGAGCCCATACTCTCCCCTCACGAGGCTCTAGTTCCTTCTGCCCTCCCTCTGCTGGAGCCCATGGGAAGAGGCTGCAAATAAAAGTTTGTGCATTGACCCTTTAAGAGGGTGGGCTGCACCTCTAGCCATCTCCCCCCATGAACAGAAACCCCATTGCTTTTTACAGCTGGATGTTTATGGCTGCCTTTCCTGGTTCTGGTACTGTATGCTGGGGATCCTGGTTTGGGGTTTTAACCCCACCCTTTTCAGGGGTAACACCATCTTCAGCTAAAATATTCCTCCGGAATTTCATCTGCCATCTTTTGGGGCCCAGACAGCTCTCTCCCACCTCCACACTTCCTATCAGTTTTAGTGAGGCTTTTTCTGTAAGTCCATGTTTATAAGGCTTCTCTCTAGCTAATCTTCAGTTGTTTATTCAGGATGTCTTTTCAATAATTATGCTGTAATTTTAGTTTGGTTCTGGGAGTAGGTTAGAGCAGCTTCCACCTAATCTGTAGCCATCTTGGATCTTCCAAAAATAAATCTTCAAGTTAATGTAATAACAACCTTTATAGTCATATTAGCTCATAATTCATAAATAATACTTATCTATAATAATTATGTAAAGTTAATATTTGAAGCTAACTGAAAACTAATATCTAAATATCAATGCTTAATGTTAAAACCACCATAATTACTACATGCCATCCCCACCACTCCTGCTAACTTCAGTTTATGTGAAGTTGTGGGTATTACTGATGTCTCCAGCTTTGCTCTTCAGGCTTACATTACCAGACAAGAACAAACAGAGGTTGATATATCCAATTTAATTGTAACTCTCTTCTTAAAAGGAACAATGGTCTCAGAAACTCTTTTTCTTTCCCATTTTAAAGTAACTGAATTTTTGGAAACTTCAATTTTGTGTTAGGTCGATTAAAGTTCTTTTTCAAACCCACCAACATGCTGTTTGGTTGGCATTTCTGATGTCCTTTGCCCTACCACAGGGTTTGGGTCTCATTCTCTGAATGGCTATAATCACTTATGTTAATAAAAACCTAAATAGCATATTTCCCAACTTTATTTTGCTTTCATATTTTTCTGCATTTCCCAAAATGATTGATTTTAAGTTAAAAACTCTATTGAAGCAATGACTTAAAAGGACAGACATTACATGAACTTGTTATTAAAAACAAAGCTTTTAAAATAATAAAAACTTAGCTCTTAACTAATACAAAATAATATTGAATATAAAGTATAATTTTAAAAATGAACTTAATCAACAAAACAAACAAGCAAGCAAAATATAGCCAGATACATTGAAATAAAGAACAAACTTATAGTAACTTGAGGGAAGGGGAGAAGAGGATAATGAGGGGAAGAAGGGTCATCAAGGACCCATAGACAAAGCCAAAGAGGGGTAGGATTGAGGGCAGGAGGTGGGGGTGGGTGGGGCAGGGGGTAAGTGGTTGCAGGAAAATGGAAACAACCATACTTGAACACAATTTTAAAAATAAACTATAAGTCTTGAATTTAAAAAAATTAAATGGGAAGGAAAGAAAAACTGAGACTTCCGCCAAGATGGAGGCATAGGTGGAAACACTGTGCCTTCTCCCACAACCAAGTTTGAATACAACAAAGGTTTGGAGAAATAAAGACACAACCAAAGGACAGAAAATTGAATTATACGGAAGTCCGACTACATCTAACCATTCAACGGGATGGTAAGAGGGGCAGAGCCAGCAGCGAGCAGGCGCGCAAGCAGATGGGAACCAGTTGGGGTGCGGGGCAGACCGTGGGTGCATATTTGCGCACAGTGAGACAGACCACGCAGGCCCCAGGGGGCGAGGGCTGACGGCGGTGGCACACTCGCGTGCAGTGGGACGAAACACGGGGGCCCAGTGATGGCAGCAACTGTGGCACCAGTGAGGGCCGTGGCGGCAGGCGGCGGACAGGACGCCATAGTCCCTCTTTGACCCCACCCCCACATACAGCGTCACAACCCAGCGACTTAGTTGCCCTGTTCTAGTGAACACTTTAGGGCTCTGATCCTGCTATGGAACAGGCACGAACAACCCGAAAGATGGTGCAAGAAGAACTCAAAGTCCCAGAGCCAGTAACGCTAAGTGACAGAGAAATTGCCAGCCTCTCAGAAGTACAATTCAAGACACTATTTATCAGGATGCTCACAGAACTGGTAGATTATAGTCACAAATTAGAGGAACAAAGTCACAAATTAGAGGAACATATGAAGGCTAAACTAATTGAAATGAAGGAAGATGTCCAGGAAACCAATAGTGATGGAAAGGAAACGGGGACTCAAATCAATGGAATGGACCAGAAGGAAGAACAAAACACCCCACCAGAAAGGAATGAAGAAATGAGAATTCAAAACAATGAGGAGAGGCTTAGGAACCTCCAGGACATCTTTAAACATTCCAACATCCGAATTATAGGGGTACCAGAAGGGGGAAAGAAACAGCCACGAGTGGAAAACGTATTTGAACAAATAATAAAGGAGAACTTCCCCAGTCTGGCAAAGGAAATAGACTTCCAGGAAATCCAGGAAGCTCAGAGAGTCCCAAAGAAGTTGGACCCAAGAAGGAACACACCAAGGCACATCATAATTACATTAGCCAAGA